>NC_033797.1:98877682-98903571 GCF_001876935.1 Asparagus officinalis | reverse complement strand
ATGATTATCATATTTTGTGTTGATTCATGATCAATTTAGGGTTTAATTTGGGGATTTGCCAAAAAAAAATTAGGGATTTTTGTTCAAAATCCGAAAATTAGGGGATATTTATTCAAAACCCAAAAATTGTAGGGGGCTTTTTGCAAATCCGAAAATTTATTGGGGGTTTGAACTTAGGATATCTTGTGCAAAAATCTAAAAAAAAAGGGGGTGTTTCATGTAAAATCCGAAAATTCTTAGGGTTTTTTGTGTAAAAACACATAATTGGGTACGTGATTTCAAATTGAAAAAAAAACAAATTGGGTGTTTTATGCAAATCCAAAATAAATAAATAAATAAATAAATAAAAATTAGGGGGGTTTTTGCAAAAATAAATTTGAATTTGGGGTGTTTTGTGCAAATGTGAGTAATTGGTCAAATAAAAGTCTAATTGGATACTTCTCACATTCGGAATTTTGTACCGGATATTTTATTCAACAAGTGCACGGTTTAGCTTATAATTGTCATTTCAACATGTATGTTTCACCGATCAAGTTATCAAAAATTTTAACATTTTTTTTGTTCTCAAAGAATAATTTTGAGGGAATTTATTGTCAAAAGAAATTCTGATAACTTGAAATTAACTCATGTTGAACAATTTGTAGCTAAATAAAAAAAATTATTATTTTTAATTTTTTTTCCCTTTTTCTTTTCTTTTCTTTTTCTGTAGATGCCTCCCAGAAAGAAATCTCGAGCAAGTTCATCATCATCTGATCCATCTGATACCGACATAGATAGACCCACTATTTTAGCTAGAATTGTGGGTCTTAACATTCATTTTGAGAGGGGATTTCAGATGAGTGCACTGCATACATATCATTCCACAGTCACCATGTTATCTGCAGTAGGTCTTAGGAGCATGATGACTAAACCCTTAGAAAAAGCCAACATTTCATTAGTGCATGAGTTCTATTCTGGATGGGAGATTTATCCAGATAGAGAATATTCAGCTTTTTCTATCGTGAGGGGTGTTAGGGTTATTTTCGATCTTTCCACTATCCGTGCTACCCTTGACCTTGCAGAGCCACCCACTGATGTACCAGATTACTTCCATTTAGCATCCACTTTACAGCCTGGTACACCAGAATACAACAACATGTCTGCAACCTTGTGTGGGAGGGTCTTTACATCTAGTTTCGGTTCAGGAAATCTCAAACCAGAATATAGATTACTTAATCTTTTCCTGAACTTTGATTTGAAACCCACCACTGCATACTCCGTCATTACCCCACACGATATTCTCCTTCTCTTTTGGATAGCCACTGGTCAGCGATTTGATATAGCGAGGATTATATTTATATGGATGCGCTCATCAGTGGAGAATGTGTTAGATTGGGTCAGGACACAGTCTGCATCACGTACTCAGCTCATTTACCCCTATTTCATCACTAGACTCTGCCATAGATTTCATGTTCCAGTATTCGCAGAGGATAGGTTAGAAGCAGGGAAGGGGTTACTAAATGATCAGACTGTGAGGAGGAGCATTTCAGGACGAGATCAGTCCGGTCCTTTAGGTAGAGAGCCTCCTCAGCACCAGCCAGCTACACATGACCCCACTCGAGAGGAGATGGATACGATGCGGAGTCGCATGGACAGAATGCAGATACAGATACACAGGATGCAGCGGCATATACACGAGATGCATGGTCAGATCAGCTACTCTACCGATACCCTGGCATATTTGGCGAGAGGATGGCAGAGAGAACATGGAGATACAGATGGACCTCCACCTGAGCTTCATAGTTATATCACACCATTTCAGCCAGATGATTTCCCAGGAGAGGATGAGGCGGGACCGAGTTCAGCAGCTACCGCTGATGATGTGGATGACGATATATCAGGAGATGAGCAGTGAGGGATGTTCTTTCTACTTTACCCAGTCTTTGATTTTTTTTGGCATGTACTTATTAAACTGTGATATTTTGGATATTATGTGCATTGAGGACATTGCAAAGTCTGGGTATGGGGGTGTAAGCTAGTTAAGCTTTTGTTTTGCTAGTTAGTATTTTGTTTTAGTATTTTTTTTTCTCTCTCTCTCTCTCTCAGCATTTATCTTTTGTTAGTAAAAAAAAAAAAAAAAAGATTCACTTGCCAAATTAATAGAGTTAAGTAATAATTGATCAAATTGATAGATTTTAAATTTTCTAATTCTTAGTTAGTGACATATTCAAGTTCACCTTTTATGATAACTCCAAATAAAATTCTTAAGAAATGATTTTTCAACTAGTATACTTTACTTAAGTCTTACCTTAGATTTTTAATTAAAAATAATGAAATTTTTGCATGCTTAACTTAGAGTTGAAAATATTTTTTCAAGTTATCTTGATTTACACAATTTTTTTTAAGACTATATATACTTACACATATATATATTAAAAAAAAACTAACCTTATAAAAGAAGAGTGCGAAAAATGGACACCAAAAAAAAAAAACTCTTAAATTCAAGGTGATTCTATCTTATAAAGCCTAAGTTGACTGAGCAATTAAGCCCAAGGAGTATCTCTATACTTAATGACCTAAGCCCAATTGGGTTGGGATTCATTGGCCCAAAACTCGTTAAATGGTCACTTAGAAAGCCCGTTAAAATAGAAAACAATCACCAAGAATTAGAGAGTGAAAAAAAATATATATACATATATATAACACTAACAATTGTTTTTATATATTGTTGTTTTGTATATATGGTCTTGAAAAATAATTTTTGATCAAGAAACTTGAAATTTATTTAAAACAAAGAGTTTATATCAAGCAAAATCTTTTATTTACTGACTTTTTTTTAACTTGGCAAGTTGACCGAATTTTGTGGGTATATTCACTGCAAACCCTCACGAGACTACAACTCGTCCACTAGGGTAACCTAGGGGTTTAAAGGCTTGCTGTATGCGCTAAATACAACCGCGATTCCTACGAAAGTGAGTTAGGATTTTCTTTGCTAGAGGACTAGCAAAAGTTTAGGTGTGGGGGTATTTGATAATCACATTTTATTACAATTTTATACCCTCATTATCTATTCTATATGAATAAATATACCACTAATAACTGTTTTTATGTTTAATTGCAGGTTAATGAAGAATAAATCTCAAAACCCTCATCTCTCAACAAAAAAGCCCACAATGCTGGATTTTAAATGGGCTCAAGAATTGGATTTTGATTTTCTTTTGAAAATCAAATAAATCAAAGGTGGAGATTGTTGCTTGGGGCTCAAGACAAATCCAATGGCTCATATTCATTGAAGATTACTATAAATAGGGGTAGAGAGTGAGGGGTTAGAGGTGTGAAAATTTTGTAAACTCCTTTTGGAGAGGAGGGCTACTCTTAATTGAGAAGGCCTTCCAAAAATTGTAACTTTAGTTGCAATTAATAAAAATAATTTTTTCCTCTTTAAATTTGTTCTTTCTCCTCTTTGTTGAATGATGAGGATGGAGATGAAGAGCAATTTGAAGGTTTGCATTTCTTTTCTCTTTTATTTCTTTTTAGTAATTTCTTTATTATTGCTTATTAGTTAGATTTAAATTCATGCTTGTAGTGTAGATTACTTTCTTGTCTTTTTTATTTTCTTTTTGCACTTTAATTTGTAGAGTAGATTTATTTTTCTTGCATTTAATTTCTGCAATTTATTTTGTAGTTTAGATTTTTGTTTTCTTTGTAATTAGATTTATTTCTTGTTCATAGTTTAGATTTTTCTTTTCTTTTTAATTTTGTAATTAGTCTTCTTTTTCTTGTTTTTATTTCTTAAGATGTGAATTTAATTCTTGTAGGAATCTTAGAATTGTATGAAACTAGTCTAATTTCTTTTATATTGTATGAATTATTCTCTTGTACTTAAAATGTTCATGTTTAGGATAATCAACTAGAGAACTAATCGGTAGAAGAAGAATTTGATAATCTATGCTTTCCTTAAATGGTTTGATAGGTTATGCTTATGAATTCTAGGATTATTATCATGTTGTTGTTCTTATCATGAATAGTAATTTTGACTTAGATGATAATTTGATAGGTTACACTTTCCTTAAATGGTTTGATAATCTATGCTTAATAAATCTAAGTTGAAATATGATAAAAAGAGAATAGTTTATATTTTGTAATTGAAATTGGTTAGTGGATTATATTCTAGATTTCTTACCTCTTTTGAATCCTTCATCTTAACTTTCTTAAATTTTCTTTTCATTTTTGGTTTTATTTCTTGATTTTATTAATTCATATTTCTTGCCTTGTGATTTCATTTATTCTTTAATTCTTCCTTCTCTCCTCTAAAATTCAATTTATTATCTTTTGCATATATTCATAACAATCACCCAACAAAATCGCACTTATTCTTTATTCCTAATTGTCACGCACAAAACATAAGAACCATTTCTAATAATCTCTTAAAATCACCTTTCTCGTGGGATCGATATTTTTTTATACTATAACTTGATAAATTGTGCACTTGCAATTTTGATATTTTTTTATACTATAACTTGATAAATTGTGCACTTGCAATTTTTGGTACATAATTATGCCGCATCAGGTAGGTACCTGAATACAAATAGCCCAAAACTCGAAACCCGAAACAGGAAACCCAGTCAGACTGGGAAGATAGTTTTTGGTATTTTGGCTGTAACTTTTTCATCCGACCTCGGGATGAGGTGATTTAAGATGCGTTGGAAATATATTGAAGAGACCTACAAATTTTGTCCTTTGAGTTTCCAGATTCAAATTAAATCGGCATGTAATTTATAGATACTCTTAACTAGTTATTTTTTCAGATTCGAATTGCATCAGTGTATGTGCATATATACTCTTATTTGATCTCAAATCAATTGTGAACAAAATCATTCATCAATAAATGATATTTATCTTAATTAGAACTCATTTATCAATATACTAATCATACTATTCTTTCAAAATTCATGGGATTTTACATTCACCCCCTCCAAAGAATTTCGTCCTTGAAATTCCGTAATCGTATCTTAAAGATTAATAATAAGAAAAGTATGATGATGGAATAATCTAGACAAGAAAACCCTCTCATACACATCTCATACCATTAATCCCTAGATATGCATCACAAGATATCATTTACACTTAACTATCAAGAATGCAAATACTTCTACTTAACTCCTAACTAACCTGAACTAGTACGTCGGACAAAAAATCCAAACAAGGAACCCCTTATGTATATTCCATATATTCCGAATGATTAGGAGCTAAGTATTAATTCCCCTGTTTTAGTGTTCAATGTAAATGTGGCTATGCAAATCATAGAAACAAATCATAATTAACCTTTTACCTGCTCAAACAGGTGTGGGTAGTCGCGACGTATATGTGGCTATCCAAATCATACAAACAAATCATAATTAATCTTTTACCTGGTCAAACAGGTGTGGGTAGTCGCGACATATATCCTTCTCACACTCCCAAGAAGCTTCCTCAGCTCCTTTCTGGTTTCATTGGACTTTCACTAAATGAATAACCTTATTTCTAAGTGTCTTGTCCTCTCTAGCAAGAATACAAACTGGAATCTCGATAGTGGTCAAATCAACTTGAATCTCTAAGTCTGGTATGTCAATTACTCTCTGCTGCTCCTCGTTGTATAAATTCTTCTTGAGCATCAAACTATGGAAAACATCATGTACACTCGACATCGATTCTGGAAGATCTAGCCGATATGAAATGGCTCCAACACGCTCAACGACCCTAAATAGTCCAACATATCTCAGGACAAGTTTCCCTATCTGCCAAATCGCTGAATATCTTTCATAGGTGACACCTTCAACATAATATAATCTCCAACCTAAAACTCCAATGATCGTCGCTTCTGATCTACGTAACTCTTTTGCCGACTCTGTACCACAAGGATACATTCTCTAATTAATGCTACTTTCTCTGTAGTCTGTCTCATGAGCTTCGGCCCAAGTAATAAGCTATCCTCTGTCTCTGCCCAACAAATCAGGGATCTATAAGACCTCCGATACAATGCTTCATACTGTGACATACCTATCGTCACTTGATAACTATTATTGTAGGCAAACTCAATCAATAGAATATGATACACCTAGCTACCCTAAAAGTCAATAATACACACTCACAACATATCCTCTAACACTTGGTTGACTCTCTCCGTCTGACCATCTGTCTGCGGGTAAAAAACGCTGCTATATGATAGCTGGTTGCCGAAAGAGTTCTGGAAGCTCCTCTAGAAATGCGATGTGAAAACTGAACCTTGATCTGACACAATCGTCTCTGGAACTCTATGTAATCATACTATCTCCCGGATTAAAATCTTTACATAAGTCCCTGCCGTGTAAGTCGTCTTTACTGGTAAGAAATGTACCGACTTTGTTAATTGATCTAGGATTACCCAAATCGAATCGTTCCTTTTGCTGGACCTCGGCAATCCTATAATAAAATTAATTGAAATATCTACCCACTTCCACTTTGGAAAAGGTAAAGGCTATAGGGCTTCCACGGGTCTCTGATGTTCTGCCTTCACTTGCTGGCAGGTAAAGCACTTAGCCACATACTCCGCGATATCCCTACGCATGCTACTCGACCAAAAATGTCTCTTTAGGTCCTTGCACATTTTGGTTGTGCCTGAATGCACTGTGCACCTGGTGTAATGTTCCTTATCGAATAAATCTCTTTTCAGTTGTGGATTATCTAGCATCACTGATCAACCTTTCATTCAAAGACATCAATCTTCTCCAATGGTCCAATCAGCATTAGGTTCTTTGGAAATCTCCTCCTTTTGGATTTGAATCAAAGAGTCCTCCAGCTGAGCTCTAACCACTCTATCAGTCTAAGATGGATGTATGGCTAAAGCTCCTAAAAATGTGCTACTCCCACCAATCTCTGGCCTAAAATCAAGCTAGCTAAAGGTGTGAAGATCTCGATACAATGTGCACCTCAAAGCTGCAAGCCCGCGATGACGCTTCGTACTCAACGTGTCTGCAACAACGTTCACCTTCCCCGGATGATACTGAAGCGTAAACTCGTAATCCTTAATAAACTTGACCCATGGCTACTGTCTTTGGTTAAGTTCCTTCTAGGAGAAGAGATACTTCAGACTCTGGTGATCTGTGAATAGCTCAAACTGTACTCCATAGAGGTAATGTTTCCACTTCTTCAGTATGAAGATCCCTGCTGCTAACTCCAAGTCATGTGTGGGATAGTTATGCTTATGAGTCCTCAACTACCTTGAAATTTAAGCTAATACTCTCTGGGCCTGCATCAAAATACCTCCTAGACCCGATAATGACGCATCCATAAAGATAACAAAAGTCTTATCACTGCTTGAAATGACCTACACCGGTGTTGTAGTCAACTTAGTCGTTATTATCTCAAATGCCTTCTGGCACTCTGGTCTCTAAATAAACTGTACACCCTTCTTCGTAAGGCATGTCAGTAGGGTAGCACTCATAGAGAAGTCTTGGATGATCTTTCTATAATAGCCGGCCAGACCCAAGAAGCTACGAAACTCTGTAATGGTCTTCGACGGCTTCTAATCAAGTACTGCCTCTACCTTAGCTGGATCAATAGCATTGCCCTCCTTGTTGATAACATGGCCTAAAATCTTACCTCAGATAACCGAAACTCGTACTTGCTGAACTTAGTATATAGTTAGTGCTCGTGCAAAATCTGTATGCCAACCATAGGTTTTGCTCATGCTCGGCCTCCGACAGTGAGTAAATGAAGATGTCATCGATAAACACAATCACAAACTGGTCCAAGTATAGACGAAAAACCCGGTTCATCAAATCCATGAATACCACGAGTGTATTGGTCAGCCCAAATGGCATGACAAGAAACTCAAAAGACCCATATCAAGTTAGAAAGGTAGTCTTGAGAATATCCATCTCCCACACCGGTAACTGATGATAACCAGAACTAAGATCAATCTTTGAGAAACACTGCACACCCGACAATTGGTCGAATAAGTCATCAATCCTCAATAGTGGATACATGTTCCTGATGGTTATTATAAAACCCTAAAAATTTGAATATTATGTAAAAATTAATAATAAATATGTTATATGGTGAAAATATAATATATTTTGATGTTTGAATATGATAGGAATTGATTTAAGATCAATTCAATGTATATTTGTGAATATATGAGTGCAAATGCATAAAACATGCACGCAGAGAAATCTAGAAAAATGATTAGTTAAGAGTTTATATATTTTACACACTGATGTAGTTTGAATCTGAAAAAATTCAAAAGACCAAAGTTGTAGGTCTCTTTAACAGATTTCTATCAAATCTTAAAACACCTTATTTCGAGGTCGAATGAGAAAGTTACAGCCAAAATACTAAAAATTATTTTTCTAGTCAGACTAGGTTTCCTGGTTCGGGTCAAACGAGTTTATTTCAGATTTGCATATATATATATACATGTGTTTTCACAAAAAATTATCATATTTTCATCAAAATTTCAAACCCTAGCAGCCCCTCTTCCTCTCTCTCAAACCCTATCCCTAAAGTTGAGATTTTGGGACCGTCTTGTGAGGCAAGAAGCGAGAAAAATGCGAGATCTATGACATTTGGTGACGAGGAGTCATTTCACATTAGTTTCAGAGGCTTGCGTACGTTATAAGGTAAGATAATCTACATCCAAACCCATCCCCATAGTGTTTAATGATTATAAAAGTGTTTAATCAATATTTTTATACTTAAGACTTAACCTAATAAGATAAAGACGAGATTTTTGATGATAAATCTTTACCTAATACTAGATCATTAGCTTTTCCTAATTGTTTATGATAGTATTATAATCATGATCATTAGGGGTCATTAAATTTTTATTTTTTGAACTTGATAATTATGTTTAACTAGTGTGTTAACCTAAAAAGAGATTTAGTTTTTGTTTTCATCATAGATTTTAGAAAATTGTTGCACGTGTGTAACATTTAACTAGAAATTTAAGATATCATATAAACTCCAAACTAAACAAAACTAGTGTCAAATAAAAGATATATGAACCTATTTTCTAAAATAGAAAATCATTCTAAGAAGAGTTTTTATAGAGAAAGATATACTCAATTTACTAATGATATGTTCTGAAGAAAACTACTGCATGTGTGTAACTTTTAACTGGAAATTTAAGATATCATATAAACTCCAAACTAAACTAAACCAGTGTTAAATGATAGCTATATGGATCTAGTTTCCAAAACCAAAAACTTTTCTTAAAAAGAGTTTGTTTAGATAAATATATGCTCAAGTTACTATTGATATATTCTGCAGAATCTACAGATATGCTGATTTAAAATAATTGATATATTACGTGAAGGTTTCTTTGAGTTTTCATATTAATTAATCATGATTAAATCCTAGGTTTGTGATAACTAAGTAATATAAACATGTTTAAATGGATTTTACCTATGTTCATGAGTAGTTTTTTTTCATGTGTTGATAATCACTTTGTTTACATATGAGATAATTGATGAAATTGTTTAATTAGGAAGTTAAACCGTAATTTGGAAGATATAATAATTTAATTTGATGATTCAGATAATTCCTGTTGCATATGCCAAGTGTAAAATCTCGTTTTAAGATCATGATATATACAATTGACATAAGCACTATTTGTGTATGAAAGAATATGTGTCTTGACAGAGTAGTCAACTACTAAGCTTAGTAGTCGGCTACTCGTGCTTAGTTGAGTATAATAGAAACTGTGTGTTTATAGAGTAGTTGACTAATGTTCTTAATAGTTGATTACTGGTACTGATATATATTATTACAGAGTCTGGATAGACTCAGTGTACTCAACTACTAAGCCTAGTAGTCGACTACTAATGTTGTTGCCTAAATTTTTATTTTGCATCTGTTTAAGATATGTTTGCGGGTTTCGAGCGGCACTTCTTTATATGTAAATTCACGAATAGTATAGTAGCGCACACATGAGTATCTTGAAAAGAATTATGATGGGTTTTGACCCGATTACTTTGAGAAATAGTTTAGTACATATTATACACACAACTACAGGATATCGTTAATGAGCTCAGTTCAGTACTACGGGGGTAGTGCGTCGATATTCTATTGGGACAGGCCATTGAGTCGGGTTTGGATGGTTTATTTAACAGTCCGTCCACACGAGGGTATGATGAGGCTTGTGAGTCGTACTTCTAGGATACCTATATGGTAGGCCATTCCGCACTCATATTATACACTGAGATCGCGCTAAGACTTATGAGCCGTGTATACTGATTAGGATACCTACAGGGTAGTCCCTTGTACATGATAATGCTAAGTATTAAAATCTTGCACGGAGTTACATTAAGATAGTTAAATGATAGCCCGAGTCATTGGCGAATGCCAGTTATGTTTTTGACTCACTGCTGAAATATATAACCCAGAGAATTTTGCATTTGAATGTACATAGGATTTGTGCCGGTATTCATTCTATCTTCCTAGTGACAGTGGGAGATATTATGAATATGATATGTTAATGTCTTTACTTTCTTTTACTGCTTTTCTTTAATTTTTAATTGGGATCAATAATTAACGATTCATAGTTTGAGACATATGATATATAAATGAGGGTTTCCTTGTTTGGATCATTTTGCTCGACGTACCAGTCTCGTGTTGTGGATTTCTAATTGTTAATTTTATTTAGATTGTTTATCTTTAGTTCGGTATTAATTTTTAGATGTTTACAATTCGGGATATATGGTATATACATGAGAGTTTTCTTATTTCGATTATTTCACTCGACGTACCAGTCTCGTATTGTGGATTTCTAATTGTTGATTTCATTTAGATTGTTTATCTTTAGTTTAGTATTAATGTTTAGATATTTATAATTTAGGACATATGGTATATACATGAGGGTTTCCTTATTTAGATTATTTTGCTCGATGTACTACATCTCGTATTGTAGGTGTCTAAATATTAATTCCATTAGATACAGGGGAAAATGATATAGATAGACTATGCTTAATGGATAGAGCCTCAACTCCATCTAGCAGCCCATCACCTGGGGGCGGATGGAGATGATCTTGCTATAGCGCTCTAATGCTCTTATTGTTATTATTTTTCTTCTAAAATTCTTTCAGGTAATTCGGAGTACCGAAGAGTTACAGGATGACGGAGTTCTTGCATAGTCATCATCACATGAGATTTATTAGAAGCTCCACTGTAGTTTTATATTTTTATTCAGACCTTATAATTTATTTCATAGTGTATATGTAGTGTGTCTTAGTACGATTTTAGTTGTTTTTTGTCGAGACATATTTATTTATTTTGGATATCAGATGTATTCTAGGTTGTTCATTAAGGCATGATTTATTTATGAGATACTTCTTTCTATATCATGTATATTGTAGTTATTTCCTTTCTTTTGCCTGTTTTGTATCTGTACTTTATTTTGATTCTACTTGAGGATATTATTGTGATTGCTAAAACTTGTTGTTACACAGCATAGGTGCATGGAAGGTTTGACATCTCTAGGTTCATCTTGGACTGCAGTCATGTGTGAAAATAGGGGTGTCACAGTTACCTTATTCAACTCAAGATAATCTATACATAAACACATGCTATCGTCCTTCTTCTCCACAAAGAGGACCGATGCTTCCCATGGAAAATGACTACGGTGAATAAAACCCTGAGATAATAACTCATCTAACTGAATCTGTATCTCCCTCATCTTGACAGGTGCCATACAATAAGGTGTCCGGGATATCAACCCTGTGCCTAGCTGCATCTCGATGCAAAACTCGACCTCTCTCACTGGAGGTAATCTAGGTATGTCCTAAAAGACATCCTGATACTCTGAGACGACTCCGGTCTCGCTCAAATCTATACCCCAATACTGCATTATCACCTCCTCGAGGTATGCCCAAAATGACTCCGTTTTCTGGTTAACCTATGAAGTTGCTACTATCTATTCAAACCCATCAAATGCTCCCAAGCTGATTGTCTTCGCAAAATAGTCTATACAAACGTGGTAGGAAGATAACCAATCCATACCAAGAATCACATCGAACTCGGATATACATGAAACGAACAAATCAACTATAAACTTAGACTCATCTAAGCTGATAATACATCTCCTACAAATACTCTCTAAGTGGGATGCCTCTCCCAATGGAGTAGAAACCGACAAAGGAATGTCTAGGGAATGAGTAACTAACTGAAGACTATCCATGATAGCATAAATAGATAAAAAGGTATGCGAAGTTCCTATACCAAAAAGATACAAGTTAGGAAGGAGTTCACCAAGAATGTACATTCCACTACGGTTCTGTTCTCATCATGATTACATGGTTCATTGCAAAAACTTAACCGAACACTGTGGTCTGCTGCGCTGAAGGCTCTGCAGTATATGAAACTATCTAACTATGAGGTAACTCCTGAATAGCATGCATCTGATGCTCAATCCTTGAAGTCAATGGTGGTGACTTAAATTTCCACTGTTGGCCATACCCGCGGCCCTACGACTGCTGACTCTGGCCTCTGCCCTGCTGGCCTCTTGCTTGTGACTTGTGATGATCTCTCGCCCTATGTCCAATCTTGTTGTACCCTGAATCTTGCGTTGTCTCCGCGCTCTCTATTACGGTTGTGATTTCTGACCCTTGCTCTGCTGACTTCCCGTTAATGCACCACGACACTCTGTGGCTCTATGACCGAATTTGTGGTAGTGAAAATATGCATCTACAAATTCACGCTGCTTTGAAGCCGTTTGATCTGGTTGTCCCTTCAGACTAGAACTACACTGTTGTTGCTGATTACTTAGCTAAGATTCACTCTACTGCTGGGGTCCTCCAGGTCCTGTGAATGTTCTCTTGTTCTTGCTCTTATCTCCAAACTGTTCTGTCTTAAGGCTTTCTTCTTGCCTTGTAGCTCCGATGGTAGCTGGGGTTGGCGTAGCTCCTAATAACGCCTTTGTAATAGGTACTGTGGGTGCAACTGGTGATAGAACTTTAGATGATGATATTGCTGGTGGAATCTTGTTGGCCATTAGCTCCTCTAGGGTTGCTATTCTAGCTGCAGTTGGTGCAATGATATCAATCAACTACTTTGGAGCCTGCTGCGGCTCAGGCTCTGAATTAGCTTGCCCTGTTCATCCTGACATCTATAATTTTAGAAATGGATCTTATAAGACACAGTAAATAAGGTCTCAAACATATATAACATAACATATAGCCATAGAAAAATTATATCACATGTTTTTTTTCACGCAAATACTTTTTAATTAAAGTTAGGTAGTCATAAAAAAATCAAATTTTTTGAGATATATGTATATAACGTCCTCACTCATTCTAGGAATTGCTAGCGGACTCTATATACGATCCCTAGGAAACTTTATCCTACCTCAATGACTCGACACAGGATGATCCCAAGGATACTGGAACTAGAGTTCTGATATCAACTGTGATGCCCCCGGGTTTACACAAGGTTGCAGTCTAAGGTAAAACCAATGATATCAAACATGCCATGCACCCATACTGTGCAACGACATGTTTTACCATCACAGAAATATCTCTCTAGTGGAATCAAATAAGACAACACAAGTACAAGCAGATATAAAAGAGATAAAAACAAAAAATAGAACAAAGAATTAAATGATAAATCTCCAGATAATCATGTCTTAACAGATATAAAAGAAAATATGTCCCACAATCTGATACAAATGATCCAAAAATCTCAACTACAATAGTCAACTAAAAAGTTCATAAGCACTCTTAGCTCTCAAAATGAAATGCAAGTCCAATAATTAATTAAAAACAAAACTAAACATCTATGGAGCAGAAACTACTATAAATAACTGACAGCGACTATGCTGAAAGTCCATCAACCTGCGGCTCTCTGAAACTCTGTTCCACGACCTGAAAAGAAGTGAAATCAATAGCATCAGAGCGCTAGCAAGATCATCTCTATCCGTCCCTAGGAAAATGGCTACTAAGCATGATGGAGGCTCTACCTATAAGTGCATAGTCTACCTAGATCATTTTACCTTGTACTATATAAAATTTATGTTTAGAAATTTACAACACAAGACTAATACGTCAAGCGAAATAATCCAAACAAGGAAATCCTCATGTATATACCATGTGTCTCAAGTCATAAATTTCTAAATATAAATTCTAACTAAGAAATAATAAAAGAAAGTAATACGGGAAATACCACGTCAACCATCTTCGAGAATATCATTTAACTCCTCATACTACCCTTAGTAGGCAAAATTGATATCGATACACTATCCCGCGTAACAAAGTTGTGAAATACTTTCACAATAGATAATACCAAGAGAATGTCAATAATCACCTACACTTAAGTTATCATCAAATTTATCAAATCGTCATTCTCTGGAATTCTTCAACTCATCGCACCCCTATGTGGACTGATAAATAGGTATATCAACTCATCACACCCCGTGTGGACTGGTAAATAGGTATATCAACCTTTGCACATAACCATGCAGACCGATAAATAGGTATATCAACCTCTGTGCATAAGCATACGGACTGGTAAAAGGAGTGAAGTCCATTGCGGTCTCATTACGGTCATGACGGACGCACTCAGAGTGTAGTTTTTCCGTGGTCTAGTTGTAGGTCCCAACTAACCCCATCCAACTAATCGTAAATATAATATTCTGTAATAGTCGTTACCCGTAATGATTGCAAACTATTTGTCTATCCCGAACAATGGATTTATACGTACTCAATCTCTGTACGTATACCCTCCAAAATATGCATAAATATCCACATATAACTTGAACTACATGCTCGCACAACGAACCCACGTGCATGGAACCAAAATCACAATTTGAACCTGTTCAATCGATTGATAAAAAGTTTCCGTCGACTGATCGGGTTGTTCATAGAAACAATGCACACACGAGCCCATCAGTTGACTAATGATTGCCATCAGTCGACTAGTGACCTCCCGTTAGTCAACTGATGGCAACATCAGTTGACTGAACAGATCAAAATTTCACAGTTTAAGATTTTGCTTGTTTTTCTTCAAAGCTCGGTTTTTTTTAACTTATATGAATAAAACTTAATTCAATACTCATGAATACTTAACCATACGTTCGTTTAAACAAGATGGTATCACATAGATGCATGAATCTAGAGTTTAAAATTCAAATTAACTAAATCTTGTTTTACTCGGCAAATTAGTGCATATGAACCAAATTAAAGCATAAACTAATATGTTAAAATAACTCTAATGATCATGATCATGTATACTAATCAATTATAGAATTATTCTAGTGTTTATCGCTCTGATTTAAGATTTAAACATCATAAATTAGATTCTAAGATATTAGATTAACTTTAAGCATGAAAATTATCATAATTAACACATAAAACTTTATTTTTAAACTAGGGAAAGAAAGATTTGGATAGAGGTGATCTTGCCTTATTATGTGCACAACCCTTTGAAACAAACAGCAAATGATCCCTTGACGCCAAACGTCACAAATTCCGTCTTCTCCTCACTTTTCGCCTCATGAAACTCTCCGAAGAACTTAAATTTTTGGCTAGGGTTTAAGAGAGGAGGAGAGGGGATGCTAGGGTTTGGAAACTTGAAGAAAATATATGTTTTTCGTGACAAATACATCAATATATAGGTAGGAACCCAAATACAAATAGCTCAAAACCCGAAACCCGAAATAGAAAACCCAGTCAGACTAGGAAGATAGTCTTCGGTACTTTAGCTGTAATTTTTTCTTTTGACCTCGGAATGAGGTGATTTAAGATGCGTTGGAAAGCTATTGAAGAGACCTATAACCTTTGTCTTTTGAGTTTTTACAGATTCAAATTGTATTGGTGTATAATGCATATATACTCTTAACTAATTATTTTTCCAGATTCGAATTGCATTGGTGTATAATGCATATATACTCTTAATTAATCTCAAATTAATTTCGAACAAAATCATTCATCCATAGATGATATTTATTATAATTAGAACTCATTTATCAATATATAAATCATACTATTCTTTCAAAATTCATGAGGTTTTACACAGAGCAGTTCTTCGGTTGACTGATAAACAGTGTCGGTCGACCGAAAAACATGTACTGCCCAGTTTTGAACAGAAATTTTGATTTTCATAGGAGCTTTAAAAATAGTAAATAAATTCCAAAAATTATAAAACTTGGGGAAATGATTATTCTGATGAAAATAAACATGTTAGAAAGAGAATTTTGTAAATATCATTTCCCAATTATGAAAACTTACTATTTTGCAAAACGGTCAAAAATACAGTTTTATAAGTGTGTGTATTTGATCCCCAAATACTTTAAAAGTAATCTACTTTATTTCTTGCCTACATTATAATCTAGAGAGAAAATAAAAATACAAATACCGCTCACAAATATATACAAATCTTGAGACTCGATATTTGCTAACTTGATGATGAAGCTCTTCTTATATGTATCATACTTAAAAGCTCTTCTTCATCAACATGCCTCCACCTCCATGAATATGATCATTTTAAGCTTGAATCCATCCATCCTTCTATGATGGCACTATATTGCTTGATAAAATATATCCTGCGTAATATCACTCAACAAGCATTTAGCACCAATAATGGGGTTTGTAAATCATCATCAAAACACGAGACCTAACATTAGGATCCTTACAGGATTATATCATGATTTTAATATTTCAAACATTAAGAACTTTAACTAAGCTACTACTTTATCGCAAGATGACAGGAATAAGGATTAATGTATATATAACTATTGTCCTAACACATGAATGGAAATGATAGAATCCTATAAACTAGCTCAAACAAATGAAAAATAAAAAAATTAAAACAATCTATTTTCTTAAACTGAGGGCGTGCACTTGGAGGTTGTCTGCATGCACTCACCCCATTGCTATGTTAGCTAAGTTGTAACAGCAGAATAAAAAATAAATTAAAAATTTATTCTTAAAATTGCTGCTTGGCGCGTGTGCTAATTTTTGGGTGTATGTGTCCAAAAATTGTAATCCAAAATGCTCTGGAATATTTTACTAAGCATGTGCTCAGTATGATATCCACGAGTTTCCAAACATTTATTTACCCTTAACTTCCTCATTTCCAAACCAAATTAAAAGATAACTTCAACTTAAGTTTTCTACTACCAAGAAGAATTATTTGATCAAGTTTCACATCAATTAACCATGTATATCCAAAATTACCATTAGAACTCTCGAGCTCGCAATCCAAACCAAAAATGTGGAAAACCCCTTATCCACACAACTAAAAATTATCCAAAACCCATCCAAGATTGTAGAGTTACTAAAAGCTCATGAAAAATCTTATCAAAACATGGCTCAAATTATCTAGCTTGTAAAGTTATCATTAATCTACAATAATGACTCCTTCTCCTTGAAAAGATTATGGATTGGGATCTATCTCTTAGAGAAATCCTTCCCTTGATTAAATCCCATGACATTGCAAATATACTTCTTTTGAAATATATCTTATATCAAAAGAAAGAGGAGAGCAAGCTCTCCAAAACTCATAATTTGATATTTCTAAAGTAATAATATTTGATCAAGAAAATAATTACCTTGTGTGTTCATGTAATCCTCTCTTTAGCCTCCAAGACCAATAATATTAGCCCTAACAAATGAGTGGGAGAAAGTTGAGGTCTTTATATCATGGTCTAATTAGAGGATTTGGTCAAATGAGACTCTATCCAATTGGATCCAACCCAATAAGCTTATTTGGTATAATAACTCATTAACCACTTTGCCTTATGGCTTAAACCGTTATGAAGTGTGACGTCCTTGGTTTCACACAAGGCTGCAGTTCAAGGTGAACCTAAGAATATTAAACCTATCATGCACTCATATTGTGCAATAACACATTTCATCATCATAGTAATACCTCTCTAGTGGAATCAAACAACAGGTGTAGGTACAAAACAAGCAAATGAAGGTAATAATGTAATAAATATGATATATAAAACAGAGATATCTGGAAATAGTCAATGATCATGTTCCCAACTGGAATAAATAAAATACAACTAATGCTGGAACAAATGTAAAATATCTCAATACATAGAGTCAATGGAAATGCTACTAAAGCACTCTGCCTTTCCAAAAATGTAATATAACTCTAATTTTTTAAAAATAAAAAATAAACTACTGTGGAGCATTAATAACTACTAATGTAAATAAAGATAGAGACTAAGCTAAAACTCCATCAATCTACGACTCTCCGTGCGTCTAAATCGCCGCTTGAAAAGAGAGGAAACAATGAACGTCAAAGCGCTAGAGAGATCATCTCCACCACCCCTAGGGGGAGGGGGTAGGAGTATATATAAAAATAAGTTTATACATATAAATAGAAAACCATCTATCCTGAACTAAAAGGAGATTGAGATTTAGAAATCCATAACACGAGAATTAGTACGTCGAGCAAAATAATCCAAACAAGAAAACACTCATGTATATACCATGTCTCAAATTATTAATCGCTAAATCCCAACTCTAGAGTCCTAGGCATGAAATAGTATATAAAAGAAGACAAGTCCAGACCTCAACAATACAAGTCACATCAAATCCTCATACTACCCTCGGGTAGTTGGAACAGTCATAAAGAATATCATCTGATACATTCATCTCGCATAGAATAGGCATTGTATGATAACCTCAGTATATACCCTACTCTCACGTAACTAACAGGGAATCATGAATGAAACATGTGTGGTTCTCTATCTAGAAATATAATAATGCACATGGGGTGAAGTCTACCGCGGTCTCATTGTAATATACCAACTAACACACCCTGAGTGTAGTCCCCCGTGGTCTCATTACAGAGTGCCAACTATCCCACTCGGTAATGATGCACAATGGAGTGTAGTATGCTGCGGTCTCATTACAACATACCAACTAAACACCTGAGCGTAGTCTATCGCGGTCTTATTGCGATATACCAACTAAGACACTCAAGCATACAACTAGCATGAGATGCAATATATATGTGTCACTGTCTTTTATGATAAATCTCGAGAATATATGTTACTCACCTCTATCGCTCGTGAGAACGTAACCCTAAAACATATACTTCAATGTCCAAACACGTATCTCGTTGTGCAGACCCGAACTTCATATTCACGATTAACTTACGTATCAATCAAACAACAAACATAGTACAACATAGATTAGTCAACCGAAAATAACTTTTTGGTTGACTAAAACATGTGCACAAATATGCACATGCAAATTAATAGGGATTGGTCGACCAACTCATTCACTTCGATCGACTGACCAGAGCACAAACAGAATACATGTTTTAATTTTTGGTTTTTGATCTACAATGCTACAAATTGCTAATTTTTCATGAAGACACATAAAATAAATCTTATTTAATGTGATTAGAGTTCAGTTATCTACATGAAACACAATCATAATATCTAGTTAAATTGTCTAAACCCTAACATGTTCATATTCATCAAAAACATCATGGAAACCAATAAAGCTCAATGAAAACTCATAATAAATTTTATTTTAGATCTTAAATTTACATTAGAGAATTAGTTTATAACTTTTTAAAGCAAAAAAGATTGAATTTTTATATCATATACTATACGAGAACAATATTCATACTTAAACTAGATTTAAGGCTCAATAAAAACCAAATAAAACTCAATAAAAATTAATTAAAAACAGAGATGTGATTGGAGGAGATGAAACTCACCTCAAAACACTACTAGAAAACCTAAGGATTCAAGAAAACAAGTTCTCCATCGCCATGCCGACAATCTCGCCCTCTTCTCGGTATTTGCTTCACAAACCTCTCAAAATTCACCACAAATATACTCTAGAGTTTTTGATAGGAGAGGGTGGCTGCTAGGGTTCACAAATCTAATGTAAAAGATAATTTTTTAGTGTGTTTACATATATATATACACAGGTAAACGTGAAACAAACCAATCTGACCCGAAACAGGAAACCCAGTTAGACTGGGAATATAGTCATTGGTATTTTAGCTATAATCTTTTTGTCCAATCTTAAAATGAGGTGATTTAAGACGTCTCGGAAAAATATTGAAGTGACCTACAACTTTTGTCTTTTGAGTTTTGACAAATTCAAATTACATTGGTGTGTAATGCATATATACTCTTAATTGGTTGTTTTTTCAGATTCAAATTGCATCGGTGTATAATGCATATATACTCTTCATTGGTCTCAAAACAATTACTATCATGCTCATTCATTATTAAATAATATTTGTCATAATATAACTTATTTAATACTATTCACCCTAGTATTTTTTTAAAAAAAATTACGGGGTTATACATGAAGAACTAAAATTCACATTTGAAACCCAAAAGTCCAATTTAACCAAACTATAAAACAAAATTTTAATTATCATTCGAAGAAAAGGCATGCGACATGTGTCAAGATCATAGAAATCTAGGAAAATAAACAGTTCAAATTTTACTCGATCAGAATCTATGATCAAAATTTATTTAGTAGGGCTAAGGTCCTTACATCATACATCCCCTAAAAAAAATTCATACTTGAAATTCAAATAACAAGATGGTGATGGAAAAGAAAAAAAAGATACCTCCTAATTGAAAAGATGCGGATAACAAATACGTGTCTCCTCTTCTCTCCCCTAAGGCCTTATCGGTACAGTTCAGATCTTAAGAGAATAAGATGAGTAGAATACTATGATTCTTTAGGATCTCCTTGCTCTTGTTTATAATAGCGATGGGCTCTACACAAAACAAAATACTATCTTGAACAAGCTCAATGATGACCATGACATGACCATCTCCAGAATTGTATCGTCAAAGTTGAGAAACATGAAAAATATCATGCACACACGCAAAAGAAGGTAACAACACTAAATGATAGGCTACTTCTTTGATAAACTTCGAGACATCAAACGTACCCACATTTCTAAGACTTAAATTCCCTCTCACTCAAAAATATATCACCCATTATGATGGTAAAATCTTTAATAACACATGGTTGCCCTCCTTAAAATCAAAGAGTCTTTGTCCTGTGTTTGCCTAGCTTTTCTGGTGATCTTAGGCTCTCTTCAAAGTTTTCTTACCACTTGGATTTTGTCCACTATCTGGATCACCATGTACGAGCCCAACATTCTTCTTTCTCTAACCTCATCCCAACAAACCAATGATCTGCATCTACGACCATACAACCATCTCAATGCTAGATTGAAAACTGTTGCTCTATGCAAATTTTATAAGATGTATATAAGAGTCCCATGATCCTCCAAAATCAATCATGCATGCTCTCAGTATGTCCTCCATTATCTGAATGTCATGCTCAGATTGGTCGTCAACTACCGGTGGTATTTTCAAACTAAAGCATAGATTGGTGCCTAGCTTGGCTTTAGCTCTTGTCAGAGGTGAGATAAGAAATGGTATTCTTGTCAAATAATAAACTAAGAGGTACTCTAAAAAGATGAACAATCTCCTACATGTATCACTCCAAAAGCTAGTTGGTAGGCTGCCCAGCTTTGAATGGTAAGAAGTGTGTCATCTTGATCAATTGATCCACGATGATCCACACTGCATTAATACCTTTGGATTCTTAGGTAATGCTATCATGAAATCCATGTTAATAAGCTCTCATTTCCACTACAGAATGGGTAACAACTACAGTAGACCCCCTAGTCTCCGATGTTTGCCCTTAACTTGCTAACAAGTTATGCACTCGGCAATTTTCTTCTTCATGCCGCCCACAAGAATCCTAGGCCAAGATCACGATACATCTTGGCATCACCTATATGTATGATATATAATGAGGTATGAAATTCAATCAAAAGCTCCTTCCAGATATCTCCTTCTAGCACGTATAAATGGTCTTCACACATCAATGTCCCATCTCTTGAATGCGTAAGTCTATTCTCTTCCCATCCTCAACTAACTTCTTTAATTCCTAGTTCCTCTCATCACTAGGTCACCCTAACTAGATCATCTCCACTAGATAGAAGTTAATCTAGAATGCCATTAATTGTCATCCTACATGTAGAGGCAATACTTCAACCATCAACTGAGAGAATTTTGTGGCCAAATCTTCCTAAGATATGATCACCCACAACTTTGGGTTTTCACCCACAACTTTGGGTTTCTACTCAACGCATCGGGTTGTATATTAACTTTTCTTGGATCATACTCTAGAACTATATTTTAATCTATTAACAACTCTAACCATGTACTCTACTTCATGTGAAGCTCCTTCTGGGTGAGTACGTACTTCAAGCCCTTATGGTTGATGAAGACTCAAACTTGTTCATCCAATAGGTAATGTCTTCAAGTCTTCAAAGTGAAAATGATAGCGGCCAAATCCAAATCATGAGTGACATAATTCCTCTCGTGAGGCTTCAACTGTCTTGAGGCATGA
The DNA here is from genome assembly GCF_001876935.1 of Asparagus officinalis. NCBI lineage: Eukaryota > Viridiplantae > Streptophyta > Magnoliopsida > Asparagales > Asparagaceae > Asparagus > Asparagus officinalis. Next base: position 98,881,219 of record NC_033797.1, on the reverse strand, counting down.
GCAATCAATTTAAAATTTTATACATATTCTAGTCCCTTACTTGATGCATCACTAAGAATGACACGACTTCCTGATCCATCTGGAACAGTTAGGATAGGGGCAATGATCAATCTCTTCTTCAACTCTTTAAAAGGAAAAGAAAGAAATTAAAAGGAAAAGGGAAAAAAAATCCTAACTTACTTATGTAGGAATCGCGGTTGTACTTAGAGCATATAAACATGCTTTAAACCCTTAGGTTACCCTAGAGGATGAGTTATAGTCTCATGAGGATTTGCAGTGAATATACCCATGAAATTCGATTAACTTGTTAATTTAAAGAAGTTAGTGAATAATTAATTTAATTGATATATTTAAATATTCTAATTGAAGTTAATTTTTTTACAAAAAAATGTTTATGTATAACTCCAAGGCAAATTTATTAGAAAATCTTTTTCATTATAGTTATACAAAACCCAGTCTAACTTAGAAAATTAATTTAAATGTTTTAAAAAAAACATGCTGACTCTTTGTTTTAAATAATTTTTAAGGCTCTTAATTAAAATTATTTTTCAAGAACATAAATACAAATATAATTATATATAAAAACATTGTTAGTATTTTTTCTTTACTCTTTATCCCTTGATGATTTTGTTCTACTTCATCGCGCTTTTTAAGTGACCATTTAACTAGTTTTGGGCCAATAAACCCCAACCTAGTTGGGCTAAGGTCATTAAGCATGAAAATACTCATTGGGCTTAATTATTCGGTCAACTTAGGCTTATGAGATAGAACCATCCTGAGTTTCAAGAAAGTTATTATTTGTGCCCATGTTTCACACTCTTCTTTTGTAAAGTTGTGTGTGTGTGTGTGTGTGTGTGTGTGTGTGTGTGTGTGTGTGTGTGTGTTATGAGATAGAACCATCCTGAGTTTCAAGAAAGTTATTATTTGTGCCCATGTTTCACACTCTTCTTTTGTAAAGTTGTGTGTGTGTGTGTGTGTGTGTGTGTGTGTGTGTGTGTGTGTGTATGTGTACATATATCTTGAAAAATATTTAGATCAAGACAAATTGAAATATTATTTTTAACTCTAAGCTAAGCATGAAAAAATTTCATTACTCTAATTAAAAGTTTGAGTTAAGACTTAAGCAAAGTATACTACTTTTAAAATTATTTCTTAAGAAATTTATTTAGAGTTATCATAAAAGGTGAAATTAAGTACAAAACTAACTATGGATTAGAAAATTTAAAATTTATCAAATAGATCAAATTTTAATCACATCTATTAAGTTGGCAAGTGACACTATTTTTATAAAATAGGAAAAAAATGATAATAAAAGAATTGTAAGATAAAGAGGAAAAATAACTAAGACAAAGATGAAAATTGACTAGTCCTTACCGCCATACCTAAATTTTTACATTGTCCTTGATGTAATTTCTATGATGCACAAAGTAAAGCAGATGAGAAATGAAGCACTTTCATTTGTTCGGTCGACCTAGAACAATGATGAAATGATAAAATCTGCAATTTTCTTTGGTATGAGGAGGATGAAGTCAAAAAAGTATTCTTTTCTTTTTTTCGTTTTTCAAAAAACAATTTATAGATTTTTTCATACCATTTTTCACATTTTTTTCATTTTTTCCTTTTTTTCCATTAAGTTTTTCCTTTTTTTCCAAAAGAACATGAAACTCGCAAATGAGAGAAAAATAAATTCTTTTTATTAAATGTTCTATTATGAGATAAACAGTGAAGATGTAGAATAACAGATTGAATATAAAAAGCTTGTACTCTACATCAAATGCTATCTTATTGCTAAAAATTCTACCTTGAATTTTAAAAAAGTCCAAGATAATGAACTCAAAAAAGTGCTTAAATTCAGTGTATTCTGAAGGTTTCAATAAATTCTGCAGCAATTGAAGGTAGGTATCAATAGTGTCATGCATTTTGAATTTCTGATTGAACTTAGATTCTTTATTTATGAAATTTTGTCTTGTCACAACCGTTTCTTCTTTAAAAATTTCCTCAACTCTAAGATTTATGGTTGAGGTATAAAAATTTAGTTGTTGTTTATTTTCTAGGATCCTAAGTTCATCCATAAATAGTTCTTCAAAATTAACATCAGATAAACCTGTATCGAACACAATTCCTTTGTTCTGGAAGACCAAATATGATCCTACTGCTTCTAACATCTTCAGTTCCATACCAAAAATTTCTTCAAAATTTAGATCTAACTCATCCTCTTCTTCTACCTCCTAAAGGTAATTTATTTCTTGAGGCTGATTACTTGGGTGGTTCGTTGTATTAAAAATATTGATACCAGCAGTCATATTTCCAAAGGATAGCTTCATTTGACTAGTTCTACAGTTAATTAGAGTATTAGAAATTGATATGAATAGTCTTCTTAGAATGACAGGTATTTGTCCTTTGAGATTAGAAATAGGCTGTGTTTCTAACACTATAAAATCCACTGGATAAATGAAATCCTTAACCCTGATCAAAACATCCTCTATCTCACCAGTAGGGACTTTGAGAGATCTATTAGCTAACTGTAAGGTGCATCTAGTTGGTTTGAGTTCTCTTACACCTAGTTGCTGGTAGACCGAATAGGAAAGCAAATAGACACATGCCCCTAAGTCTAAAAGTGTCTTATCAATGATGATATTTGCAATAAAACATGAGACGATAGGACAACCTAGATCCTTATGTTTCAAAGGTATGGGCTTTAAGAGTATTTCACTGATATTAGCAGCAAGAAAAACTTTCTTTGGAACATTTATTGTTCTTTTCTTAGTACATAAATCTTGCGAGAATTTTGTAGAAGAGAAATTTGTTCAATTACATCTAAGAGAGGAATGTTCACCTTAACTTGTTTAAAAGCTTCTAGGATCTTCTTCACCTGAGGTAAGTACTTCCTATGCCTGAGTCTATATGGGAAAGGAGTAACTATAGGCATCTAAAATTGCCTATGAGATCCCACACGCAGCTCGAAACGGAGAGTGGACGAGTTAAGAAGTGTTATCCAATCGGCCGCTATGCACGCTTGTCAGCTTGCAAATGTCTGTTAGCTTGCACGCGTCGGTCAGCTCGCGCGCGTCGGTCAGCACGCGCATGTCAATCAGCTCGCACGCGTCGGTCAACTAAAAGTGACCGAACATGCTCGTCAGTCAGCTTGCGCGTGTCGGTCAGCTCGTGCATGTCAATCAGCTCACGCGTGTCGGTCAGCACGTGCACGTCGATCAGCTCACGCATGTCGGTCAACTCAAAGTGATCGAACACGCTCGTCAATCAGCTCGCACGCGTCGGTCAAACGCGTGCATGTTAATCTTTTCGCGTGCGTAAATTAGCTCGTGCACATTGGTCAAACGCTCGCACGTTAATCAACTCACGCATGTTAGTCAACGCGCGCACGAGTGATCAAACACGCTTGTCAAGCAGCCCCAAGTGACCGACGCGTTCGTCGGTCAGAGGAGTACAAGCCAACGAGTCGAACAAAGATGCAAAACGAAAAAAAAGATAACAAAAGAATGCCCAAGTGCCAAACTGTCCCATGCGGCGGTAGGG
>NC_033797.1:98876105-98877664 GCF_001876935.1 Asparagus officinalis | reverse complement strand
CGAGCCGACCCGTGCCCACACGGGTCACCAGTGCCCGTCGCGCAGATTTGACCCCCAAACGTGTTTTCGACAGTTTTTAAGTAGTTTTTGCAGGATTTATCTATTCCAGGGGTTTATCTATCATCCACAAATGTGGTTAGGCCGTTATTGACTGAAGATAAGGCCAAATCACTCATTCTGATCCAAATACCCGCATTCTAAGCCTATAAATATAAGCCTAAGGCCTCTATTGTACAGCGCTAGAAATCAAGAGGGCGCAGTGCTGTCAAATTAGAGAGTGGAGTACGAATTTCTGAAGAGTTAGTAGATCTTAGCGGAGTTCCTTACTAAAAAAGAGAGTTCGAGAGATCAGAGACTTGTTTTCACCCTATTCCTCTGGATTTAAGCTTAGTCTTAATCTCGAGAAGAGTCGTGATCTCGCTTTGTCGAGATTATCGCTGCTACGATTACTTCCTTCGTGAAGTAAGAGCATTGATTATCAATCTTCTTCTAACTGGATTTGATCCATAGGTGGTCCACGGATAAACCGCGGCACCGGTAACGATCCCGCACAAGCAATAGGAGTTAGAACTACTATTATGTGTAGTTTGAAAGAAAGTTGTAATCTTTTTTGATTTAAAGTCTTATAAAAAGGCTATTTGTTTGAGTTTATTGTAAATGTTTAAAGTTATAATGGACTCATTAATGAAATCAATTTTCTACCAAACACGCTGGCGATCACAGTGGAAGCCGACAGCCTTTCTGCGAAGGCTGACATGTCACAACCTAGGATCCTCATCCCCATTAAAGAAGAGGTTAAATATGAGTTCGACCAACAGATGTATGAGGAGTACTTATCCTCCTCCTCCAAATCCGCCTCTCCTTGCAGGTGTAGGAAGGCCTACTCCAAGAAAGCTCGTCGGACATCGGCTTCAGACGTCCAACAAGAAGATCTTCTCACCACTGCTGCACTTGTTGCTCTCAATGCCCCACCGGCATCCGATGAGGCTGAAGCTACAGATCTGAATCCCTTGAGAAAGGAGTTGACTACTGATAACATTCTCATTCTATCAAAGAGAGCACGTCAGAGACGGCAACAACGCCTTGCACGTCAGCTGGCCAAAGCCTTGGAGCCAGTCGATGGAATCCGCTATGAAGTGGATCTGAAGTACAGTAGGCACCAACTGCGATAATAGCAGGCGGACAACCCCTCCTCCTTCAAACCAGCGAAGAACGAATGGGTCCGCATCAAAAGGACCCGATCGACTCTTTAGGAGCGGATTCAGAAATGCCGCGCATTGCTTGCACATGTAAGAATTCTTATGCAAGAAGCCAAAAAAATTATAGAAGGAAGAAGTGGAAAAAAAGCCACCAAGACTACACAAAGTATGGAGGCTAAAGTCCAAGACGGCGACCGAAAAGATCGAAAAACGCGGGTCACTCAAACTTAACCCGCCAAGTCGTGGGTCACTTAAATCTAACTCGCTAAGCCGTGGGTCACTCAAGTCTGACCCTCAAAGCCGCGGGTTACTCAAGTCTGACCCTCCAAGCCGTAGGTCACTCAAGTCTGACTCTCTAAT
>NC_033797.1:98821583-98876095 GCF_001876935.1 Asparagus officinalis | reverse complement strand
CGTGGGTCGGTCTGACCCTCCAAGCCACAGGTCACTCAAGTCTGACCTGTGCCAGGACCAAGACAAAAGACGTTCTACACTTGTTTCTCCGATTCCTTCAAGTTCCACACCTCTGTTGGAGCCTCGTGACAGTGTGGATTTGTCCCGATGTAAGATAAAGATCACAGATCGCCTTGGCCCTTCACATGAGGATCGAGGTAAAGCTCTAGTAAAAGAGCGCTTAGGCCCATTGAACAGATCTCGAGTGGTTTATCAGGCTGGGGAACATAATCATCCTCCTTAGCAATGGAAGAGAACGCATGATGGGAAAATCTTTATAACTAACTACATTGGATTGCGCGTCGAAGTCCGGGAGCCCGTTGAGGTTCAACCCTCACCAAAAAGTAGCCTCGAATGCGTGACTCCTGAAGACACTAACAAAGCATTGAGTCCCTAGAGGAAAACGTATTCGTCTGACAATGACGTTATACCTGGAGAGTCGTGCCAACACACGATGGGTTGCTCCGGCCATAAGGCCGATGAGTTGTACTATCGGGCTAGGAGTACGAACAAGTATCGGAAAAGGAGTAACCGAGAAGTGGACTCTCATTATCCTTGTGCCAAAATTATCAAGGTAGTGTTGTTAGAATGTTGCTACCCCAAGACTGTCCCGGAGAGAGTTTTGATATTTGAAAGAATCTCTACCGGAACGTCCAAGTTCAAGCCAAGGTGTTTTCATAGAAAGAAACCAGCTACCGCTCAGAATGATAAATTTCCAGAAGTGTCTGTCAACATGACCGGTAAAGGGAGGTCGACATGACACTTTAGTCCCGATCAGTTTTCAATAGTATCCCAGCATATAACTCGATTACGATCGGGGACCAGTAGATGAAGGGATTACCAGAGAATGCAAAAGGTATTACCCTCAAATGATGAAACAAAAGATGCTTGCTCAATAATGGCCGATGATACGGCATCCAGCGCGGGACAATCCTATGAGTCATTTATGATCAACACATAACAAATTGCTAAAATTCTCAAAGACGCTCTAACCAAACAAAAAGGAAATTTCAAATTTGAAATGGAGATGGCTATGCAGGAGATGAGAGAAATGCACAGCCAACAAATTATGGTGCTGACAAATCAGTAGGGAGAGTCCAGCCATCGCAATCCCAACCAAGCTGATAGTGATCGGGAGGCGGACGATAATGCCAACATGGATACCCCTCCCGTTGACAACAATGCTTGGGATGGTCCCTCGGATGATAACAATACAAAGGAGGACCACGTCACTTCTCTCCAAAATCACTTGAAGAAAGATACAAGCGAGGATAAGAAGATGAGGGATTTGGAGAGCAAAATCAATGCGTTGATGAGTGTTCAAGAAGTAAAGATGGCTGGAATACCGTGTCCATACCCGAGAGAGTGGGAATCAATCCCATACCCGATGAAGTTTAATTTGATCAACTTCACGCCGTTTGATAGAAAGGGTTCCCCCACTCAACACTTAATATACTTCGAGTCTCATTTAGGAATAATCTTTGGCAATGAGCTCTTGATGGTACGGTCATTCGTTGGCACTCTTCGCGGAGCAGTCTTCGATTGGTATCACCGTCTTAAGCTGGGGAGAATTAACAGTTAGGATGACATGGAAGATATGTTTCTCACAAATTTCTTCAATGACGACACCGAGGTTTCAATCGGAACATTATTCGATGAGAACCAGAAGGATAGAGAATTAGTTGAGAACTTCGTCAAACGATTCTGGAACAAAGCAATGAATTGTTGAGATCCGATCAGTGAAGACTTCATCCTTGAAACTTGTCATAATAATCTTCCGTTGGATATCCTCGAAGTCATGGAAATGGCGCCATCAAAGACCTGGAGGGATTTGAAGGTACAAGGAGAACGAGCCGAATGCTTCCTCAAGAGGAAGAAGGCCGAAAGAGGTCAAACGACAATAAATACTCCACATTAGAATTTTGTCCCTCGGGGTAAAGGGAAAGTGCAAGCAAACGCAATCGACATGAACCAAACATTTGAGCTGCAAGCGCAAACGCAACCACAACAGCGACAACAAAAGGCGCCTCAACAGTCACAGTGGCAACAACAACCCCAAAAGCAAAATACTTTGCAACCAAAATTTCCAAAAGTCTACTCGTTTAAAGAAGACGAAGTCCCCGGTATTTTCAAATACCTCATAGAGAACAACAAGATTAAGTTGCCTCCAATTCAGGACTAAGAAGACGCTAAAAGGGTTAATGATCTAAAGTACTGCGCGTTCCACAGAGCGCGGTTCACCACCCTACCAAGTCGTGTTACGCCCTCAAAGACAAAATCCAAGCTTTGATCGATGTTGGGGTCATTACTATGAAGCAATCTAAATAGAAGAAGGTAGGTGTGAATGCAGTGACAATTAGCTTTGGATCTGTCCCGTTGAAATGGTTTCAACCCGAGCCCGTGATGAAAGTGACAATGAAAACCGTAAACGACAACCCCCATGGACAGCACCAGGAAGGACTCGTGCCGCAAACAACCCCAAATGACAAGATTCTTTGGGTCCATCCTGATCTAATTAAAGATGAACAGTGGACCGGATCCTTATCCAAGAAAAAATCAAAGGGGAAAGGGAAGTCTTGTTGTGGAGCCGCAGCCTGTCCAGAAGAAGATGACGAAGGAATTTCTACTTTCCCACTCTCTAAAGACAAACAAGAAGTCTTTGTAACCAACAGAGAACAGCTTTTGCTACCCGGAGTGGGAATGAATACCATTTTAAATACCTGAATGCCTCCAATCAGTTAGCCGAGCAGGGGGTGACCAAAAGTGTTCCCTCTAAAACATTAGCTGGAATGGGTGTGGCCACAACTTCTCCAGTAGTTATTGAGAAGACTCAACAAAAGCAAAAGGGGAAGGAACCCTTATACCAAGAAGTTAAGAACCCGAAGTAGTCTCGATTCAATCAACCAATTAGAAGAGACAAACCGGGGAGCTCAAACACTCCGTATCGCTTTGATATTATAGCGCAGTTAGCTAATATACCAGCTAGATTAACCTTATATGAGTTGCTACATCTTTCAAAAGACACAAGGGAAGCACTATAAGAAGCCTTGGCCAATTCTGATGTTTTCCTAACTAAGATCAAGCCATCCCCTGAGGAGCCAGAGCTGCCAGTCTAACACTGTAACCTCACGGCGAACCACTTTTCCTGCATTTCTTTCACCAAGGAGGATATGCTGACAAAGAATTTGAAGCATGATCGGCCCCTATATTTCACCGGACATATTAGTTCCAACGTCATCAACCGGATCCAAGTCGATCCGGGTTCCGCTGTTAGCATCATGCCACTCCAATTGCTGTACAAGCTCAAAAAACTAGCCAGTAAACTAGCCTCCACAGGCACTACAATCTACAGATTCAACACCAGTGGGTCCAAACCATTGGGTAAAATCCGAGTAAAGTGCTAGATTAGAGATCTGAAGTCAGAAGTCACATGTTATGTGATCGATGCAGAGACTTCTAATAACTTACTATTGGGACGACCATGGATCCACGATAACGTTATAGTCCCTTCTACCCTCCATCAGTGTCCTAAATATGTAGACACTAATAACAAGGTCAAGATGGTGGTCGCGGATAAGCAACCATTTAAGGGTTGGAAAATTATTTTATTGACTCCCTTCTCTACGGTGCTGAATTCGATACTGAACCATCGGCCCAAGGCACGGATAGCGGAGAAGAAGCTTATACCGAGGCTGGATTTGATTATGATGATGGTTTTGTACTTAATGATATTGTTCCCATTGTAATCGATCTTGATGATAAAGAGTCATCAGATAGTAGTTGTAATTAGCAACTATCCGAAGAAGTAGTAATAAATGATGATTTAGAGTACTCGTTGTATCTTGATAACGTTATGAAAGGTTTATACGATGACCCTAACTTGTATATGCCACTTCAATCATATTGCATGACGAAGAAGCATGTTTCGGATTTGTTCGTAACGACACTTGTCGTCCCCGCAAAGGCAGGGGGTGAAAAAGAAGTCGTTTACGATAAAGGCAAGGAGTTTTCAGTACCATATCACTTTTTGAGAGAAGATGACGATGATGATAAACTTGCTCCTCATTTATTCAGATATGACACAAAAGCACGTAATCTAATGAAGAAATACGGATATGACTTCACACTCGGAGAGGGTCTTTACTTTGGTCGAGGACCGCGAGTTCCACCCCGTATGGCTTATGTACCAAAAGGAAAACCCGATGATTATTATAGCTACAGACGAGGTTTAGGCTATGTCTTCTCGTCCGATGGCGAGTGCTGCTGGCAGGTCATTGATCAAATAGCTAATAAGGGTAAAGACGAATATTCTTCTAATTCTTCAGCCTGGGATTCTGACACTAGTCTTGGAGAAATATTCAAAAGACTAATGTCAAACATGACTATGATCGACCCCGTCACAATTGAGGAAGACGATCAAATGCCAACTTGGGAAGACCCTTGGGTTCATCACCTAAATATGCAGTACGGTGATAGGTTTGAACAAAGGGACCCCCGTACCGAGGACCAAGTAATCCAGGTGAATATGGGTGATGAAGATAATCCAAAGCCGATTTTTGTTAGCGACCGCCTCCCGCCAAATGAGAAAGAAGAGTTAATTGCCTTCATTAGGGAGTATATTGATGTCTTTGCTTGAAACTATGAGGATATGCCAGGGCTCGATCCAAATGTGGTAATGCATCACCTCAATATTAAGCCGGATGTCAAACCTGTCAAACAACAACAAAGACGGTTTCATCCGTAAATTATAGAGTCAATCGAGTTCGAAGTTAAAAAGTTTATCGACTTGGGTTTCATCAGGGAGGAGCAACACCCTGAATGGCTTGCCAATATTGTCCTGGTCCTTAAGAAGAATGGGAAAATCAGGATTTATATCGACTTTAGAGACCTTAACATCGCCTACCCAAAAGATGAGTTCCATCTTCCTATCGCGGATGTTATCATCGACAATACATGTGGATTCGACGGATTTTCTGGTTATAATTAGATAAAGATGCACCTAGATAATGAAAAGCATACCGTGTTTAGAACACCCCTTGGTGTCTTTTGCTACACAGTTATGCCCTTTGGCTTAAAGAATGCAGGTGCTACATATCAGGGAGCCATGTCAATGATTTTCCAAGAGTACCTCCGGAATACTATCGAATGCTACATGGACGACCTAGTCATGAAAAATCGTGAAAAAAATAATCACATCAAAGACTTGAAGATGATGTTTGATCCGATGCGGACTCATCAATTGAAGATGATGTTTGATCCGATGCGGACTCATCAACTGAAGATGAATCCTACCAAATCTTTCCTTGGAATATCCAGCAGCAAATTCCTTGGATTCGTCGTCACCATCAAGGGTATTCATATTGACCCTGATAAAGTAAAGGTAATTAACAAGTTGCAACCCCCAAGAAATCTTAAAGAACTTAGAGGATTGCAAGGACGGTTGGCTTATATCCGTCAGTTCATCTCGAACCTTTCGGAGAAATGTCAACCATTCTCCAGGCTCACAAAGAAGGACGTATCATTCGTTTAGGATAACGCTTGTCAAAAAGCATTCAAGGATATCAAAGAATATCTCTCGAAACCCCCTGTACTCGTTACATCAAAATCAGGCAAACCATTCTTGATATATGTTAAGGTGATGAGCCACTCGTTAAGTACATTACTTACACAAGACGACGACAATAGTCACAAACAGATAGTATATTACTTGAGCCGGACCCTTGTGGATGCTGAATCCCGATATCCAATGATTGAAAGGGAATGTCTCGCCTTGGTGTTCGCTATTCAAAAGATGTGGCACTACTTGGTCGGACAGGCTATTTACATCAACTCCAATGTTAATCCAGTCCGGATATTCATGACGTAGCTGGCCTTCATTAATTGGCGATTAGTAAAATAGGCTCTGCTTCTATCCCAATACGACCTACACTTTAAATAACAAAAGTCGGTCAAAGGACAAGCTATTTGTGATCTCCTGGCAGCTAATCTAACTATGGATACCGCCAAGGTATACGACGATCTGCTAGATGAAACCAACAAAGCCAACATAACTTCCCATCAACAGGTGTGGCGTTTGTACTTCGATGGTGCTTCTCGAGCAACTAATGTAGCAAGTGTTTCTGGATGTTCTAAGATTTCCTCCAGGGTTGGAGTTGTCTTAGTTGCCCCGGAAAAACATGTGATGCCTCAAGCCTACTCACTGACCGAGCCATGCTCAAACAATATAGTCGAGTATAACGCACTGCTTATTGGACTCAGTTTTGCCAAAGAGCTGGGGGTCGAGTATCTCGAAGCTTTCGATAATTCTTAACTGGTGGTTAAACCAGTTCAAGGGGAATATAAGGTCAGAAATCAGGATTTGATACTATACCATAAGGTGGCCGTTAAGATAGCAGAATTGTTTGAATGATTCTTCATCGAATACATTCCATGCTTACAGAACACCTACGCGGATGTATTAGCAGCATTAGCAGTATCTCTGGCACAGCCTCCTGAAACAAAACAATTCGTTATGGTGAGAACTCACCAGCTCTTCATACCAATCTACGATGCAGATGATAGAGAAGAGGATATTAAAGAAGTGCATTTAACCCAAGTTGAATTCAAACCTCGAGAGTGGCGTTTCCCTATCATAGATTACATCTTGCACGGGATCTTACCAGAAGATGTGAAGGAAAGGGACTCAATCCGAAAGAGAGTACTGAGGTTCTACTATAACACAGAGAATCAAACGTTATATTATCGGAGGTATGATGGTTTACTACTACGTTGCTTATCGACTAAAGAAGCAGGAGAAGTCCTTAGAGAGACACATGAAGAAGTTTGTGGTGCACACCAACCTGGTCCCAAACTTTATGATCGCATTGGAAGGATGGGATATTTCTAGCCCACCATGATTAACGATGTAGTTGCGTATGCCCGAAAGTGCCACACGTGTCAAGTGCACGTAAATTATATGCATCAACCCCCGGAGCATCTACACTCTTCGGATACATCATGGCCTTTTGAGACCTGGGGAATGGATGTTGTTGGTCTTATTTTTCCTCCGTCAATCAAAGGCGATCGATTCGTCCTGACAATTACCGATTACTTCTCCAAATTGGTTGAAGCGATTCCGCTCAGAGAAGTTAAGACAAGCAACATTGTGACATTCATCAAACACCATATTATCTACTGGTATGGTGTCCCAAGATGAATCATATATGACAACGGTCCTCAGTTTGTCAGCAATACTTTCATCAAGTTTTGCAAGAAGTTTAAAATTCAAGACGTCTCGTTGATAGCTTACAATTCCATAGTGAATGGATTAGCTGAAACCTTTAATAAGACTATCATAAAGCTTTTGTCAAAACTTGTGAAGACTAATAAACGAGATTGGAATGATAAACTTAGTGAAGCACTATGAGCCTACCGCACCACAGTTCGCATGCCTACTGGCGCAATCCCATATTCTCTGGTATATGGGTATGAAGCTGTCCTTCTATTGGAAATTCAAATTCCATCTCTTAGAATCGCTTTCACAACCCAGATGATGACTGAAGAACAACATCAAAAATTCCTTGAAGAACTTGAAATACTTGACGAGAAGCACTTAGAAGCTCAACAGCACATTGAGTTCTACCAAGCCAGAATTTCCCGAGCCTTTAATAAAAAGATTCGACAATGAAGTTTCAAAGAAGGAGACTTGGTCTTAGCAGTCCGACGACCAATGATCCTTAATTCTAAAAAGAAAGGAAAGTTCGAACCTAAATAGGAAGGATAATTTATGGTAGAGATAGTCTATTCAAATGACACATATCGTCTTATTACTAAGGAAGGCGCCCGACTTATGATGCCGATAAATGGTAAGTTCCTGAAAAAGTACTACCCTTAGTACATTCAGGATAACCCATGTATCGGGAAGTTCCTGGAAGAATACTACGTGTGATATTCTTAGGCATAACCCAGTTACTACCAAAGTGATAAATAAGTCTACACTTGGATTCTAAATATCTTCAAAGTTGGAACGTATCTTATTGTTGATATCGAATTCACCGACTCTCATGAATTCTTATGCTGAGACGAGACTCGATCATTTTGACAGATCAATCTTTCCTCACAAAACCCCCCTCTGATCAAATCAATTGATGGTGGGTTTGCCAAAATTCCTATCGGTTAAGTCCGTTCAAACTCTTGTCATGTTGGTACATTTAACACTCACGTTGTTAAAATACTAACACGACACTTGAGATTTCTATCCACCAATCTTTGGCAATTTTCAAGCTCGACGCATTAAGTCCTAATCATTTAACATCGAAATCCTCCATCGAGTGGCTAGTACAAGTTGGCATTCTCACTGCTATCTGTATTCCACTCCCACTGCTGTCTTGGTCAAACATATAAATGTTAGGGCCAAAGAAAAAATCCCCTCTCGATTCCTTCCATGAACGAGAGGTCCATTTTTAATTTGAACAATCACACCTATAAAAGTTAGGATTGCCTCCAACCTCACTTGGTCAAACCTGTATTAGTTAGGACCAAGATTGGAATGTCTCCTTTCGATAAACGAAAGACTTCCACCTTTTCCTTTTCAACCAAACCTATAAAAGTTAGGGTCAAAATCAGAATTTTACCTTAATAAATGAGGAATTCTTTTCTTAGATTAAGCAACTAATCCTATAAAAGTTAGGGTCGCTTGAATCTTTCTGATTCTTGGAGTGGAGATCCCACTCCTAGTTTCACCTTTCCGGATTCTGGGGTGGAGATCCCACCTCGAGTCTCCTTTGCAATTAGAGATAGAATATAAAATTCTTTCTCTTCAGTTTTAGAAGATAGGATATAAAATTCTTCCTCTCCTATTTTGGATTCGTCTTTGCCCTAAACAAGACTTAGGGACAGAATATAAAATTCTTCTTCTCCAGCATCGGGTTCGTCTTTACCCTAAGAAAAGACACGATTCTTTGCTTCAAATCCGTGCACTTTATACACAAGGGATTTTATCTTGATTGCTAATTAGAGATAAGTCTACGTCTAACACACATAGTCAGTTTAGTCTTTCGCCGAGTGAAGAAGACACCAGAATACAAGTCTGGGGAATTTTATCCTGAAGCCTAAGTAGGGATAAGTCAGCGCCTAACACACGTTGTCGGGTGCCATATTCCCATAAGAAATGGCAAAGTTTATGTATTCAAAATCATAGCACCAAGTCTAAGAAAATTAACTCTCTTAGCATAACGTTACATGCAGAACGGACTTAAACAATCTGCATGCAAGACCGATTCAAACGATAATCGGTAAAGTCATGTCAAATCCGTTGAGGGCTGAGGATTTACCAAAAATCCTAAGTCTATATCTAACACACGTTTCCGGTTTAGTCTTTCACCGATTGAAGAAGACACCAGAATCCGAGTCTAAGCAATTTTATCCCGAAGCCTAAGAAGGGATATATCAGCGACTGACACGCGTTGCTGGGTAGTCTACTCTCATGAGAAAGACGAAGTCTATGTATTTAATATCGTAGCACTAGAAGAGTTAACTCTTTTAGTACAACGTTACATACGGAACGGATTTAAATAATTCGCACTCTAGCCTGACTCAAACGGTAGTCGGTTAAGGCTCATCAAACCCGTTGATGGCTGAGGATTTGCCAAAAATCCTATAAATATTATGATTGATTATTCCAAATAGAATAGGATATCATAATAAAAGAGACATAATGAACGAAAAAGAAATATCTTCTATTAATAAAAATTGAGTTTGCAGGTACAAGAGTTACAATCAATCTACATGAAGTTTGTGACTACGAATTTGCTATTCAAGTTTAGTCAATTCTTCTGTATAAGCTCACTCAAGCTCACGCTGCAGTTCAACCTTGAAGGATTCCTCGGTGAGGGATAATATTTTTGCAGCCTCTTCTTCCATCATGGCTAACTTCTATTCCAAGAGCTCTAACTTCCCGGCTAACACAACTTGTGAGCGCTCTAAGTCAGCCTTCGTCATCTCAAAGATAACAAAGGCATACTCCTCTGCCTTGAGCTCCTCTTTAAGTCGCTCTATCTTGGCCTCGCCTAACGTAATAGAGGACTTGAGTTGACACAAAGTTGTTTGTTTCTAAACAAGGGCGGCTTTCATTCGATCCACTTGGCTTTGTTGCGTTTGAATTTCAAGTCCAGCGGAGGCTCGAGTGTCGCGCCATATTTGTAGACGAGATTCCATCTGGGCAGCTATGTACATTGAAGTACCAGTAGTCTTCAATTCTTGTAACCGTTGGAGTTCACTCAAGACGGTCTAAATCGTTAGCTATAGATTGCGCCAGATCCAGAGAGCCCGCTTTCTCTATTGGATTTATTTTGGTGGAAAGCGCTGGTCTAAATTGATGGAAGGAAAGTCCCCTGACGAGAAGCTTATCAATCATCACGTTCACAAAGAAGAAGAGAGAGCTGACTTCCATGCAAAACAGAGTTTGATCCGGGTCATCATCAGATAGTAGAGCCTTGACTATATCATTGATCCGAGAAGATAACCCTACAAGAAAAAGATGATGTAAATATCTTTAAAATATTAGCCAAAGTTCTAAATTAGTATCGGCGTTAGAATTTACCAAGTTTCCTCAAGTTGATGTCCCGCACTTGGTTCCGACTGGACGGCACCACGAGCTGTTAAGATCATCGCTGATGTCGCAGCCGTTGACGTACCAACCTCGTTAGTTGGTCTCACGGCTTGGCTGTTAAGATCATCGCTGATGTCGCAGCCGTTGACGTACCAACCTCGTTAGTTGGTCTCACGGCTTGCTCAACAGGGCTAGTCCCCACCGCTATAGCAGTCATCTCAATCATCGGGATTGTGAGCTGGGTTCGAATGACTGACGATTGAGTTTCTATGATAGTTCCCGCCAAACAGCAAGAAATCAAGGCACTCAGGATCGTCAGATATTCCAACAATAATAGTTGTATCAGTCTAAACGACTGATCCTACAAGCGTAACTCCCCTACAGTTAAGTAAGACTGATGAGTGTATAACTTTCACAAAAGGATAAAATTCATACCGGCAGAGGGACCAGCCTCGAAAACTGGTTCGACAGCCTCATGATGAGTTGGTTCTGACAATATATTGTTGAACTGCTTGTCGCCAGATCTTGAAGGATCTTGTGCGGGATCAAATGAAGGTGCGTTGACTATATCGGGAGAGACTTCTTCGTCATTTAAACCTTCCATCAAAATGTCTACAGAAAATTCTAAGTGTCAAGACAAGGAAATAGAAGTTGAAAATTGACAATGAATGGGAATTAAATTCACCACCGATAGCAACGGTAGGTTCCGCGATCCCGACATCAACGCTCGCCTCTTGTAGCTTTTCTAAAAGATCCAGAAGCATATAAGCAATTATAGGAGGGATGAACTCTGAGTCATTTAATACCCGATATTGCCATCTGAAAGGTGTACTACCGGTAATAGATGTACCTGGGCTAGCGATCATGGTAGACAAACCAGATTCTACAATGGCACCTTCACCAGTCTCAAGGACCGCATCTATTTTAACACCTGTCGGATCCTCGGCCATAGCCTCATCTACTTGGGGCACGAAGCTGGACCCTCTAAAAAAATCTAAGTTGGGAGAAGGAGGGTTGTACATCATTGCATCTTCTTCATGACCCCCTAGAATAAAAAATTGCTAAGTCTGAAGCTTGATAGATGAAAGGACTGAAAAGATGACAGGAGTCGAAATGTTACCTTCCCTACCAATTGGCGCATCGTCGGCCACCTCCGCTTGGGAAGCCTGGGGGTTTAGCGTGTCGCTTGATGGTCAAGTTCAGTCGTTTCGTAGGTCGGACCTCTTTAAGATCCACAGGTCTGTTCTGTATTGATGTAGCACGCGACTCAACTTGTGATCTAACTTGAGTTGTGGCTCGAGATCAAGCACGAGTGACAAGGCTACTTCTCCCCTCTTCTCCCTCGGAACCTACATCTAAAAGCTCAACCATCATTCTATTATGAGTGGGCAAAATTCTCCATTTCTTTGGAGCTTTAAGTCGACGAGCTCGATCAGCGACCGATATATCCCATAGCTCTTTATAAAAGGACTCAGACAAACCTGTTGCATATTCCTCGAAGTCGCTATTGGCCTCCATAGCACCACTAGCAGTGGTTTCATCCTCTTTGGAAGTCTTTTCGTTGGAAGCGAATGATTCCTCCTCTACTTCCTCCATTTTCTGCTTGCCTATGCCTGAGGGACTAGCGAGCTTATTACCGCATTTTCTTCATTCCTGCAGATTTTCTCGGACCATCCTCTCAGCAATACGTGATGCAGCTTCAGCCATCAACTCTTTAATTGGTCTTAGAGGGACGGACGCGTTAGCTACCATAATCCATTTGTAATATAAATATGTGAGCTCTAAGTGGCAGTCAGTATTCAGAAGATTAAACTTGGCACCGGTACTACCCGTCACATTCCACAGCCAAGCTCGAGCGCTATCCACTAGTCCACTGTGAGTATGAAATTGTTGGTTTGGATTCCCGACGTATATCTGATCGTATCCAAATTGACGGGCGAATCGACACGGCAGATAAGGCTCTAGATAGCAGCGTTCCTTCACTCGGAAAATAAGATGGCTTGGCCTTATGTTCATTAGCCATCTGAAATAGCTAACATCGAGAGAAGTTCGATTCGTTCCAGGCACTTCTACATCAGCAAGTAACCGACCATATTTGCTAGCAAATCGAGGAAAACATGGATTGATCACCCAACCCTTGTGCATGTGTAAACTCTTCCTAACATCTGAGAGGTCCCGAGCTTTCCATTTACACTCCTCGAGTAATTGTAGCAAAGGAGTTGATAGATCTGTATTAGTTAGGGGCGACATCAGATCAGGGTGATGAAGAACCAACCACCCCATTAGATAGGTGTAATGGAGCTCTGCCTTCGTCGTAGGGATCTTCTCGGATGAGGTCTCCTCAGTTTGGGTAAAAGCTATGACCACTTGACGAAGCCCATGAAGGATGTCGGCAACCATTGCTGGCAAAAGAGATAAGCTCCTTCCGTAGGCAAGTTGAACAGTGATAAATAACACCTCTATTCGCAAAGCGTCTGAGGTCTGATATGGCACCACGCACTTCTTCAACCAAAGTGTGATATAACCAGCCAACAAAGTCTTGGGGTGAATGGACTTCTCCGCTTGCAATAAGAAAGTCTTGAACTTAGTCCCCACAGAGAATCTACCTTGAGCACTTGTAATGGTGTAGGATTGGGCATCACATTTCTTAATCAACTTATTGATTTCTGAGGGAGTTAGCGGTTTTAGTTCACAAACGGCTTCGTCAGATTTCTCCAAATTCTTGAATAGATAACCTGAGAATTGCTTCAGCCTTATTTGAGGAAACTTCTTCCTTACAATCAGGTTAGTTCTGGCTAAGGCTATCGGATAATAACACGTGAGTTCCCATAACGTGTCATATCGAGCAGGCCTGTGGGTTTTCAATTGAAGTAGCTCCTGATTGGATGGAAAATATTCTTGATACGGTATATCTCCCATTTGTAGTCTAGAGACTTTGTGCATCTCATGGAAAGGTAGTTTCAATTCTCCATTCCGGGTAAGAAAAGTATTGGTATCTGGATTGTACAGCTCTATTAATCTTGTGAAATGAATCGTGTTTACCGACAATCCGTATTGGGTGGCATGAATAGCTTCATATAATCCCATCGCCTTCAATTCGGTACCCCATCGGTTGAGGACATAACCTATCATCCGACCCCATCATAACTTATCTGAAGAATGAGACCAGCCATGACATCTATAATTTTTGACAAGTAGTTCTTGCCCTAGCTCAGCAAGGCGATTCTTCACTGTGCGAGCTACTATAGGTAACTTTCCTTTAGGCGGGTCCTCCAATCCCATCACACCGGGGTGTAATCCTATAATGTGTTTCCTACCACTGGAACCCTGGAGTGAATGGCTGGTGACGTATCCGTAAGGAATGTTAGGGTGCTCTTTTGTCAGAGTCCATGACATCTATCGCGTCACCGCTTGCCTCCGCAATTCTGTTAGTGAACGGTGACAAGGGAAGGTATAAACAAG
This sequence comes from Asparagus officinalis, assembly GCF_001876935.1. Classification (NCBI taxonomy): domain Eukaryota; kingdom Viridiplantae; phylum Streptophyta; class Magnoliopsida; order Asparagales; family Asparagaceae; genus Asparagus; species Asparagus officinalis. The sequence continues at coordinate 98,862,006 of NC_033797.1, read as the reverse complement.
TTGTACCATCACTATATAACCATCGCTCATCCCAGAGGATTATGCTGGTTGGATCCGTCACGGAATCGTCGAACATATAATTCGCCTTCCTCAAAGGGTGAACATGATACATGTCTTCTGTGAACGACACATCAGTAATTAGCTAGAGCGTGATGCGGTGATCCCCTTCATGTACCAACTTAGAGAGTTCATCCGGGAGATCCGTAGCAAACTAAGAGGTGGGCAAAATCAACGACGGATCATTAATAGCAGTGTAATATCTACTCCTATGACTATCTATCTCGAACAGAGAAAATGGCGTCATAGGGTATTCAACTAAAATGAATAATGTGTATTTATTAAACATAGTTATGAAGAAATATTAAGACAACACAGGGCGTTAAACTCTTTTCACCAATCTGTGAGATAGAGTCACTACCTTGTAATTGGTGAGACGATGTTAACTGTATCATGAACACACAAGATAACATAAATGGTCATGCGAATAACGCGATGACGTACCTTATCTTAATGGACGTGATATGGTAAAAAACATCCGCCCCATATTACCTTAAGATGCATTTTGACCAAGCAAAACATATCTGATAAGCATCAACCCCCACAAAGGAGGATATCAGCTCTTCCTAATTTCCTCACTAAGGAGAGCAAAGCAAGGATGTAATATAGAAGCGTCCACCCCCACGAAGGAGGATATCAGCTCTGTAAAACCCCAAAAATTTATGTTAATATAATTAATATGAGATTAATTATGATTTATGAATATTTATTAGCTCGAATAGGGGTTGCAGAATGTCGTTCTTGGAGACAACTGATCTCTCAAGGTGAACAGGCTCAAAGGATTATTGTCAGGATCAAAGCTAAAGAACAAAGTAGGCAGGATCAACCTGAGCAATCGGATCAAGCCCAACCTTCTCCGGAGCAATCGGACCAAGCTCAACCTTCACCTGAGCAATCGGACCAAGCCCAATCTCCTCAGTCAGAAGGGGAAGATACTGCGACTACTGAAGCTAATCCTCTTCAGTAGGATGCCGGGTCTCCAATAACTATCACGTTAACAACTACCTCTGATAGTCAAGCTCGTTAGATTGTGGCCCACTAGGCGACGTGCCATATCTACCCTTTTTTCCCCATGCACTTATTCAAGACTGGGGGTTGATTTATTTGTAGTTCATTGGATTCTGAGTAATAAATTTTCTGAGTTGTTATGTTTAATAAAATACCTCTGTCAACCACAGAATCTACCAAAACTATCACGTTAACATTTACCTCTGATAGTTCATCAACTTGTCAATCCGCTTCAATAGGATGACAGGTCCACTAAAACTATCACGTTAATGATCACCTCTGATAGTCTGCTCCCTCCAAATTTTTCTGCCAATCCTCTTCAATAGGATAGCGGGTCTACAAAACTATCACGTTAACAGTTACCTCTGATAGTCAAAATCATCAGATAATGGCCTACCTAGTGATGTGCCTCTATTCCGACTTCATGGATAGTGCCTCACTAGGCGATATGCCTTGTCTATCTCTTTTTCTTCCCCAGCCAAGTCTTAATCAAGACTGGGGGTTGGTTACTCGGAATCCACTGGATTAAGAGTAACGAATCTTTCACCTCGGCGAGTTAACATTACACTTCTGACGATCATCGTTAACTGTATCATGAACACACAAGATAACATAAATGGTCATGCGAATAACGCGATGACGTACCTTATCTTAATGGACGTGATATGGTAAAAAACATCCGCCCCATATTACCTTAAGATGCATTTTGACCAAGCAAAACATATCTGATAAGCATCAACCCCCACAAAGGAGGATATCAGCTCTTCCTAATTTCCTCACTAAGGAGAGCAAAGCAAGGATGTAATATAGAAGCGTCCACCCCCACGAAGGAGGATATCAGCTCTGTAAAACCCCAAAAATTTATGTTAATATAATTAATATGAGATTAATTATGATTTATGAATATTTATTTTGATAAATATAATTAAATAGTATGTGAGTAGTATACCATGTGTTTTGAGTATAAACAAGTTCATTCATGAGAAAAAAAGAGTCAAAACATGTACAATGGTCAAATATGTGTAACTAGAAAATTCCAGTCCGGTCGACTGCCACAGTCGACCGTAGTCCAATCGACCACCACGGTCGACCGCGAAACATGCAAAAGTCAGATTCCTGTTTTGAGTTGGTTTTGGTTTTCTAAAGCCCATATTCATTTTCTCTGGTTTATATATCAAACTTTCATGAATTTTCTCAGTTTTCTAAGAATCCTAACAACCACCAATCCCCCACAAACCCTAATTTGATTCTTGGAGAATATTGGAGGATTTCAAGTGGATTTTTCAGGTGATTTTGGCTTTTGGATTAGAGATCTGCTTTGGTTTGGCATCCTAAAATATTTTTCTACAAGTTTCAGGAGAGTTCATCTCTGCTAATCCCCCTTCTAGTTTTTAAAACATTTCTAAAGAGTTTCTAATATGTTATGTAGAGCCAAATTGACTAGTTTATGAATAAAAGTAAATTCTTTTGTATTATATGTATAAAGACTAGGTCTTTCCATGTTAAAAAGTTTGAGAACGAATTTACAGAAGTATGTAAGAGCTAAAAATGATTTTAAAACATGGTTTAGTCTGAAGAAAGATAATTTATTCTTTGTTTCGAGTTTTTTATGCATGACTTAGGGTTTTGAATATAAATTTTATGCAAATAATCAAGCTCTATATATTGAGTTTGTTTTTAGAAGTTTTTAACTATGTAGACATGCTCTCATACAAGTTTTATATTATTTTAATCATGTTTGAATCACCTAAACATGGCGTGAACAAGACACACACAACCAGATTGAGAATCTGGAATATCAGCCCTTGATCGACCGTGCCATAGCGACGGTCGACCGCGTGCAGGACAGAGGCCTGAGTAGGCTCTAGAACTCATCGCGGTCGACTGTCGTTCTTGTACAGTTGACCACAACATAGTCTGTGGCCCTGTGCATGTTTTGTCTGACTGTTGAGTTTTCGAGCTAGTCTCTCGACCTTGTACTGTTATGATAAAACGTTTATGAGTTGTTTAACATCTAAAATGTCAGTAAACACTAGATATAGACACGTACACCAAGATATGTACACGTATGTTTAAAATATGATGTGTTAACATGATAAATAAGAAAAATACACAAATATTATATTTCTGAAATAGGAAGATGAAACCTATTTCCACAGGGCGATTGAGTAAGAGTATTACAAAAGTATCATCATATTATGTTTCCAGAATAAGGAGATGAAACCTATTTTCACAGGGTTATTGAGTAAGAGTATTACAAAAGTATCATCATATTATGTTTCCAGAATAAGGAGATGAAACCTATTTTTACAGGGTGATTGAGTAAGAGTATTACAAAAGTTTCGTCATATTATGTTTTCAGGATAGGAAGATAAAACCTATTGCCGCAGAGCGATTGAGTAAAAATATTACAAGAGTATCGCTAATGTATAAGAGATGCACATTTATAAGTAATATAATTTATTAATTGGTTTTTATTTTTTGAATACCCGCGAGTAGGGTGATTTCTCTGAGACCGTGACTTACACAACATGGTATTTGGTTGGCTTTGGTTTGATGAGTTCCTTTTATGTTAGATCCATCTACCCGAGTGTAGATCAGGATGAGATATTTGTTCTATAGGTTTAAGGTTTGGAGTATTATCTATTTGTTTATTGTTGTTCATTCATAGAGTTTGAAATTAGTATTTAGGGAGTCACAATTTGAGACATGGTATATACATGAGGGTTTCTTTGTCTGGATTATTTTGCTCGACGTACTAACTCTCGTGTTGTGGATTCCTAAATACTAGTCTCCAGTTAGAATTTTATGAATGATTTTATATGTATATGTACTAACTTTATTTTCTATACATTCCTACCCCTTCCCCTAGGGAGAGGTGGAGATGTTCTCGCTATAGCGCTTTGACGCTCGTTGTTTTCCCCCTTCAGGTAGCAAGCCCAGCGCACGGAGAGTCGTAGGTTGATGAGATTTCGGCATAGATCTCATCTAGCTATTTATTATTTAGTAGTTATTTCAGAACTCCACAGTTAGTTGTTTATGTTCAGACTCTAGACTTGTATTTTATTTTGTAGAGGCTGAGAGTCATATTGATATTTTATTTGACTCATTATACATGAGGTTTATTTCAGACTCAGAGGTATCTCTACCCTATTTTATTTGGGCTCACTGATGATTATTCTCATGCTTCCTCTGTGTATATCTGGTTTTACTCTATTTCATGCTTCCTCTGTGTATATCTGGTTTTACTCTATTTCTTTTATTTGCCTGTCTGTACCTTCACCTATTTGTTGTTTCCACTAGAGAGATAGTAATTATTTGCCTGTCTGTACCTTCACCTATTTGTTGTTTCCACTAGAGAGATAGTAATTGTGATGGTGAAATATGTTGTAGCACGGTGTTCGGTGCTTGGCAAGTTTGACATTCTGGGTTCCGCCTTGGGCTGTAGTCTCGCGTGAAATCTGGGGCGTTACAGTTAGTATCAGAGCTCTAGTTCCAATATCTTTAGGATTATCCTTGTGTCATATGTGGAGTTAGGATAGAGTTTCCTAGGAATCGTGTATACAGCCCGCTAGGAATTCCTAGTGTGAGTGAGGACGTATTATATATATACACGAAAAATTACAAATATTTTTTTATGATGAACTATTTGCTTTGAATAATAAGGCATACTATGAGTAATATATGATACGATTTACTTATTGGTATACGTTATATTTTTTTCTGCTTGAGATTCTATTTACTGTGTAATAAGCTTTACTTCTATACTATAGATGTCAGGAAGAGGATGTGAACGCCGAGGTACTCGTGCTCAAGGAGCTGAGCAAGTTTATAAGGGGGGGGAGCCACAACAGGCTCCGCAGTACTTAGTGGATCTCATAGCACCGTTAGCAGCTTATCTGGTTGCTGTCGAGGAGCAGTTAGCAGATCAGGGTCGACAGGGAACACCCATTTAGGAGGAGATACCAGATAGGACACCGGTAGTCACGCCGCTACCTTTAGTTGATGATGGAGTGGCTGAGCAGGAGGCTTAGCTTTGTTTGATAGAGAGGTACCAGAAGTTGAAGGCGCAGGAGGCTTAGCTTTGTTTGATAGAGAGGTACCAGAAGTTGAAGGCTCCAGAGTTTCATGGTTCGACGGACTCCATTGCGGCACACAAATGGAAGGAAGATGTAAGCAACATTCTGGACATGCTTAATGCGAATATTATGCAGAAGCAAAGGCTAACAGCTTTTAACCTCAAGGGCGATATAGGAGGATGGTATCGGCTTTGTTTTACTCCAGAGCAAAGGTTGACAGACTCATAGGAGACTTTTGTGCATTTCTTCAAGGAGTAGTATGTTTCAGCTGCAGCGAAAGTCGGAAAGGAGTTAGAGTTGGCTCGATTAGAGCAAGGGGACATGTCAGTGACGGATTTTGAGAGTAAGTTCATATCACTACATAGATTCACTGGCATGTGGCATACCAAGGAGAGGCAGGCTCAGATGTTCATGATGGGACTTCATCCAGGTTTGCACCGATATCTAGTATCTCAGAGGTTCCGTTCAGTGCGAGAGGTGGCAGATGTTACCATAGCCCAGGAGACAGACACAACGATGTTTATAAAGGGTAAATATGGAAATGCTAAGTCAGGTCAGTCAGGAGATACGGGTAAGGGTAAGAGACATTTTACAGGCTCAGGAAGACCCCAGCATCAGAATAAGTTTCCACAGAAGCAGGGTCCCCATAAGAAGAGCAATCATCAGGATTAGAGAGCACAGCAGCAGTGCCGGTTTTATGGAGTTTGTTTCAATTGCAACAAGCCAGGTCATAGAGCAGCAGAGTGCCGCAATGCACCCGTAGCAGGCCAGTTGGGCAAGAATCCGCAGCAACAAAACCGTACTCAGGGTCGCGGTCATGGTTAGCAGTTGAGGATTGAGGCACCTCCAGTAGTCCCGAGGATTAAGGGACATGTGCGAATGATTCAGGAGATCCAGTAGGGACAGATAGTCCCATATGTTCCAGGTGATGCAGCACAGCCACCTGGTAGGGTGTATGCAGTTGTTCCTCACGATCATGGCATGATCGGGACGGTGGTGGAAGGTACTTTCCTTGTGAATTCATTTCCAACACGTATTCTTTTTTACTCTGGCGCTTCACATTCTTTTATCTCCTACGATTTCTCGGTTAGTCTCCAGCTTGTGGCACAGCCATTACATTTTCATTTATCTGTATCTACTCCTTTAAGGGAGACGTCTCGTTTAGAGAGTGTTTGTAGGTGATGTATCGTTAGCTTGGACGATTCCGAGTTTGTAATAGACCTGATCATATTGTGTATGTCTGAGTTTAATGTTATCCTTTGTATGGATTGGCTATCTTCCTACCATGTGAGTATCGACTGTATTACGAAGACAGTCAGTTTGTGAGCTTTTGATGGATCTGAGTTAGTGGTAGCGACCTCCAAAGGCAACCAGTTTGCGAGTCATATCTGGCATACGTCGAGGAGGTGATGTTACAGAATCGGGGCACAGATTTGAGTGAGATGCGAGTAGTCTCAGAGTTAGTGGTAGCGACCTCCAAAGGCAACCAGTTTGCGAGTCATATCTGGCATACATCGAGGAGGTGATGTTACAGAATCGGGGCACAGATTTGAGTGAGATGCGAGTAGTCTCAGAGTTCTAGGATGTCTTTCAGGACATACCAGGTTTACCTCCAGTGACAGAGGTCAAGTTCTGCATAGAGTTGCAGCCAGCCACCGTGTTGATTTCCTAAGCTCCTTACTGTATGGCGCCTGCTGAGATGAGGGAGCTACAGATCCAGCTAGATGAGTTGTTATCTCAGGGATTCATTCGACACTACCTATTATTTCGAGGATTGAGAGGCCAGTAGGCCAGATTCATATTATCGAGGAGAATCCTAAGGGACTGATGGTCCCATGTATTTTCTATCATTGGAAGAGTTTATGCAGCTATACCGCATAATCATGGTGCGAGCAGAGCTTTCTTTATGATTTCCTTTCCAGCACAGATCTTCTTTTATTTAGGAATTTTGCATTCTTTTACATTTCATGACTTCATGGATAACGATTCAACTTGTAGCATATCCTTTAGACATACTGTTATCCGTCTATACTCCTCTAGGGGAGGTATCCCTATTAGAGAGTATCTGTAGGAGCTATGTCATCAATCGATATGAGTCTGAGCTTCTCATAGATCTGATCATGTTGCGGATGTTAGATTTCGACGTCATTCTCCGTATGAATTGGCTATCAACATACTATGTCAGTATTGACTATTTTGCTAAAATAGTCAAGTTGTGAGCATTCGTTGGGTTTGTGTAAATAGTAGCAACCTCATAGGGTAACTAGAAATGGAGTCATTCCTGGCATACGTTGAGGAGGTGATGTTGAGGGATCGGAGTGCTGATTTGTGCGAGACTAGAGTTGTCTCAGTTTATCAGGATATCTTTTAGGACATACCTAGGTTACCTCATGTAAGAGAGGATTAGTCCTACATCGAGTTGCAGTAGAGCACATTTCCGATATCCCGAGCACCCTATCATATAGCACCCACTGAGATGAGAGAGCTAAAGATTCAGTAAGATGAGTTGTTATATCAGGATTTTCTTCGTCAGAGTTGTTCTCCGTGGGGAGCACTAGTCCTTTTCATGAAGAAGAAGGATGATAGCTTATGATTATGTATAAATTATCATGAGTGGAACAAGTTCACTATCCAGATTAGATAGGATTTATAACTTGTTCAATCAGCTACAGGGAGTGCAACATTTCTCAAAGATTGATCTTTATTTTGGTTATTTTCTTTTGCGGGTTCAGGAGATGGATATTCCCAAAACCGCCTTTTTGACTTGATATGGGTCCTTCGAGTTTCTGGTCATGCCATTTGGGGTGACCAATGCACCCACAGTATTCATAGATTTAATGAACCAGGTTTTTTGGTCCATACTTGGAACAGTTTGTGATTTTATCTATCGATGACATCCTCAATTATTCGAGATCGGAACTAGAGCACGAGATGCATCTATATTTGGCATTATGGACTTTGCGGGAACATCAGTTGTATGCTAAATTCAGCAAATACAAGTTTTGACTATCCCGAGCAGCGTTTGGACATTCGTTGTCTATACGAATGCATCATTAGCGGGTCTAGGAGGCGTTTTTATGTGAACCCAGAGAGTAGTAGTTTATACCTCTTGACAGTTAAAGGACGCATGAGCAGAACTATCTCATGCACAATTTGGAGCTAGCAGCAGTAGTCTTCGCACTAAAGACATGGAGATATTATCTATATGGAGTATAATTTGAGCTATTCACAGACCACCAGAGTCTGAAGTACCTATTTTCTCAGAAAGAACTCAACCAGAGACAGCGGCGATGGTTTGAGTTCATCAAGGATTATGAGTTCGCGATTCACTACCATTCGGGAAAGGTGAATATCGTAGCAGATGTTTTGAGCAAAAAGTATTGACACCGGAGTGCGGCTTTGAGGTGCCCGTTGTGTCAAGATCTTCATACTCCTAGTTAGTTTGAATTTAGGTCAGAGATTGGCGGGACCAGCGCATTTTTTGGGAGCTATGCCAGTGCAGCCATCTTAGAGTGATAGAGTGGCTGGAGCTCAGTTAGAGGACACTTGAATTCAAACTTGGAAGAAATAGATTTCCAAAGAACCTAAGGCCGATTGGACCATTGGGGCAGATGGAGGACTTCGGATGAAAGTCTAGTTAGTGATGCCAGCTAATGCACAACTAAAAGGGAATTGTTTAATGAGGCTCATTGCACCAGATACACAGTGCATCCAGACACAACAAAAATGTATAAGGACTTGAAGAGATATTTTTGGTAGAACGACATTCTTAGGGGGATAGCAGGGTATCTAGCTAAGAGCTTTACCTGCTAGCAAGTGAAGGCAGAACATCAGAGGCAAAAAAGGACCCTACAACCTTTACCCATTCTAGAGTGGAGGTGGGCACATATTTCTATAAACCTCATTGTAGGATTGCTAAGATCGAAGAAGGAGAATGATTTAGTTTGGGTGATAGTTGATCAGTTGACAAAGTCAGCTCATTTCATACAAGTGAAGACGATGTATAAAGTATACGGCGAAGACTTATGCAAGGACATTCATTCAGGAAATCGTTAGATTGCATAGAGTTCCAGAGACGATTGTATCAGATCGAGGCTCAATTTTTACTTTGCATTTTTTTGAAGGAGTTTCCAGGATTCATTCGGCAGTAAATTATCCTATAGCAGTGTATTTCACCCATAGAGAGATAGATAGACGGAGAGAGTTAACCAAATGTTGAAGGGCATGTTGCGGGCATGTGTTATAGATTTCCATGTTAGGGAATTCATTGATTTGGTAGATAGGGAAAACTTGCCCCGAGATATATTGGACCCTTCAGGATTTTTGAGTGTATTGGAGTTGTGTCATATAGACTAGACCTTCCAGTATCGATGTCAAGTATACATGATGTTTTTCATGTTTTGATGCTTAAGAAGCATTTACGCGACAAGGAGCAGTAGTGAGTGTTAGACACGCCAGAGGTCGAGATTCTTGATGATATGATTATTATTAAAATTCATGTGTGTATTCTTTCCAAGGAGGATAAGAGACTTAGAAACAAAGTGATTCCTTTAGTTAAAGTTCAATAGAATCGAAAATGAGCTGAGGAAGTTTCTTGGGGCGCGATGAGGATATGCATCGTGACGACTTGCACGTATTTAAGCAAGTAAATTGTTTGGATATGATTCGCTTATGTTTATGATTATCTACATGCTCATATCTATACTTAACACTAGAATGGTGGTATTAGCACTTAGATCCTAATTATTCAGAACACATTGTATATATATGGGGGGTTCCTTGTTTGGATTTTTCACACAATGTACTTGTTCCGCATAGTTAGGAGTTAAGTGGGAGTATTCGCATTCTAGATGGTTAAGTGTAGATTTTGTTATGTTTCATATCTGGAGATTAATGGTATGAGATATATACGAGAGGGTTTCTTTATCTAGATTATCCTCTCTTGGTGCTTTTCTCATATTATTAATCCCTAAGGTATGATTGCAGAATTTCGGGGACAAAATTCTTATAAGGGGGAAGAATGTAAAACCCCGTAAAATTTGAATATTATGTGAAAAATAATAAAAAATATGTTATATGGTAATAAATAATATAGTTTGATGTTTGAGTATGCTAAGGATTAATTTAAGATCAATCCAATTTATATATATAATCATGCACGACATGCACGAGCTTGAATCTGGAAAATAAACAACCGGTTAAAAGTTTTATATCTTACACACTGATACAGTTAGAATATGGAAAACCTCAAAATAACAAAGTTGTAGGTCTCTTCAACATATTTCTAATAAATCTTTAATCACCTCACTCCAAGGTAGGAAGAGAAAGTTACATCCATTAAACCGAATACAGTTTTTCAGAATATTGGGCTGTTTCTAGATCTGTTTCAGGTTTCGGGTTGGGTTTTGTTTAACCCGAACCCAGTTGTTATCCTAAGTGTATATATTCATTTTCAAGCTCTCTTAACCCTCTTTCAATCCCTAATAACCTCAGCCACCTTCCTCCTCAAACCCTAATCCAATTTGTGAGATTTGGGAGAGATCCAAGGATGTTTGTTGAAGGAAAGGCAAGGATTTGTGATGATTGGCGGAGGAGAGACATTGTGCTCCTGTCAAGGAGTCCAACAAGACCTTGAGGCAAGATTATCTCCATCTAAACCTTACCCATAGTGTAAATCATGTATTTATAAAGTAATGTGGTTGTTTTGATGCTTAGATCTAATTATAACATGATAAAAGGTAGATTTTTTTAATATTAAATCTTAACCAAATGTTAGATCTAATGTTTTCCTTGCTATTTATGTTAGAAATATGATCGTGATCATTAGGATTAATATAAATTTTGTTTTAAATTTGTAAACTATGATATACCATGTGAAAATCCTAGTTTATTTGATTATTTGAGTTCTTCTTGTAAACTAATCTTGCTAAAACCTAAGGTTGTGATATATATTTTCTATAGAAAACTGCTGCATATATATAGATTTAAACAGAAAACTAAGTATAGTAAAAAAAACTCCAAATTTAACTAAACTAGTACTAATGAAAGATATGTGAATCTAGTTTCTAAAATAGAAAATCATTCTTAAAATATTTCGTATAGAGAAAGGTATGCTCCTTTTACTAAAAACATATCCTGCAGAAAAACTAATGTACATATATAATGTTTAACTGGAGATTTAAGATAACAAATAAACTCAAAACTAAACCAAACTTATGCCAAATGAAAGATGTGTGAATCTAGATTTTAAAATAGAAAACATTTCCTAAAAATAGTTTTCTTAAAGAATGATATACTCATTTTACTAACAGAAGTCCCGACTATTTTTTTAGTTTTCTTGTTGTGTTGGTCTGCGCCATTTTGAAATGTGTTGCGGAATTTGAGCCACTTAATGTTATACTTATAATCATGAATATGTTGTTATACATATGTGAGTATCCTAGGGGATTATAATAAGATATTTTTACATTTACATATCTGAGATTGTGAGTTATTACACCGCAAATGAAACCACAAGGATTTTTTACTCTAATACATGTATTTTTCGATCCGCAAGATGATGTGATGATACTTATTTGTCGATTTGCATGATGTTACGATGATATTTATTGGTCGATCCGTATGATGATGCGATGATACCTTTTTGTCGATTCGCACGATGATACGATGATACTTATTTGTCGATCTGCCCGATAATACGATGATACTTATTGGTCGATCCGCACGATGATGCGATGATACCTTTTTGTCGATCCGTACGATGATGCGATGATACTTATTGGTCGATCTACACGATGATGCGATGATACCTTTTTGTCGATCCACACGATGATGCGATGATACCTATTCGTCGATCCGCACGGTGATGCGATGATACACTTTTTGCCAAATCACACAAGTATTTGTTTTATTGAGAAACTATAGAAAATGATGATATTGTTAGCCAGTGGTTTTGAGTCCTTGGTGGACACTTACTGTAATGCGATTCATTGTTGAGTTGCCCTTTTTACCGAATTACTCATGATTTTGAGTATACGAAACATATACATATACTGATGTCACTTATGATATTGTACTTTATTATTTTATTTTAGTTATATTTCTATTGCTTAGTTCTGGGTTAATATTTAGAAATTTACTACCTGAGATATATGGTATATACATGAGGGTTTCCTTGTTTGGATTATTTCACTCGACGTACTACGTCTCGTGTTGTAGATTTCTAAGTATTAATACTATTAGATATGAGGGTAAAATGATCTAGGTAGACTATGCAGAATAGATAGAGTCTCCACTTTATCTTGTAACCCTCCCCCGGGGCGGATGGAGATAATCTTGTTGTTGCGCTCTGACGCTCTTATTGTTATTTTTTTCTTTTATTTTATTTTAAACTTTCAGGCGGCTCAGAGCATCAGAGAGTTACAAGGTGATAGGAGTTCTTGCATAGTCATTGTCGCATATTTTACTAGTAGGGACTCCACAATAGTCTTATGTTTTTATTCAGTCATTTGAATTTGTATCCATATTGTTAAGGCAGTTTGCCTTAATACGATTTTTAGTTGATTTTGTCTTGGGATATTTGACATTTACTTCAGAGATTGGTTGTATTCTAGTTTAGTTTATTTGAGACATGATTTTATTTGTGAGATATATCTTTTTTGCATCATGTCTATTATATAAATCTCCCTTATTTTGCATGCTTTGTATATTCACTTATATTTATTCCCACTAGAGGATATTACTGTGATTAGTAAAATATGTTATTATACAGTGGTGATACATGGCAGGTTTGACATCTCTGGGTTCACCTTGTACTGTAGCCACGTGTGAAAACACGAGCATCACAGTTGATATAAGAGCTCTAGTTTCAGCATCCTTAGGATCTTTCCTGTGTCGAGTCATGGAGCTAGGATAGAATTGCTTACGATTTATGTATAGAGTCCGCTAGGATTTCTAGAATGAGTGAGGACGTTATATACATATATTCCAAAATTTACGAACTTTTTTATGATTAGCTTACTTTGATTGAAAAGTAATTGCGTGAATGATATATTATACGATTTTCCTACTGTTATATATTATGTTATGTATGTTTGTGAAGCTCTCCTCTTGGTATCATAATTATCGGGCCGAGGACGTAGTCGAGGTAAAACTCGTACCCAGAGAGCTGGACAAGTAGAGCCCGAGACGCAGTAGGCTCTGTTGGCCTTCTTGTTTTGATAATGTTTAACAAATAATTTACTCCTAATGTTGTTTGTCTAGTGTTTGTGTTTTCGTATTTATTCTAAACAAACAACATGTTGGAGGATGGATGGAATCAAGCATTCATGATCATATCAAATGGAGGTTGGCGGAATTATAGAGTGAAGCCATACAATTCAAGTTGAAGATCCAAGTTTAAGCTTCATCTGTAAGTTTACCAAGTTGAGTTATAATGAAGATCAAGATCAAGCTTGGGTAATTTAGTTTAGGTGTTATATTATGTGTGTTAAGTACGTTAAGCTCAATATCATATACACACATATTTTATTGGTTTCTTTGTATATATATGTAGTCATGTATATATACAACACAAGTTTTGGCTTTCATGTTTATAAATATGAAATTACATATTTCATATTAATTTTTGTGATTTGGTATAACTACTTAGATATGAAACAAATATATTTTCATATACATACTCATATATTTCATTACATATTTCATATTAATTTTTGTGATTTGGTATAACTACTTAGATATGAAACAAATATATTTTCATATACATACTCATATATTTTATTTTCTATTATATTTGTGAAAATATTGTTTTTTGGTTTATAGACTTAACAATAATCATATACATCTTTTATTAAGTCTACAAAATTATTTTGTAATGTTTAACAATAATCATATACATCTTTTATTAAGTCTACAAAATTATTTTGTAATGTTTCAAAACATGGTTAAGTTAAAATGTCAAAACTCATGTGTTTACATTTTCGTGTTTTGGACCTCCTTGCAAAATGATGATATTTTACATTTGGGAAGTTCTGTAGCATGTTTATTATCATGTCTACAATCATTTCTCAAAGTTTTATATTTTTTTGAATTTATTTGATATTTTTAAACCCTGCTTTATGTTGACATGTACTGTTTAAAACAGGCTGTGTGCATGTCATGAGTCGACTCATGAACAGTGTTGAGTCGAATCATAAACTGTTGTGTAGTTTACATTTTGTTTTTGACAAGTCGACTCATAACATCATGAGTCGACCCATCAGGTTGAGTCGACTCATGTCCGTCATAAGTCGACTCATAAACTGTGCTGGAAAGTGTGTTTTGTTTCTACTAAGTCGACCCATGACTTCATGAGTCGACCCATGCATGATGAGTCGACTCATGAATTTTATGAGTCGACCCATAAGTTGTTTTTATCCCGTAACGACTAGTTATGAGTCGACTCATGAACAGTGACGAGTCGACCCATAACACTGTAATGGCTATATTTGTACAGAATCAGATTTCTGATTCTTGGGCTTTTTGGTCTTTTCCTTTAGGGTTTTTGGCTGAGGTTTTGGGTGGCTATATATACCCCCTTGCTCTAATCTTGTAACCAATCCAAGAAAATGTTTTAATCAAGTTTAACAAGGGTTTAAGTTTGTTTAATGGTGTTTTAAGCCTTGTTTAAGAGTTTCGTTTGTGAAGAGAATTTCACAAGAGCAAGTGGAGATCATCTATTGGTGTTTGAGCATTCATCTCTTCTCCCTCTCTCTTGTTATCTACAGAGAAGTTTTCCTAAACTCATTCTAGCTATTTATTATTTTGTTTCTAATGTTCATAAGCTAGATTTATATTGAGTTTAGTTAAATTGTTTTTATTGAATCTCTTTGTTCACACACAACCTATTGAGCTTATAGTATTTACATTCATAGTATATTCTGGGTTGTGGGGTTTATGACTTAAAATTGTGCCTAATTGAGTTCTCACATTGTTTAGAGAACAATCATTTGTTGTACTTAATTTGTGAAGTTCACTTTGTAATACACTTGTACACCGAGAGGAGTGTGTGGTGAGGACGTAGTCGATACCGAGAGGAGTGGCGTCGGTGGTCTAGTGAGAGGTGATAATTCCGAGCACTTGAGAGAGACGATACATGAGGACCAACACTTGAGGTTGTATCTTGTGTATGTACTTTGTGAGGATTTGTGAGAGTTGTCGGTTAACTTGATAACCGAGTGTGTAGAGTTTTCGGTTAGCTAGAAAATCGTATTGTGAGGTGTAAACGTGTAAAACCCTGTAATACCGAATGTTGTGAGATATAATAATAAACATATTATATTATGATAAATAACATTTATTGATATTTTAGTATGATAGGAATTGATTTGAGATCAATCCGATACATATATATATGAATATATGAGTGCAAATGCACAAAACATGCACGAGAAAAAATCTGGGAAAAATGACAAGTTAAGAATTTATAGATTTTACGTAATGATGCACTTAGAATTTGGGAAAACTCAAAATACCAAAGTTGTAGGTATTTTCAAGATATTTCCAACAAATCTTATATCACCTCATTCCAAGATCAGACGCGAAAGTTATTACTGAAATACCAAAGGTTATTTTCCTAGTCAGACTAGGTTTCTAGTTCGGGTCAAACAGGTTTGTTTCGGGTCTGCCTCTATAAATACCTATATTTTTCACACAAATTCTCTTCTTTTATCATATCTATGAACCCTAGCATCCACTCTCTCCCCTCAAAAACCCTAGATCTTATTCTTATGAGTTTTGAGAGCTTTGTGAAGCAAATATCAACAAAAGGGCGAGATCATCGACGTGTGACGAGGGAGAATGGGTGGTTTGTGCTCATGGATTGCTTACTGTTTATTTCAGAGGCTTGCACATGAGATTAAGGTAAGATTATCTTCATCCAAACTTATTCCCATAGTTAAATAACTAGTGTAGATGATTAATATGATGTTGAATATGTGTTCAAGCTTTAATCTTAACCTGATGTGTTAAAAGTCAGATTTTTTTATTTGATAGTAAACCTTAAAATAAATGCTAGATGAATAATCTTTTCTTACTATTTATGATAGTATCATAATCATGATCATTAGGGTTTTTCATAATTTTATTCATATATGAGAAATTTAATTTATGATAGTATCATAATCATGATCATTAGGGTTTTTCATAATTTTATTCATATATGAGAAATTTAAGTGATGTACTATATATATGTTTTTCTGCAGAAAACTGTAGCACTTGTATAATTATTAATTAAGAATTTAAGATAGCAATCAAACTCCAAATTTAACCAAATTAGTTTTAAATTAACGATATATGTATCTAGTTTCTAAAACAGAAAACCACTCTTAAAAAGAGTTTGTATAGAGAAAGATATGTTATATTTACTAACAACATGTCCTGCAGAAAAATGGCTGCACATATATAATGTTTAATTAGAGATTTGGGATAACAAATAAACTCTAAACTGAACCAAACTTATGTCATTTGAAAGATGTGTGAATCTAGTTTTCAAAACAGAAAATTATTTGTAAAAATAATTTTCCTAAACAAAGATATGCTTGTTTTACTAACAGATATCACGTCAGTTTTTCCTGCTCGTTTTGTGGAGCTGTGTTGCGCCGTTTTGAGGTGCGTTCGCGGAGTTTTGAGCCGCTTGATGTTATACGTATAGTCATGAATATGTTATGTTATACATTTAAGAATCCTAAGGGGATTATGATAAATTTTGATTTAATCATATTAGAATTAGATATAGTTCATATACATGTTGGATGTCGTTGATGAGCACAGCTTAGTACTATATGGGATAGTGCGTCGACACACAAGATATACACAGTTTATACATGAGGTGGATATCTTTGGTGAGCTTAGTTCAGTACTACATGAGGTAGTACGTCGATATTCCACATGTACAGGCCATTGAGTCGGATTTTAGGAGGCTTGATCTAGCAGTCCGTCCCGCACTAGGGTGCGATGAGGCTCGTGAGCCGTATTTCTAGGATACCTATTTGGTAGTCCGTCCCGCACTCATGTTATGCACTGAGATCGCGATGAGACTAATGAGCCGTGTACACAGTTCAAGATACCTATAGGGTAGTCTGTTGCACTGAGACAATTACTTGATAGCCTAAGTATGACAGATGCCGATTATGAATACGACCTATCATTGAACTATATAACTGAGATATGTTACTTTTGAAAGTATACAAAATTATGTATTGGTATTTTTATTCTATCTCTCCAGTGATTGTTGAAGATATTATAAATACGATATGTTGATATCTTATTTATTTTACTGTCTTTTTTTTACTTCTTAGTTGGGATCAATTATTAGAGATTCACAACTTGAGACATATGGTATATACATGAGGGTTTCCTTATTTGGATTATTTCGCTTGACGTACCAGTCTCGTGTTATGGATTTCTAACTATTGGTTTCATTAGATTGTCTTTTCTTAGTTCGGAATTAATATTTAGATATCTACAATTTGAGACTTATGGTATGTACATGAGGGTTTCCTTATTTGGATTATTTTGCTCGACGTACTACGTCTCGTGTTGTAGGTTTCTAAATATTAATCCTACTTAGATACGGGGAAAATAAATCTAGGTAGACTATGCTTAATAGATAGAGCCTTCACTCCATCTAGTAGCCCTTTTCCTGGGGGCGGATGGAGGTAATCTTGCTGTAGCGCTCTGATGCTCTTGTTGTTATTTCTTTTTCTTTTAAAAATACCCTTTTAGGTAGCTCGGAGTCTTGGAGAGCCGCAGGGTGACGGAGTTCTGGCATATTCGCCGTCACGTATTTTTACTTGTAGAGACTCCAATGTAGTTTTTAGTTTTATCCAGACATTAGAGTTTCATATTCATATTGTAAAAGCAGTGTGTCTTAGTACGATTTTTAGTTGATTCATGTTGAGACATTTTCATTATTCAGATATCAAATGTATTATAGTTGAGACATGATTCTTTTCATTTATGAGATATCTCTTCTATATCATGTCTATTACATTTATTCCCTTTATTTTGCCTGTTTGTACCTGCACTTCTATTTGGTTCTACTAGAGGATATTACTGTGATTAGTGAAACATGTTTATGCATAGTGTGGGTGCATGGCAGGTTTGACATCTCTGGTTTCACCTTGGACTGCAGCCTTGTGTGAACCCAGGGGTGTCACAGTTGGTATCAGAGCTCTAGTTCCCATATCCTTAGGATCATCCTGTGTTGAGTCGTGGAGCTAGTATAGAGTTCTTAGGATTCATGTATAGAGTCTGCTAGGAAATTCTAGAATGAGTGAGGACGATATTTACGTATATCTCGAAAATTTCAAAATTTTTTTTATGACTATCATACTTTAATTGAAAAGTATTTGCATGAATGATAAGTGATACGATTTTCTTATTGTTATGTGTTATATCTTTTACCTGAGGTCTCAATATTGTATCTTATAAACTTTATTCTGAATGTATAGATGGCCGGACGAGGATGTGGACGGAGAGGATCCCATACTCAGGGAGAGGGACAGACTGAAGCTCCACCCGAACCGTAGTAGGCTCCACCCGAGCCGCCGCAGCAGGCTCCACCCGAGCCGCAGCAGGCTCCACCCGAGCCGCCCTAGTATTTGATAGACCTCATGGCACCCATTGCAGCGAGGCTAGCAGTGTTTGAGGAGCAAGTGGCAAATCACATGTCGTAAGCTACACCACCACCTGTGGTCCCACCGCTAGTTATTCCTGCCATCCCCATCGTAGAGGAGTCCCCAGAGACCACACCAGGACTCACTCCACCATCAGTTACAGCCACAGAGTAGGAGGCTTGGCTCCATTTAGTGGAGCGCTACCAGAAGATGAGGGCGCCAGAGTTTCAGGGATCATCAGATTCGCTTGTGGCCCACAAGTGCAAGGAGGACGTGAGTAACATTCTGGATTTACTTAATGTCGACTCAGTGCAAAAGCAGAGGCTGGCAGTTTTTAGCCTGAAGGGTGATGCAGGAGGATCACTTTGGATCATCGGATGGCCCTCACTTGGGAGGATTTCGTGTATTTCTTCGACGAGCAGTACATCTCTTCCACGGCACGAGCCGGGAAAGAGCTAGAGTTGTCTAAGCTAGAGCAAGGAGATATGTCTGTGCCTGACTATGAGAGCCAATTTATGAGTCTTCTACGTTTCACGGGCATGTGGCAGTCAGGAGAGTGCCAGGCGCAGATGTTTCTTATGGGACTTCACCCAAGTCTTCGTCGTTACCTAGTTTCCAGAAGATTCCGTTCAGTCCGAGAGGTCGCAGATGTAGCTATATCACAGGAGACAGAGACTACGATGTTCTAGAAGAACAAGGAGGGCAACAACAAGTCTGGATAGCAGAATGATAAGGGCAAGGGCAAGAGACCTTTTGCCGGACTAGGAGGACCCCAGCAGTGGGGTAAGGACTTTCATCACCATCAGTAGGGCAAGTTCAAGAAGGGAGCACAACATGACTCGAGAGCACCACCGCAGTGCAAGATTCAGGGTGCATGCTATAACTACAACAAGATCAGGCATAAGGCCAAGGACTGTCGCAGTGCGCCAGCAGGAGGCCAGTAGGGCAGAGGTTAGGGCCAGCAGCAGAATCGAGGACACGATCAGCAGTAGAACTGTGGTCAGGGTCAGCATCAGCAGGGCCGCGGTTACGACCAACAGCCGCAGCACAGGATTAAGGCACCGCCAGCTGTTCCTAGGATTAAGGGGCCAGTAGGCCAGATTCGTGCGATTTAGAAGATTCCTGAGGGACAGATAGTCCCGTATATTCCACCATTGTCAGTTCAGCAGTCGCCAGCCACTGGCAGAGTCTATGCAGTCGTATCGCGTGATCACGGTGCGAGTGGAGCTATAGTAGAAGGTACTTTCTTAGTAAACCCTTTTCCAGCTCGGATCCTGTTCGATTCCGGAGCTTCCCATTCTTTTATATCTCATGCCTTCATGGATAGGCTCTAGTTAGTCACACATCCTTTAGATGTTCCGTTGTCCGTCTCTACTCCCTTAGGGGAGGTATCCCTATTAGAGAACGTCTGTAGGAGATGTTTCATCAGCTTAGATGAGTCCGAGTTTATCATAGATTTGATCGTCTTGCGGATGTCGAATTTTGACGTCATTCTTAGTATGGATTGGTTATCATCCTACCATGTTAGCATTGACTATTTTGGAAAAACAGTCAGCTTGCGAGCGTTCGATGGGTCTGAGTTGATCGTAGCGATCTCACATGGTAACCAGCTTGCAGAGTCATTTCTAGCCTATATCGAGGAGGTGACGCTGAGAGATCAGAGTGCTGATTTGTGCGAGACTAGGGTTATCTCAGATTTTCAGGATGTCTTTCAGGACATACCGGGGCTACCTCCTGTGAGAGAGGTTGAGTTCTGCATCGAGTTGCAGCCAAGCATAACACCGATATCTCAAGCCCCCTATCGTATGGCACCTGCTGAGATGAGGGAGCTACAGACTCAACTAGATGAGTTGTTGTCTCAGGGTTTTATTCGCCGGAGTCATTCTCCATGGGGGGCACCGGTCCTTTTCGTGAAGAAAAAGGATGGTAGTATGCGTCTTTGTATAGATTATCGGGAGTTGAACAAGGTCACTATCCGAAACAGGTATCTATTACCGAAGATTGATGACTTGTTCGACCAGCTGCAGGGAGCGCAGCACTTCTCAAAGATTGAACTTCGTTCTGGCTATCATCAGTTGTGGGTTCTGGAGATTGATATTCCCTAGACCGCCTTTCTGACTCGTTATGGGTCCTTCAAATTTCTTGTCATGCCATTTGGGCTAACCAATGCACCTACGGTATTCATGAATTTGATGAATCGGGTTTTCCGTCCATACTTGGACCAGTTCGTGATAGTATTCATCGACGACATTCTAATCTATTCGAGGTCGGAGGCAGAGCACGAGCAACACCTTAAATTAGCATTGCAGACTTTGCGGGAGCACCAGCTATATGCCAAATTTAGCAAGTACGAGTTTTGGCTATCCGAGGTCAGATTTTTAGGCCACGTCATCAGCAGAGAGGGCATTGAAGTGGATCTAGCTAAGGTTACGGCAGTACTTGATTGAGAGCCACCGACGACACTACCAAGATCCGTAACTTTTTGGGTTTGGCTGGCTATTACAGGAAGTTCATTCAGGACTTCTCAAAAATAGCTACACCACTTACACGCCTTACGAAAAATGATGTACCTTTTGTTTGGAGCACGGAGTGTCAGGAGGCCTTTAAGACTTTGAAGACTAAGTTGACTACAGCGCCAGTTTTGACCATTCCTAGCAGTGATAAGACCTTCGTAGTCTACACAGATGCATCATTAGCGGGTCTAGGAGGTGTTTTGATGCAGACCCAGAGGGTAGTAGCATACATTTCGCGTCAGTTAAGAACGCATGAACAGAACTATCCTACACATGACTTGGAGCTAGCAACAGTAGTCTTTGCATTAAAGACATGGAGACACTACCTGTATGGGGTACAGTTTGAGCTATTCACAGATCATTAGATCTTGAAGTACCTCTTCTCTCAGAAGAAACTAAATCAGAGATAACGACGATGGGTTGAGTTCATTAAGGATTATGAGTTCGCGATTCAGTATTACCCAGGGAAGGCGAATGTCATAGCAGACGCATTGAGTAGGAAGCGTCGTCACCGGATTGCAGCTTTGAGATGCTCGTTATATTGAGATCTCCACACACATAGCCAGTTCAACTTTAGACCGGAGATTGGCGAGAGCAGCGTATTTTTGGGAACTTTATCCGTACAGCCATCTTGGAGTGACAGAGTGGTCAGAGCTCAGTTGGACGACTCTTAGATTCAAGCCCGAAAGGGAGAGATTTCCAAAGAGCCAGAGGCTGATTGGACCGTTAGAACAGATGGAGGACTTCGGATGAAGGGCCGATTAGTAATACCAGCTAATGCTTAGCTGGAGAAGGATTTATTCGACGAAGCGCATCGTACCAGGTATATAGTGCATCCAGGCACAACGAAGATGTACAAAGATCTGAAGAGACATTTTTGGTGGAGCGGCATACGTAGAGAGATTGCAGAATATGTAGTTAAGTGTTTTACCTGTTAGCAAGTGAAGGCAGAACATCAGAGACCGGTAGGAACCCTACAGCCTTTACCTATTCTGGAGTGGGAGTGGACAGATATTTCTATGGACTTCATTGTAGGATTGCCGAGATCGAAGAAAGGGTATGATTCAGTTTGGGTTGTAGTAGATCGGCTGACAAAGTCAGCACATTTCATACCAGTAAAGACGACATACACGGCAGAGACGTATGCACGGATATTTATTCATGAGATCTTGAGATTACATGGAGTTCCAGAGATGATTGTGTCAGATCGAGGCTCGGTTTTCACTTCACATTTTTGGAGAAGCTTCCAGAACTCTTTCGGCAGCAGATTATCTTATTCTAGTGTGTTTCACCCGCAGACGGATGGGCAGACGGAGAGAGTGAACCAAATATTGGAGGACATGTATCGGGCATGTGTCATTGATTTCCAGGGTAGCTGGGAGGACAAAATTCCATTAATCGAATTCGCTTATAATAATAGCTACCAAGCGACTATTGGGATGGCACCGTACGAAGCATTGTACGGGAGGCCTTGTAGATCACCTATTTGTTGGGCAGAACCAGAGGATAGCCTATTGCTTGGACCAGAGCTTGTGAGGCAAACTACGGAGAAGGTAGCAATCATTCGAGAGCGCATTCTTACAGCGTAGAGTCGTCAGAAGAGTTATGCAGATCATAGGCGACGACCGTTAGAGTTCCAAATTGGGGACTATGTATTATTGAAAATATCACCAATGAAGGGAGTTCAGCATTTTGGCAGACGAGTAAAACTTGTCCCGAGGTATAATGGACCATTCCTGATTATTGAGCGCATTGGAGCTGTTTCATATCGACTAGACCTACCAGCATCCATGTCGAGCATACACAATGTTTTTCATGTTTCGATGCTTAAGAAGCACCTACGCGACGAGGAGGAGCAACGAGTATTACACGCACCAAAGATCGAGATTCAGGAGGGTCTGACTTCTATTGAGATTCCTGTATATATATTCTTGCCAAGGAGGACAAGAAGTTGAGAAACAAGGTGATATCTTTAGTTAAAGTTCAGTGGAATCGGAGAGGAGCTGAGGAGGCTTCATGGGAACGCGAAGAGGATATACGTCGCGACTACCCACACCTGTTTGAACAGGTAAATTAAATTTAGTATGACTTGTTTATGATTTGTGGCTACCTGTATGGTAATGTTTATACTTAAAGCTAAAATGATGGTATTAACACTTAACTCCTAAGTACTCGGAACATATGGTATATATATGAGGGGTTCCTTGTTTGGATTTTTCGTTCGATGTACTTGTTCCATTTAGTTAGGGGTTAAGTGGGGGTATTTGTATTTTAGACTGTTAAGTATAAACATTGAGGATGATTCTCGGGAGCGCGAAGATGTTATGCATCGCGACTACCTGCACCTATTAAGAAGGTGGATTGATTCATGAATGTGATTATTTGTATGGTTATATTTACGTTTAACGCTAGAATGGAGGTATTGACACTTAACTTCTAATCATTCGAAACACATGGTATATATATGGGGGGTTTCTTTTTTGGATTTTTCGCCCGACGTACTAGTTCCGTTTAGTTAGGGGTTAAGTGGAAATATTGGCATCTTAGATTGTTAAATGTAGATATTGCTATGTTCATATCTGGAGACTAATGATGCGAGATGTATATGTGAGGGTTTTCTTGTCTGGATTATTCCCTCAACGTGCTTTTCTGGCAGTATTAATCTCTAAGATACGAATGCGGAATTTCGGGGACGAAATTCTTTTAAGGGGGGAATGTTAGACCCTAGAGGGGGGTGATTAGGGTCTTATGCTAATCTAATACCGATTAAATACCAATTAAAATAATATTGATAAGTTTGTTCTTGCAAGAATGATATAAGATAGATATAAGCAAGAAAGATATGAATAAGCACAAATAAAAGTACGCTAAGCAAAACACAAACAAACGATATGTTTACGAGGTTCGGTCACCACGACCTACGTCCCCGCTCCTCACCTCGAGGAGATCTCCACTATCATAATCCGGTTTGGAAGCCGGAACTTCTACACACTCGGTTTACAAGCTTACCGAAAACTCTCACACAACAAACACTATGCAATCACACTTTACACACTAAGTGTAGGAACCTAGCCCTATCCTCCTCCTCAAGTGCTCGGATGCAACCTCTCCCAAGGTTCATCAATCGACGCCAGTCCTATTGGATTCGACCCCGTCTCTCGCTTCACACTTCTCTCGGTGTACAAATGTATTACAAGTGATACTCACAAATAAATGTTAAATACAATGGTTTGTTCTCAACAACAAATGAGAACGCAAATGAAGCTCACACTCACTAAATCACACCCCACAACCCACAATATATAGTATGAAAATATTAAGCTCAATATTGCGTGTGTGATAACAGTGAATGAATATACGTAACTCAATAAATATAGGTAAGATATGAAAATAAAATTATAAGCTATATGAAAAGATGAGTTAGAAAAACTTCTCAATAAAGAAGAAGAACAGTAGAGGATGATGAGGATAGGATCCTCAGTTGAAATGAAAGGCCTCTTCTTGTTGTAGCAGACTTCTTTTAAAACAAATGATCAGAATCAGCTTAAACAGCTCTTAAACAACTCTTAATCTTTTGTTAAAACTTATGTAAAAAACAAACTCGTGATGTATTTGAAAGAGAACAGCAATGGGGTATTTATACCCTCTCAAAATATCAACCAAAACTAACTTGAAATAACCAAAATAGCCTCAGACAACCGTTGTAAAAAATAGCCGTTAAAAGGCAATGATGAGATCGGCGGTCGATCGTGGAAATCTCGCGGTCGACCGCGAGGCACAAAAATCTGAATATAGGGTTTGAAAGGTGGCGGTCGACTGCGGCGGTCGACCGCGAAAGTCTCTGATGGATTCACGGTTGACCGTCATGGTTGACCGCGAGCACATAAAATCCATACTAACAAAGTTTGCTGCTGGCGGTCGCCCGTGGCGGTCGACCGCAAACTGATACATGGCATATGATAAGTTTTTGTGCTGATTTTGAAAATACATTAAAAATACCAAATCAATTCCAAAAATAGTAAAACTTTGGGAAAAGTTTCTAAATGATGAAATAAACATGTTTGAAAAGGAATTTTTGGAAAATCAATTTTCGTTTGTGAAAACTTCTTATTTTTGAAAAGTGTTCAGGAAACCTGTATTTTCGTGAACATGAAAATTGAGATATGATTTGTTAAAACGTATATATGTAACATGTATATATTATATGTATATAAAGAAGTGTGAATGAGCTGTAAACATGAAATAAAAACTATTGTAACGGAGTTTGATGAGAAATCATTTATTTGATAGAAAACGTCAAAATTGTGTTAAGTGCACATATATTGAGCTTACATATAAACATACGATATACGTAAGCAAACTAAACTTATACCTAGGTGAATTGCACACATATGAACTTGAATCTTTAACGCTTGATTATCATGTGTTGAATTACCTGTAAAGAGAACAACAAAAACAACAAAAACTAGAGAATAGATTAGTGATAAATTGTTTGACAAATCATCATCAAAACTATAGGGCCAACAATCTTCCCCTTTTTGATGATGACAAACAATTTATTTAATGATATGAAATACATATTGATAAACCACATATCACATGAATAAACTATATTAACATGAATATATAAAACCACATATCATAACATTCCATCAATATGAAACCATTAAACTGATATCATTATGTAGATGTAGATTTTCTCCCCCTTTGACAACATCAAAAAGGGAAAAATATAAATAGGAGCAACGCTCCCCCTGCATTCAAGCATAGATAATAACCAAGTGTATGGACAAAAGCTCCCCCTGTCAATTTGCATAAATGACATATAAAGATCATATATAGGAGCTAAATAATCATAACCATTCATACACAGCCATAAACATTTGAAATTTAAAGTCCAAACCAAGCATAAAGCATCATTAGCAACATGTTTTCACAATACCACATATTTGTTTTCACAAAACAAGGCATAAATATTATTTTCACCATACATTGTTCATAGAAATGATAAACTAACATAATCATAATAAACCGAATTAATCCCACAAAACTACATTGTTTTCCACAAAAACCACAATTTGTTCCATAATACCACATAGTTTTCCACACAAACCATAGAGTTATTACAACTCAAACCAAAACATAAGTATCAAGTTTTTTGTTCACCAAAACATAAGCATTAAGCATAAAATCCAATAAACAACGAGAATCAATCTCCACCATCATCAGAAGCAGGGCCAGAGCCAGATCCTGAACCAGAGCCAGAAGCAGATCTTCCTTCAGAGCCCTCACCTGAATCAGAGTCAGAGCTAGAAGAGGGATCTGGAATCCCAAGAGACTGACGCTGATAACTGAGGATGGTCCTAACGTCCCTCTGAATAGTTGAGACCTGAGTCTTAAGACGATCCAATCGGGCATAGATATCAGAAGTGGAGGAGGTGGAAGCTCTAGATCGAGAACGGGAAGATGATGGCTTAGCAGGATTAGATAAGGAGTCAGAAATATACATACGGGAGAGAAAGACTCTATTAAAGTATTCCTTACCCGGATCAACTTTGGGTTCATTGGTTAGAGCAACACCGAAGTGTTGAAGAATAAGGGTGATGAAGCTGCCAAAGGGAAGAAATTTGTAATGCTTCCATGCCATGTTCTTAAGAAAAACATTTGCCCAATTCACTCTTATTTTGGCAAATATGGCATAAACAGCATTAACCTTATCAGGGGCAAAATGATCAAAGCTACCGGTTTTGGGAATGAGATTATATGAAACAATACGAGCTATGATTTTAGCAGTGGGATTGAGTGATTTGTTGTTCATAGGATAGGTGCAACCGGGCTTAAATAAGATATCGTTCACAGCCTGATCGGTGTGATCGATAGACATAAGCTCAACGTTACTTGTTGGAATCTTAAGGATTCCCGTAAGTTCATCGGTAGAAAATGAGATCTGAATGCTCTTAACAGATGTGGTGATGGTTTGAATACCATCAGCAGAAGTGGTGACTGACAGATTTTCATAAAATAAATAGACGAGGAATGGGTAATAAGGAACTTTACGTTCCACATCTAGCAGTTTATCCAACCCAACAGCATGTAGAATCTCATGAATGTCATACATGGCTAATTCCTCATATTTGATATATCGACTAGGCAGGATTTTTAGTTTACATAGTTCCCTATATTTCTTAATAAGGGGTTTGAACAGAAGATAATGCTCATAGTGGGAGGCAATGGAAGATGAAGAACCAGACTCAGGCTTAGATCTTTTCTTAGGAGGCATTGTGATAGATATGATCAATTAGGGTTTTGAATAGATATGAAATTAGACAGAAATGATAAAACCCTAGAATTGAAAGATTGAAAATTTAGAGCAGGAAAAGATATTAAAGATGAGAGAAGATTACCCAATCAATTTCCAACTGAAATTGATGAAGAGATGGCCTCAAGGAAGACCACGGTCGAACGATGGCGAACAGCGAGCGACCGTGAGGAGAAATCGACAAGATTTGGGAAATTTTTGAATGGGGGAAGAAGAAGAGGGTCGGGTTTATTGAGATGAAGAAGGAGCGGCTCAGATCGGTTCAAGGATGAAATCAACGGTAGAGATTCATTCGGGTATTGACAAAATAACCAATTGAAACCGAAACCCGATAATAAAATGAACAGAATCAAAAAATTTCTTGCGGCTGACCGTGGCGGTTGACCGTAACAATCTCCAGAAACTTTGACGGTCGACCGTGGCGGTCGACCGCGAGAAAAATAAAAGCATAGGCAATTTTAAAAACTGGATCTTAGGAGAAATGCAATTTTATCTTAAATAAAAATTTGTTTTATGTTTATTATACATATATAAGAATATATAAGAAGTTCTTAGATATTTAAATCATGAAATTATTTTATTTTAGCTTAATAAAACTAAATCACCATTAAAATTCAAAAACAACTATAAAACAAAAAAAATCACAACGATAGTTACAAAACTCATTTTGGTACCCAAATTATTTTGGTACCACTGAAATTTAGGACATGACCCCGATCATGTAAATCCAAGGCCCTAGGGTTATGAACCCGTTTGGGCGTATTTTGTGCACCGATACGGTCAAAAAAAATCATAAACATGACCCATATAATTGCAATTTGTGCAATATAGAGGTTTGAATGGTTTGCGTTGACCGAAATGAAATGCACATGGTTCATTTGTAAAAATAGATTTTTCTTTGTAATTATTTTGCAAACGAGAATTTCTTTTCAAATCGAAACAAAACATGGCCAAATGATCAAAACGATCATAATAATCATATTTATACACATGAGCATGTTTATGATTTACACTTTGTGTGTGTACATGTGTATGAGATGAAGAAGCTTGATGGGATGCACAATCATGAATAGGCTTGTCAATTTTTTGTGCATTATGATAAAATTGGGCTAAATGGCCTTTAAGACTGCAAGTAGAACATTTGTGAATTTTGTCAAACATGTGTGCATAGTGAATAGGTTTCTTAGAAGAATTAACATTGTATTTTGCACACAAGTCCATAAGCTTTTTATTAATAGCAATACAAGTGTTTAGTATTGAATCTAAGGTAGATATACGTTTTCTCATTTGATTCAACTCATCATTGTGCATACAAGCATTGCTACTAGAAGTAGGATAAACAAGATTTTTTATCATAGATTTTAATTTATCTACTTCTAACATGGCATCATGTTTTTCATGAAGAAAACTAGCATTTTCAATTCTTAAATTTTCATTGCATTCTTTAAGAATTATATTTTCATTTGCAATAAAATTAAACTTAGTGGCTAGTGTTTCATGAGTGGATTTCATATTTACATACTTACTCTTTACATTAATATAGCAATTGTGTAATTTTCAAACCCAAGAGCAAGCTCATCAAAAGTAATAATATCATCGTTATCAATCTCGCATACCTCACTAGGGTTATCACCTAGTGGTAGTGTACATGGAGATGAGGCTTCTTTAGAACTCAAAACGAGATTTTCCAACGCTTGTTGAATGGCCTCCAAGTCTCCTTCATGTGCTTCAATAAATTTCCATAAGACGTAAGCACTATCAAAATCAACAAATTTGTTAGAAAATAAAGAGTGAAAAGCGTTAAGCAAATATTCTAACAAAAGTTTGTTCATATTAAACAATCTTTTATCATTTTCACTCCATTTGGATTTTTCCAAATTCGGAGCGATGTAAGCATCCTCAATAATTTTCCATAAATTGAATTGTTTAGATTGAACAAAAAGTTTGAATCTAACACGCCATTGAGCATAGGGGAAAATATCCAAACGAGGTGCAACATTAATAGCATAACCTAGACTAGATACATCATACATATCCATAATGATTATATGCAAGAAGCAAAAAGCAATCAATAGTAGATTAGCACAAAAACGATAACTTGGATCTTTAACTCAAGGTGATTAGTCCTTAAATCAAAGAGCACCAAGCTCTGATACCAATTGTTAGACCCTAGAGGGGGTGATTAGGGTCTTATGCTAATCTAATCCCGATTAAATGCTAATTAAAATAATATTGATAAGTTTGTTCTTGCATGAATGATATAAGATAGATATGAGCAAGAAAGATATGAATAAGCACAAATAAAAGTACGCTAAGCAAAACACAAACAAACGATATGTTTACGAGGCTCGGTCACCATGACCTACGCCCCCGCTCCTCGTCTCGAGGAGATTTCCACTATCACAATCCGGTTTGGAAGCCAGAATTTCTACACACTCGGTTTACAAGCTTACCGAAAACTCTCACACAACAAACACTATGCAATCATACATTATACGCTAAGTGAAGGAACCTAGCCCGTATCCTCCTCCTCAAGTGCTCGGATGCAACCTCTCCCTAGGTTCGTCAACCAACGCCACTCCTATTGGATTCAACCCCATCTCTCGCCTCACACTTCTCTCGGTGTACAAGTGTATTACAAGTGATACTCACAAATAAAGGTTAAATACAATGGTTTGTTCTCAACAACAAATGAGAACGCAAATGAAGCTCACACTCACTAAATCACACCCCACAACCCACACTATATTGTATGAAAATATTAAGCTCAATATTGTGTGTGTGATAACAGTGAATGAAAATACGTAACTCAATAAATATAGCTAAGATATAAAAATAAAATTATAAGCTATATGAAAAGATGAGTTAGGAAAACTTCTCAATAAACAAGAAGAACAGTAGAGGATGATGAGGTTAGGATCCTCAGTTGAAATGAAAGGCTTCTTCTTGTTGTAGCAGACTTCTTTTAAAACAGATGATCAGAATCAGCTTAAAGAGCTCTTAAACAACTCCTAATCTTTTGTTAAAACTTATATAAAAACAAACTCTTGATGTATTTGAAAGAGAACAACAATGGGGTATTTATACCCTCTCAAAATATCAGCCAAAACCAACTTGAAAAGACCAAAATAGTCTCAGACAGCCGTTGTAGAAAATAGCCGTTAAAAGACAATGATGAGATAGGCAGTCGAGAGGCACAAAAATCTGAATATAGGGTTTGAAAGGTGGCGGTCGACCGTGACAGTCGACCGTGAAAGTCTCTGATGGATTCACGGTCGACCGTCACGGTCGACCACGAGCACATAAAACCCATACTAACAAAGTTTTCTGCCAGCGGTCGACCGTGGCGGTCGACCGCAAACTGATACATGGCATATGACAGGTTTTTAGGCTGATTTTAAAAATACATTAAAAATATCAAATCAATTCCAAAAATAGTAAAACTTTGGGGAAAGTTTCTAAATGATGAAATAAACATGTTTGAAAAGGAATTTTTGGAAAATCAATTTTTGTTTGTGAAAACTCCCTGTTTTTGAAAAGTGTTCAGGAAACATGTATTTTCGTGAACATGAAAATTGAGATATGATTTGTTAAAACGTATATATGTAACATGTATATATTATATGTATATAAAGAAGGGTGAATGAGCTGTAAACATGAAATAAAAACTATTGTAATGAAGTTTGATGAGAAATCATTTATTTGATAGAAAACGTCAAAATTGTGTTAAGTGCACATATATTGAGCTTACATATAAACATACGATATACGTAAGCAAACTAAACATATACCTAGGTGAATTGCACACATATGAACTTGAATCTTTAACACTTGATTATCGTGTATTGAATTACCTGTAAAAAGAACAACAAAAACAACAAAAACTAGAGAATAGATTAGTGATAAATTGTTTGAAAATCATCATCAAAACTATAGGGCCAACAGGGAAGAATGTAAAACCCCGTAATACTGAATGTTGTAAGATATAATAATAAACATGTTACATTATGATAAATAACGTTTATTAATATTTGAGTATGATAGGAATTGATTTGAGATTAATCCGATACATATATATGAATATATGAGTGCAAATGCACAAAACATGCACGAGAAAAAATCTGGGAAAATAACCAGTCAAGAGTTTATAGATTTTACACAATGATGCAATTAGAATCTGAATCTGGGAAAACTCAAAATACCAACGTTGTAGGTATTTTCAAGAACTTTCCAAACAATCTTATATCACCTCATTCTGAGGTCAGACACGAAAGTTATTATCAAAATACCAAAGGTTATTTTCTTAGTCA
This sequence comes from Asparagus officinalis, assembly GCF_001876935.1. Taxonomy (NCBI): domain Eukaryota; kingdom Viridiplantae; phylum Streptophyta; class Magnoliopsida; order Asparagales; family Asparagaceae; genus Asparagus; species Asparagus officinalis. The sequence continues at coordinate 98,830,062 of NC_033797.1, read as the reverse complement.
GACTAGGTTTCCTGGTTCGGGTCAAACAGGTTTATTTCGGATTTGCCTCTATAAATACCTATGTTTTTCATGAAAATTCCCTTTTTTATCATATCTATGAACCATAGCAGCCACCCTCTCCCCTCAAAAACCCTAGATCTTATTCTTATGAGTTTTGAGAGCTTTGTGAAGCAAATATCGACAAAAGGGCGAGATCATCGACGTGTGACGAGGGAGAACGAGTGGTTTGTGCTCATGGATTGCTTAATGTTTATTTAAGAGGCTTGCACATAAGATTAAAGCAAGATTATCTTTATCCAAATCTATCCCCATTATTAAATAACTAGTGTAGATAATTAATATGATGTTGAATATGTGTTCATGCTTTAATCTTAACCTGAGGTGTTAAAAGTCAGATTTTTTTTTTGATAGTAAACCATAAAATAAAGGCTAGATGAATAATATTTTCTTACTATTTATGATAGTATCATGATCATTAGGGTTTTTCATAATTTTATTCATATATGAGAAATTTAAGTGATGTACTATATATATGTTTTTCTGCAGAAAACTTCAACACTTGTATAATGTTTAATTGAGAGTTTAAGATAGCAAACAAACTCCAAATTTAACTAAACCAGTTTTATATGAAAAATATATGTATCTAGTTTCTAAAACAAAAAACCATTCTTAAAAAGAGTTTGAATAGTGAAAGATATATTATATTTACTAATAATATGTCCTGCAGAAAAATAGCTGCACATATATAATGTTTAACTGGAGATTTGGGATAACAAATGAACTCCAAACTGAACCAAACTTATATCATTTGAAAGATGTGTGAATGTAGTTTTCAAAACAGAAAATCATTTGTAAAAATAGTTTTCCTAGAGAAAGATATGCTTATTTTACTAACAGATATCACGTCTGTTTTTCCTGCTTGTTTTGTGGAGCTGTGTTGCGCCGTTTTGAGGTGCGTTCGCGGAGTTTTGAGCCGCTTGATATTATACATATAGTCATGAATATGTTAGGTTATACATTTAAGAATCTCAATAGTATTATGATGAATTTTGATTTGATCATATTTGAATTAGATATAGTTCATATACATGTTGGGTGTCGTTGATGAGCACAGCTTAGTACTATATGGGATAGTTCGTCGACACACCAGATATACATAGTTTATACATGAGGTGGATATCGTTGATGAGCTTAGTTATGTAATACATGAGGTAGTGCGTCGATATTCCACATGTACAGGCCATTGAGTTGGATTTTAGGAGGCTTGATCTAACCGTCCGTCCCGTACTAGGGTGCGATAAGGCTCGTGAGCCGTATTTCTAGGATGCCTATTTGGTAGTCCGTCCCGCACTCATGTTATGCACTGAGATCATGATGAGACTAATGAGCCGTGTACACAGTTCAGGATACCTACAGGGTAGTCCGTTGCACTGAGATAATTACTTGATAGCCTAAGTATGACAGATGCCGATTATGAATACGACCTATCATTGAACAATATAACTGAGATATGTTACTTTTGAAAGTATACAAAATTATGTGTTGGTATTTTTATTCTATCTCCCCAGTAATTATGGAAGATATTATAAATACGATGTGTTGATATCTTATTTTTTTTACTGTCTTTTTTTTAATTCTTAGTTGGGATCAATAATTAGAGATTCACAACTTGAGACATATGGTATATACATGAGGGTTTCCTTGTTTGGATTATTTCGCTCGACGTACCAGTCTCATGTTATGGATTTCTAACTATTGGTTTCATTAGATTGTCTTTTCTTAGTTTGCTATTAATGTTTAGATATCTACAATTTAAGACTTATGGTATATACATGAGGGTTTCCTTGTTTGGATTATTTCGCTCGACGTACTACGTCTCGTGTTGTAGGTTTCTAAATTTTAATCCTACTTAGATATGGGGAAAATAAATCTAGGTAGACTATGCTTAATAGATAGAGCCTTCACTCCATCTAGTAGCCCTTTCCCTGAGGGCGGATGGAGGTAATCTTGCTGTAGCGCTCTGACGCTCTTGTTGTTGTTTCTTTTTCTTTTAAAAATACACTTTTAGGTAGCTCGGAGTTCCGGAGAACCGCAGGGTGACGGAGTTATGGCATAGTCGCCGTCGCATATTTTTACTTGTAGAGACTCCACTGTAGTTTTGAGTTTTATCCATACATTAGAGTTTCATATTCATATTGTAAAGGCAGTGTGCCTTAGTACGATTTTTAGTTGATTCATATTGAGACATTTTCATTATTCAAATATTAGATGTATTATAGTTGAGACATGATTCTTTTCATTTATGAGATATCTCTTCTATATCATGTCTATTATATTTATTCCCTTTATTTTGCCTGTTTGTACCTGCACTTCTATTTGGTTCTATTAGAGGATATTACTGTGATTGGTGAAACATGTTTATGCACAGTGTGGGTGCATGGTAGGTTTGACATCTCTGGTTTCACCTTAGACTACAGCTTTGTGTGAACCCAGGGGCATCACAAAACGTTTTTCGGGTAAGCGTAGAAAACCCAGTGTGATAGTGGAGATCTCCTCGAGGTGAGGAGCGGGGACGTAGGTCGCGGGGACCGAACCTCGTGAACATATCATTTGTTTGTGATTGTATTGGCGCACTTATTTTTGTGTTTATCATTATATCACCTTTGTCAATTGCTCATTGTTTATATTGCCTACTATCTCATTTATCTTGTTTATATATTGTTTCCCCTTGTGTTTGTTTCATATCCTTATATAGTTATCTTGTTACATATCATATTTGCTAGGATATTTGTTAGTAAGTTTTAATTGATATAAAATCGGATTAGATTAGCATAAGACCTTATTCACCCCCCCCCCCCCCCCCACTCCCCCCGATCGACTTGGTAACACCGATTGTAGAGGTAGAGACTAGCAACTCTCGAGGAGCCAGTGACGAGCCAGATTACGTTTTATGAAGTTCCACCACCAGTCATAACAGTCGTACCTATTGAAGAGGCAATATCGATATATGTTGGTCCATTCAGAATTGTTGAGCGTGTAGGAGCTGTCTCATATAGATTAGATCTTCCAGCATTAATGTCGAGTGTACATGATGTGTTTCATGGTTCAATGCTCAAGAAGCATTTGCGCAATGAGGAGCAGTAGAGGATGATTGATGCACCAGAGTTTGAGATTTAGGCAGATTTGACTACCGTTGAGATCCCAGTTTGTATTCTTGCTAGAGAGGACAAAAGGCTTAGAAATAAGGTGACTCCATTAGTGAAAGTCTAATGAAACCGAAAAGGAGCTGAGGAAACTTCTAGGGAGCGCGAGGAGGATATGCGTCGCGACTACCCATACCTTTTTGAGCAGGTAAAATGCAGATATTGATTATGCTTTTATGCATTTATAACTACGTTATATGTTCAGCCATATTTAAATTTAACGCTAGAATGGGGGTACTAACACTTAGCTCCTAATCATTTGGAACATATGGCATATACATGGGGGTTCCTTGTTTGGATTTTTCGCCGGACGTGCTAGTTCTATCTAATTAGGGGTTAAGTGAGAGTATTCGCACTTTAGATTGTTAAGTTTAAATGTTTGCTTATGATTCATATCTGGAGATTAATGGTATGAGATGTGTACATGAGGGCTTCCTTGTCTAGATTATCTCCTCTTAGTACGTTTCTCGTGTTATTAATCTTTAAGATATCATTGCGAATTTTGAAGACGAAATCTTTTAAGGGGGAGGGGGTGAATATAAAACCCTATAAAAATTGAGATATTATGTGATTAATTATGATAAGTGAATTTTTATTATGATAAATATCATTAAATGAAGGATGAGTATGATATCAAGTGATTTGAGATCAAACAAGTTCGTATATGTGAGAAAATGAGTTAGAAACATGAACGAACACAAAATCATGCACAGCAGGACCTGGCTTTGGCCGGTCGACCAAACACATGCTGTCGGTCGACCGAATAGAGGTGTCCGGTCGACCGACGTCTCATGACCGGTCGACCTATGGGGGATTCCCAGACTTATTGGGAATCTAGATTCGGGTCGGTTTGCTTTTTTCGGGTTTGCCTCCATATAAACTCATGTTTTTCATGAAAATTTAGTTTTTCTATCATTTTTCTGAACCCTAGCAGCCACCTTCTCCCCTAAAAAACCCTAGATCTTTTTCTTGCAAGCTTTGAGAGCTTTGTGAAGAAAATTACCGACATGAGGGTGAGATCTTTGGCGTGTGGCAAGGGGAACTAGTTTGTGCTTGCACTCTTGAGTTTTTCAGCAGATATTTTAGGGGAGTGTCATCTCTTCTAACCCTACACCCTTTTTAAACTGGTTTTAATGAGTTTTGATTTGGTTTTATTGAGCCTAAAACCCTATTTTGTGTATAACGGTAGTTCTTTTATAGTATTTAACATAAAGATCTAATCTTTTGTTTCTAAACGATTACAAATGAATTCTCCGAGGTAGATTAAGATCTAAAAGTATTTACACATGAGTTTTAATTGAGATTTGATGGTTTTCATGATGTTTTGATGTATTTGAACATGCTTAGGGTTTGTGAATGACATCTAATATGATAATTTTTGTTTCATGTGGTTAGATGTACTTCAATAATGCTAAACAAGTTTTTATAACATAGTTTATATGCTTTACATTGAATTAGATGAGATGGAAGCAAATACCCGACACCCGAACAAATCTTGTAGGAGCAAGAAAATCATCTCTGGCTGGTCGACCGACCAGCTTGTATATGCATGTGCTTGTTTTATTGCACAATTAGTTGTTTGACTGGAGGATTTTCTTGGTCGACTGACATTGTTATATGTTGTTTGTTGTTTATTTGATACATAAGGTGTTTGTGAACATGAGATTTGGATCCGCACATCGAGACATGTGTGCGAACATTTGAATACATGTTTTGTTTTAGTTTACACGAATTGTTGAGATGTGTAATATGTTTAATGTGGATGGTGTTAGAGTTAACACATATATTAAATATTACATTAGTTGTGGTTGCTTAGTGGGTTAGTCGGTATACCGCAATGAGACTACGGATAGACTACACTTAGAGTTGGTTAGTGTACCACAATGAGGCCGCGGATGGACCACACTCTAGGATGATCATGATATTTTCGGATTGGACTAATATGTCTATACTCCGTTTGGCGAGCATCCGTTATGTATCATATGGAATAGGGTGATTTACCTTTCTCCGCAAAACGATTGAGTAAGGTGGTAGACATAGGATATTATGATGGCCTTACAATAGCATCATTATTTCATGAAGAGGTATATATACAGTTCGCATTAATGCTCCCATGCTAGATTACCCGAGAGTAGGGTATGATTTGGACATTTGGCATACATGACATGTTCTATTGAGATGATTATGTTGGATGATATTCCTTATGACTACGCCAACTACCCGAGGATAGTCTGAGATTTGACATGGCTTACCGTGGTTGAGGTTTAGAGTTGTAACATTTCTTTTGTGTATTGTTTTTCATGCATAGGATTAGAATTAGCATTTAGCGATTCATAATTTGAGACATAGTATATACATGAGGGTTTTCTTATTTGGATTATTTTGATCGATGTACTAATTCTCGTGTTGTGGGTTTCTAAATACCAATTTCTACTTAGTGTAGTATAGATGATTTTATATCAATATATACTAACTTGTATTTTCTTATACACTGCTCCTACCCCTTCCCCTGGGGGTAGTGGAGATGACCTCGCTAGTGCATTAACGCTCGTTATTTCACCTCTTTTCAGATAGCGAGTCAGGCGCACGGAGAGTCGTAGGTTGATGGAGATGTATATTAGCTTCCATCTTTTACAATATATTAGTAGCTATTTCAGAGATCCACAATAGATGTTTATTTTCAAACGATGGCGATTGTGTTTTCATTTTGTAAAGGCTAGGTGCCTTAGTAGGATTTCACTTGACTCTTTTTATTATGACATATTACATTTGTTCCATCTTCAGAAATATTTTATTTTATTTTAGTTGGGCCCTGATGATGATTATTTGGACATCTCTTCTATATTTATCTTGTTCATTGTACTACTTTATTATTCTTTTGCCAGTTTTGTACCTACATCTGTTGTTTGATTCCATAAGAGAAATAGTAACTGTAATGGTGAAACATATTGCTACACGTTGTTGGTGCATGACAGGTTTGACATTCTTAGATTCACCTTGGACTATATAGCCTTAGGTGAACCCAGGGGCGTCATAATATATGTGCATAGTGAGTGGATGATTTTGACTTATTTACACTTGACTTAGCATACATATTCACAAGCTTCTTATGATTGTTAATGCATGTTGATAAAGTTGAATCTAAAGAAGAAATTTGATTCCTTAATTCATTCAACTCGTCATTTGGCATACTAGCATTAACAATAGAATTAGAATAAACATGATTATTTTTAAATAAGTTAAATTTATTTCTAATAGTTTCTACTTCTTTTATGGCATCATACTCTTCATGAGTTAAGCTAGATATTGATGATGTCAAATTTTTATTTTCTAAACTTAACTTATCATTGTTTTCTTTAAGCATCATATTTTCTTTTACAATAATATCAAATTTGGAAGTTAGCGTCTCATGATCGAATTTAAATTTACAAGCTTGTTTTTCAAATCAATAAAATTATGATGCAACTTTTTATAGGTATGTATTAATCTATCTTATGCACAAGCAAGTTCATCAATAGTTAAATCACATTCGGATACGAACTCGCATACCTCACTAAGACTATCGCCTAGTGGTCATATGTGTTAGTACCCTAGAGGGGGGGTTGAATAGGGTTATTGCTAATCTTACTAGATATTAATACCGATTAAAATTAATTAACAAATATATCGCAATAATATTGATATTCAATTTGATTAATGCAAGGATATATAAACAAGAGTAAATCAACAATGGTGATAGTGCATAAAAACAATCACAAACACGTGATATCTCCACTATCACAATCGGGTTTTCTACGTTTACCCAAATAATGTTTATACCTCACAATTTAGTTTTCTGGTTCACCAAAAACTTTACACCTTACACAATTACAAATACACTTCACACCCTCTAAGTATTGGCCTAGCCCGTGTCACCTTCCTCAAGTATTCAGAATTACCACCTCTCACTAGGTTTTACTACCGACCCCACTTCTCTTGGAACCGACCCCATCTCTCACCAACTACTTCTCTTGATATCCAAGTACAATAGGGGTTTATATAGGATGAAAAACCAAGGCACAAAACCAAGCAAAACCTGTAAAAATGTTAAAATAACCAAGGATGGAAATATAGTCGTTATGGCTTATCAGTCGACTGATGAGCTAACCGTTGTAGGCGTTAGACAGCTCATCATTCGATTGACTATCTTTATCAGTCGACTGATGGATCATCGATCGACTAGCCAATTGACCAAAACAGAACAGAAACTTTTGAATATTGTAGGCACATTCTTCAGTCGACTGATCAGTCGACTGATAACAGGTTATCAGTCTGAAACTATTTTTCAAGTTGAGTTTTAAGGCTCAATAAAAAATAGCAAATAAATTCTAAAAAATATAAAACTTTGGGAACAATTTATAAACATAAATATGAACATGTTGGAAAAAAAATTCAATTTTCTCTTACCATTTGTGAAAACAGAGAAATATTCAAAAGTGCTAAAATACATGTTTTTCAAATATGTTGATTTTGTCATTTTAGCTCAAATCAAGTTTCGAAAACTTGTGTAATCTTTTTATGGACATAATAAAATATGTTAGCATGGTTTGTATAGTCCAAAACGTATTTAAATGTACTTTACATAAAAACACTTATTTTCATGAAAATTCACAAATGAAATGTGTGTGTGTATTTGAGCTTATGGAATTAACACACATTATATAACCTACACTAAGTATGCCAAAAAAGAAACTTTTGAAGCTTGGACTTGGATTGATTGACTTGATATGCATAGCTTCAATATATCTTGTTTAGCTCAATTTCCTGTATTTACTAAACAACACAAAACAAAATACTAAAAACAATATTAGTTGTTAATTGTTTGCAAAATCATTATCAAAACAAGAGGACCCAACAATCTTCCTCTTTTTGATGATGACAAACAATTTACCAATATGTATAAAAAGTCAAGAAACCAATTGAAAATGAATACTATATACTCACAATTTTCTCCCACTTTGGCAACATCAAAAATAGGGAAAAAATATATTGAGAGCTAGAAGCTCCCCCTACACATAAGCACAGGTGAGAAATATAGAAAATAGGGATTCTCCCCCTATTTAAAAGCCTGTAAGAATGGTTAGACACAAGGCATGAATAGATATAGGTTGTAAACAAGAATACACAGAGAATATATATAAACACAACCATATCTATATATTTTACATTTCATCACAAGAGGCATAAGGAGCTGAACATGATATATATATATATATATATATATATATATATATATA
>NC_033797.1:98707694-98821024 GCF_001876935.1 Asparagus officinalis | reverse complement strand
CAAACAAAAACTTTTGGACCCTAAAGGGGGGGTGATTAGGGTCTTATGCTAATCTAATCCGATTTTATGCTAATTAAAATCTATTAATAAATTATTCTTACAAGATAGATATACAATATGTTATGAGCAAGAATATATAATATGAACAAAGAGATATATCCTATATGGTGAAATATATGCAAGAATATTTAAATTAACATAAGGGTAAACAATCTAAACTAAATATACAAATATGATAGGGCAATATAAACAATGCAAACACACAATATGATCGTGGAGTTTGGACCTTCCGTCCTACGTCTCCGCTCTCCACTCCCGAGGAAAAATCCACTATCACAACTGGGTTTTCTACGCTCACGCGAATAATGTTTATACCTCACACTCGATTTTCTAACTAACCGAAAACTTTACAATCTCACACTCTTGCAGTCCCACTTTACACCCTCTTAAGTGTTGTTCTCTAGTCCGTGTCTCCCTCAAGTGTTAGGAATTACAACCTCTCTCTAGGCATTACCTCCTACTGCACTCCTCTTGGGATGACCCCATCTCTCACCACACACTCCTCTCGGTGTACAAGTGTATTACAAAGTGATCTACACAATCACAAATACAAATTTGTTCTCTACAATAGATGAGAACTCAATTAAGCTCACTTCTCAATTATTATAACTCCCCACAACCCAATTATATAATGTATGTAAATACAATAAGCTCAATGGTTGTGTGTGTAAGCAATGAGAAAATCAATTATAAACTCAATGTAAAACCCTAGCTTGATGAAAATGATAAACAACAAATAATTAATACAAAGCTAGTATTGAGTTTAGAAATTCTTTTCTGAAGAAACAAGATGAAGAGATGGATTAAAATGAAGCTCAAATAATGTAGATGATCTCCTACACTTGTGAAACAATATTCACAAACCAAACAAACTTTAAACCAAACTTAAACCATTGTTAAAAATCTTTTAAACTTGTTTTAAAATATTCCATTGGGTGCATGAAAGATGAGAGCAAGGGGGTATATATAGCCACCCAAAACCTCAGCCAAAATCCCAAGGAAATGACCAAAAAACCAAAAGAAAACAAAGCTGGAAAATAGTCATTACTGTGTAACGGAAACTTTATAGGTCGACTCATAAAAATCATGGGTCGACTCATAACCTAGCTGTTATAGGCTAAAAACAGCTTATGAGCCGACTCATAAAATTCATGAGTCAACTCATCATGCATGGGTCGACTCATGAAGTCATGGGTCTACTCAGCAGAAACAAAACACACTTTCCAGCACAATTTGTGAGTCGACTTATGACAGGCATGAGTCGACTCAACCTGATGGGTTGAATCATGATGTTGTGAGTCGACTCGTCAGAAACAAAATATAAACTACACAACAGTTTATGAGTCGACTCAATACTGTTCATGAGTCGACTCAAGACATGCACACTGTCTGTTATAAACAGAAATCTGATTTTCAAACCTCTTTTTAAAATAGAAAATAAAATCAAAAAAATGTAAAACTTTGGGAAATGATTGTAAACATGATAATATACATGTTAAAAAAAACTGGTTTTCAAAAAGGACCTCCCAAATGAAAAATATCATCACTTTGTAAAATAGTCCAAAACATGAAAATGTAAACACACGAATTTTGACATTTTTGCTTAACTATGTGTTGAAACATTACAAAATGATTTTGTGGACTTAATAAAAGATGTATATGATTATTGTTAATTCCAAAAACTGAGAATATAATATTTTTACAAAATTACATATTTTGCAAACTTTTCAAAAACAATAAATATGATTTCATTGAGCTAGATAAATTGATATTGATGAAATCATATATATGCATATAAGTATGAAACAAGAAATTTATTTTCAATTGTATTCAATTGTTTCATATTAAAACTTAAAAACTATTAAACCAAAATATATATGTATATATATAACTATATATATACATAGAAACCACAGTTAAAGTGTGTATATATATGTAACTACATATATATACAAAGAAACCAATAAAATGTGTGTGTATATATTATTAACCTTAAAGTACTTAACACACATAATATAAACTTCTAAACTAGATTACCCAAGCTATAGGCCTTCAATAAGCTCGACTTGGTACACTTGCGGATGAAGCGGGAACTTGGATCTTCAACTTGAATTGTATTACTTCACTCCACTATTCCGCCAACCTCCATTGGATATGATCGTTGTGGCGTAATTCCATCCATCCTCTTATATGTTGTTTGTCTACAATAAATAGATAAACATAAATACTAGACAAACAACATTAGTGAAAAATTGTTTGTTAAACATCATCAAAACAAAGAGGCCAACAAAAACTACTTAAACAACATCCAAAACAACTAAACATTTAAGTGCCATACAAACACAAATCAAACTTCATAACAAAAGTCACTACATTAAAATGTTTTTCAAACTATAAAACAAGTATATAACAATAAACAAAAATTACTACGGGAGAGTAAATGCAATAAAAAAGAACTTAACATAACTCCCCCTATCAAAATGCCATAAAGAATATATACAATAAAAATCATGGCAACCATGTGAGTAAGCATAAATGTAAGATATGCTAAACACAACTCACATACAAAGATAGACCAAGTGAATCATATACATGTATCATGAAGATACTGTGTCACAAGAGTCTAAAACATAAATATATATCTATAAGATATATATAAAAAAATCAAAGGTTTTAAAAAAAAATTATATATCATCCAAAGTAAACCATGATTGATTAAGAACATATATAGATAAATGGTGTCTTAATACATAAACAAAATAATATATAGTTTCATATATTAAAACTCATGAAAAACAAAAAAACATTTGTTCATGAAGGAAAATCATGAGAATTCATGAATCCGTGAATGCTAATAAACGATACCAAAAGTCAATTCAAGTGAAAGTTCATGGAAAATATAAGATATTATTTTGATGAAGAAATGATCAAGAAAATATTTGAGTTCAAAAGATAAGAGTACTCTGTAAAACCCCGTAAATTTGAATATTTCATGATAAATATGTTATATGGTGAAAAATAATATATTTTGATGTTTAGATATGATAAGAATTGATTTGAGATCAATTCAATGTATAATTATGAAAATATGAGTGCAAATGCACAAAACATGCACAAAGGCCAAAAGAGTGAAAATCTGGGAATAATGATTAGTTATGAGTTTTTATGTTTTGCACACCGATGCAGTTATAATTTGGACAAGTGTAAAAGACCAAAGTTGTAGGTCTCTTCAACAGATTTCTAAAAAGTTTTAGATCACCTCAGTCTGAGGTCGTATGAGAAAGTTATAACCAAAATACCGAAGGAGTAATTTCCTAGTCAGACTAGGTTTCCTGGTTCGGGTCTAACAGGTTTGTTTCGGGCTTACCTCTATAAATACCTGTATTTTTCATGAAAATTTCTTTCTTTTATCATATCTAAGAACCCTAACAGCCACCAAACCCCCATAAACCCTATTTTGAATTCTTGGAGAAGATTGGAGGCTTTCAAGTTGGGTTTTTGTTGATTTTTGGCTTTTGGAGTGGAGATCTCCCTCGACGTTGCTTCTAACAAGTTTTCCTATAACCCCAGGCGAGTATTATCTCTACTAATCCCCCACCCAGTTTTTAAAATATTTTTGAAGAGTTTTTAATGAGTTTTATAGAGCCTAATCAATTAATTTGTGTATAAAAATTGGATCTTTTGTATATATGTATAAAGACTAGGTCTTTTCATGTTAAAGAGATTAAGCACGAATTTACAGAAGTATTTTAAGATCTAAAAATAATATAAAACATTGTTTATCTGAATTTAGATGTCTTATTCTTTGTTTTAAAGTTTCGTGCATGATTGAAGGTTTACATATGATTTCTTGTGCAAATAATCATGCTTGTAATGTTCTGCAGAAAATCTGCTGCACATTTATACTATTGAACTAGAAATTTAAAATAACAAATGAAATCCAAATTGAACCAACTTAACGCCAATTGAAAGATATGTGAATCTAGTTTTCAAAACAGAAAACCATACCTAAAGATAGTTTTCCTAGAGAAAGATATGCTCAATTTACTGATGATATGTTTTGTAGAAAATCTGCTGCACAAATAAAATGTTTGACTAGAAATTAGAAATAACATATGAAATCCAAACACATATGAATAATGATGTTCTATACGTATCCGAAAATAGGAAGATGAAACCTATTTGCCGCAGAACGAATGAGTAAGAGTATTACAATAGTTTCATTATTACACGTATCCGGAAATAGGAAGATAAAACCTATTTGCCGCAGAACGATTGAGTAAGAGTATTATAATAGTATCATTATTACATGTATCCGGAATAGGAAAATAATAAACTCTGTTGCCGCAGAACGATTGAGTAAGAGTATTACAACAGTATTGTTATTATATGTATCCGGAATAGGAAAATAATAAACCCTATTGCCGCAGAGCGATTGAGTAACGAGCATTACAAAAGTATCACTATAGTACAAGATGATGCACACATAGATAATTGATCAGTTGTAAGTTTTACTTCCCAGATAGATTGCCTGCGAGTAGGGTATTTCCTTTGAGAATTTGATACATCCGTTATGGACGGTAGATATATTTGTTTTAGCTTAGTTGGTATCCTCTTATATTAGAGCAGGTCACTCGGACGTAATTCGAGATGAGATGATTATTCTTTATGTTGGAGATTAGAGTATTTATCATTGATTTTTTGTTTTTCATTCATAGAGAGTTATATGAATAATTTGATATATGTATGTACTGACTCTATTTTCTTATATACTCCTACCCCTTCCCCTGGGGAGAGGTAGTGATGATCTCGCTAGCGCTTTGACACTCGTTGTTTTCCCCCCTTTCAGGCAGCGAGTCTGGCGCACGGAGAGTTGCAGGTTGATAAGACTTCTTAGTTGTCCTTTAGTTACTTATCATATTTTGTAGTTATTGCAGAACTCCACATGTAGTTGATAAATTTCAGAATCTAGATTGGTATTTTGTTTCATAGAGTTGAGAGCTATTGTGAGACTTTGTTTATGTGACTCATTGTATTTGAAATTCAGTTCAGACTCAGAGATATGTCTATTTTATTCCAGTTGGGCTCATTATTGATTTTTCTTATGCTTCTTCTGTGTATATCCAGTGTTATCATATTTCTATTTTTACCTGTCTGTACCTTCACCTATTTATTATTTCCACTAGAGAAATAGTGATTGTGATGGTGAAACTTGTCATAGCATGGTGGTTGGTGCTTGGCAAGTTTTGTGTGAACCTGGGGCGTCACAGTTGGTATCAGAGCTCTAGTTCCAGCATCCTTAGGATCATTCCTATGTCAAATTGTGGAGCTAGGATAGAGTTTCCTAGGATTCACGTATAGAGTCCGTTAGGAATTCCTAGAATGAGTGAGGACGATATGTGCGTATATCTTAAAAAAAAATTTATGATAATTATTTTATGTTGATTTAAAGTATTTGCGTGAATACTTTATGTTATGAATACGTATTGTGTTGCGTTATATATATATGTATATATGTTTGCGATCTCACTTACTATGATCATAAGCTCTCCTCTCGATATTATAAATGTTGGAACGAGGATGCAGTCGAGATAAAACTCATACCCGGAGAGCTGGGCAAGCAGAGTCCGAGCCGCAGCAGGCTCCACAGTATTTGATCGACTTTATGGCACCGTTTCTAGAAACAGAGACTAGCAACACTCGAGGAGGGAGTAGCGAGCCACATTATATTTTCTAGAGTTCCACCACCCGTTGTACTAATTGTTCCAATTGAAGAGGTAATACAAATGATTATATTATCAGAACCATTTGTTGATAGAGATACAGAGCAGGAGGCTTAGCTCTGTAAGAATAAGAAAGATGTAGGACACTAAGAACACCATAGTGCAGGGCACATTAGATTCATATGCAGCTTATAAATAAAAAGGAATATGTGAAAATTCCTTAACGTAGACTCAGTACCAAACCAGAGGTTAAATATATTCAGCACAGAGGATATCACCGGAGAATAGCAGCAAAGAATAGCTACGATTTTAGATTTTCGTCGGGATAGTGAATATCACTTATTTGGGAAAATTTTGTTTACTTCTTCGACAAGCAGTTAGAGCTAGTTTGCTTAAAATAGTGAGATATGCCTATAGTTAATTATGAAATCAAGACTAGCATGATGGCAATGACAAGGGCAAGAGGCCTATTATGGGATCTAGAGGACCCCAACAGCGGGGTAAGGATTTTTACTATCAGTAATAAAGATATTACAAGAAGATAGCAAACATGATTTGATAGCGTCGCAGCAGCGCATGATTCGGGACACATGATACAATTATAATAAGATCGGACATAGAGCAAAGAATTGTCGCAGTATACCAGTAGGAGACTAGCATGATAGAGATCAGGGTCAATAATCTTAGGGTAGTAATTACGGCCACCATCGGAGGATAGATGTGCTACCGGTTATTCCGAGGATTTAGGGGCCTATAGGCCAGAATTGCGCTATTTAGAGTATTCATCAGTGTCAGATGGACCCATGTGTTTCACCGCCAGCAGTGTAGCAGGCGTTGGCCACCAGCATAGTTTATATAGTCGCGCCACGTGATCATAGTGCGAGCAGAGTTTTCGTAGTAAATTGTTATCCAGCTCGAATCTTATTGATTCAGATGCTTCGCATTTTTTTTTATCTATCATGATGTCATGATTAGACATCAGCTTGTAGCGCAGCGTTTAGGCGTTCCATAATCAGTTTGTACTCCTCTAGGGAAGGTGTCCCTATTAGAGAGTATATGTAGGAGGTGTGTCATCAGTATAAATGAGTTTGAGTTCATCTTTGACCTGGTCGTTTTGTGGATGTCGAACTTCGACGTCATTCTTAGTATAAAATGGTTATCATCCTACAATATCAGTATCGACTGTTTTGCTAAAACAGCACGCTTGTGAGCATTCGTTGGGATTGTATAGATAGTAGCAACCTCATAGGGTAACCAGAATACGGAGTCATTTTTGACATACGTCGAAGAGGTGATGATACGGGATCGGGGTGTAGTTTTGAGCGAGATCGGAGTTGTCTCAGTATATCAGGATGTCTTTTAGGACATACCTATGTTTTCTCCAGTGAGAGAGGTTGTTTCCCTGCATCGAGTTGCAGTAGGCACCGTACCGATTTTCCGAGTACCCTATCATATCTTATGGCACCCGCTGAGAGGAGGGAGCTACGACTCAGGTAGATGAGTTGTTAACTCAGGGTTTTATTTGTCGGAGTCATTTTCATGGGAGCACAGGTCTTCTTCGTGGGGAAGAAGGACTATAGCATGCGATTGTGTATCGATTATCATGAGTTGAACAAGGTCATTTTCCGGATCATGGATCCACTATCGAGGATTTATGACTTGTTTGACTACTTGCGGGGAGCGCAGCATTTCTCGAAGATTGATCTTCATTCTAGTTATTTCCAGTTGCGATTGCGGTAAATGGATATTCCAAAACCACATTTTCTAACTCGATATGGGTCTTTTGAGTTCTTGTCATGCCATTTGGGCTGACCAATGCACCCGTAGTATTCATGGATTTGATGAACCGGGTTTTTCATCCATGTTAGGACCAGTTCGTAGTCATTTTATTAACGACATCATTATCTTTTCGAGATCAGAGATAGAGCGCGAGCAACATCCTCTTTTGGCATTGCGGGGATAGCGGACAATTGAGATTAGAGGCATCAGTGATACGCTGAGTTCAGCAAATATGAGTTTTGGCTATAAGAGATTAGATTTTTAGGCCACGTCATCAGCAGGTGGGGCATAACAGTGGATCCAGCCATTGTTAAGGTTGTACTAGATTGGGAGCCACTAAGAACCATTATAGGGGTTCGTAGTTTTAGAATGGTATGAGAGAAAGTTCATTCAGGACTTTTTGAAGATTGTGATACTACTTACACACCTTAAAAAGAAGGGTGTATAGTTTGCTTTGGGCACGGGGTGCCAGGAAGCCTTTAAGACTATTAAGGCTAGATAGACTACAATAACAATTTTGACTGTTCTAAACAGTGATACGACATTGGTCATTTATGTGGACACGTCATTAGCAGGACTACGAGGTGTTTTGATGCAGACCCGGAGGGTATGGCTTATTTTGCGACAGTTTAGGTGCATCGTAACAGATATACAGTACATCCATGCACAAGGAAAATGTACTAGGATCTGAAGAGGCATTTTTGGTGGAGTGGTATGCGCAGAGGGATTGCAGATTATGTGGCTAAGTGTTATACCTGCCAACAAATTAAGGCAGAACATCAGAGACATGCAGGAACCCTACAGCTTTTACACATTCCTGAGTGGAAGTGGGCAGATATTTCCATGGATTTCATAGTGGGGTTGCCTAAGTCAAAGAAAGGAAATGATTCTATTTGGTTTATAGTGGACAGATTGACTAAGTCTACACATTTCTTACCAGTGAGGACGACTTATACGGCAGATATGTATGCGAGGATCTTTGTTCGGGAGATTGTTAGATTGCATGGAGTTTCGGAGACGATTGTATTAGATCGGGGCTCAGGCTTCACATCTCATTTTTGGAGGAGTTTCCAGGATGCTTTTGGCAGTCAGTTGTCATTTAGCAGCATTTTTCACCCCCAGACAGATGGTCAGACCGAGAGGGTGAATCAGATCTTAGAGGACATGCTGAGAGAATGCATTATGGATTTTTAGGGTAGCTGGGAGGATCACATCCCACTGATTGAATTTGCATATAATAATAGTTATCAAGCTACTATCAGGATGGCACTGTATGAAGCTTTGTACGGGAGACCTTGCAGATCACCTATATGTTGGGCAGAGCCAGAGGATAGTTTATTGATTGGTCCAGAGTTAGTTAGACAGACCACAGAGAAGGTGACATTAATTCGAGAGCGCATTCTTACGGCGTAGAGTCGGCAAAAGAGCTATACAAATCAGAGGAGACGACCTTTAGAGTTCCAGGTCGGAGACTCAGTTATGTTGAAAGTATCACCGATGAAAGGCGTTCAGCGATTCGGTAGATGGGGGAAGCTTTCCCCGAGATATGTTAGTCCTTTCAGGATCATCGAGCGCATTGGAGCTGTTTCTTACATGTTAGATCTTCCAGCATCGATGTTGAATGTACACGATGTCTTTCATGTTTCGATGCTTAAGAAGCATCTGCGGGATGATGAGCAACAGAGAGTGATTGATTCACCATAGATTGAGATTCAGGATGACTTGACTATCGTAGAGATTTCGGTATGCATACTTGCTAGAGAGAATAAAAAGATTAGGAATAAAGTCATTCCATTAGTGAAAGTTCAGTGGAACCAGCAAGGAGCCGAAGAGATTTTTTGGGAACGCGAGGAGGATGTTTGTCGCGACTACCCACACCTGTTTGGACATGTATGATGTTGATAAATTCTTATGCTTATATGCTTTGATAGTAGTCTTTATCTATGTTGTTTAGTCACATTTATATTTATCTTTAACACTAGAATGGAGATATTGTCACCTGATCCTTAATCATTTGAAACATATGGTATATACATGAGTATTTCCTTGTTTGGATTATTTCGCTCGACGTACCAATTTCGTTTAATTAGGGATTTAGGGGAGAATGTTTGCATTCTAGGTTGTTAACTTTAAATATCATTGTGCTAATACTATGAGATGGACCAGAAGGAATTTTTAATATGAATTACACCTTGTTTTTGTGTTTATCCAGTATTTAAGCTTTGAGATGCGATTGTGAAATTTCGGGGACGAAATTCTTTTAAGGGGGGAAGAATGTAAAACCCCGTAAATTTGAATATTTTATGATAAATATGTTATATGGTGAAAAATAATATATTTTGATGTTTGAATATGATAAGAATTGATTTGAGATCAATTCAATGTATAATTGTGAAAATATGAGTGCAAATGCACAAAACATGCACAAAGGCCAAAAGAGTGAAAATCTAGGAATAATGATCAGTTATGAGTTTTTATGTTTTACACACCGATGTACTTAGAATTTGAAGAAGTGTAAAAGACCAAAGTTGTAGGTCTCTTCAACAGATTTCTAATAAGTCTTAGATAACCTCATTCCGAGGTCATATGAGAAAGTTATAACCAAAATACCGAAGGGGTATTTTCCTAGTCAGACTAGGTTTCCTGGTTCGGGTCTAACAGGTTTGTTTCGGGTTTGCCTCTATCAATAGCTGTATTTTTCATGAAAATTCCTTTTCTTTATCATATCTAAGAACCCTAACAGCCACCAAACCCTCATAAACCCTATTTTGAATTCTTGGAGAAGATTAGAGGCTTTCAAGTTGGGTTTTTGTTGATTTTTAGCTTTTGGAGTGGAGATCTCCTTCGACGTTGCTTCTAACAAGTTTTCCTACAATCCCAGGCGAGTATCATCTCTACTAATCCCCCTCCCCATTTTTAAAATATTTTTGAAGAGTTTTTAATGAGTTTTATAGAGCCTAATCAATTAATTTGTGTATAAAAATTGGATCTTTTGTATATATGTATAAAGACTAGGTCTTTTCATGTTAAAGAGATTAAGCACGAATTTACAGAAGTATTTTAAGATCTGAAAATAATTTAAAACATTGTTTATTTGAATTTAGATGTCTTATTCTTCGTTTTAAAGTTTCGTGCATGATTGAAGGTTTACATATGATTTCTTGTGCAAATAATCATGCTTGATATGTTCTGCTGAAAATCTGCTGCACATATATACTATTGAACTAGAAATTTAAAATAACAAATGAAATCCAAATTGAAATAAACTAATGCCAATTGAAAGATATGTGAATCTAGTTTTCAAAACAGAAAATCATACCTAAAGATAGTTTTCCTAGAGAAAGATATGCTCAATTTACTGATAATATGTTCTGCAGAAAATCTGCTACACAAATAAAATGTTTGACTAGAAATTAGAAATATCATATGAACTCCAAACTGAACCAAATCAGTGTCAAATGATAGCTATGTGAGTCTAATTTCCAAAACGAAAAACTATTCTTAAAAATAGTTTGTCCAGAGAAAGATATTCTTAATTTACTAATAATATATTCTGCAGAAAACTGTAGATGTGCTGATTTGAAATAAATTGATATATTACGTAAAGGTTTCTTGAGTTTCGCTCTTGTTTGTTATTTTTGAGAGCGTTTCTCGATCTTGTACTATTATATTATAATGATTAAGAGTTGTTTAATACCTGGGATGATGGTGAACTTCAGATGTGGACACGCACACCAAGATTCGTGCATGTATGTTATATTGTGTTAGATTGACACACTTTTGACACGAGTTAAATTGATAAACACATATGAATAATGTTGTTCTATACGTATCCGGAAATAGGAAAATGAAACCTATTTGCTGCAGAACGATTCAGTAAGAGTATTACAATAGTATCGTTATTACACGTATCCGGAAATAGGAAGATAAAACCTATTTGCCGCAGAACGATTGAGTAAGAATATTATAATAGTATCATTATTACATGTATCCGGAATAGGAAAATAATAAACCATGTTGCCGCAGAACGAGTGAGTAAGAGTATTACAATAGTATCGTTATTATATGTATCCGGAATAAGAAAATAATAAACCCTATTGCCGCAGAACGATTGAGTAACGAGCATTACAAAAGTATCGCTATAGTACAAGATGATGCATACATAGATAATTGATCAGTTGTAAGTTTTACTTCCCAGATAGATTGCCCACGAGTAGGGTATTTCCTTTGAGAATTTGATACACCCGTTATGGACGGCAGATATATTTGTTTTAGCTTAATTGGTATCCTCTTATATTAGAGCAGGTCACTCAGGCGTAATTCGAGATGAGATGATTATTCTTTATATTGGAGATTAGAGTATTTATCATTGATTATTTATTTTTCATTCATAGAGAGTTATATGAATGATTTGATATATGTATGTACTGACTCTATTTTCTTATATACTCCTACCCCTTCCCCTGGGGAGAGGTAGTGATGATCTCGCTAGCGCTTTGACGCTTGTTGTTTTCCCCCCTTTCTGGCAGCGAGTCTGGCGCACGGAGAGTCGCAGGTTGATGGGCTTCTTAGTTGTCCATTTAGTTACTTATCATATTTTGTAGTTATTGCAGAACTCCACATGTAGTTGATAAATTTCAAAATCTAGATTGGTATTTTGTTTCATAGAGTTGAGAGCTATTGTGAGACTTTGTTTATGTGACTCATTGTATTTGAGATTCAGTTCAGACTCAGAGATATGTCTATTTTATTCCAGTTGGGCTCATTATTGATTTTTCTTATGCTTCTTCTGTGTATATCCAGTGTTATCCTATTTCTATTTTTACTTGTCTGTACCTTCACCTATTTATTATTTCCACTAGAGAAATAGTGATTGTGATGGTGAAACTTGTCATAGCATGGTGGTTGGTGCTTGGTAGGTTTGACAATCCGGGTTTTACCTGGGACTGTAGCCTTGTGTGAACCCTGGAGCATCACATACTCAAATCTTTTCTTATAAAACAATCTTTTGGCAAAAAGATTGGTTAAAGAAGTCCACAAATAGATAATATGGGAAACATTTTTACTATATACACAAATATGCCAAAATAATATCAAACAATTTTGTGTTTAATCCATAAGGATCAAGGAAAATTATGCTTAGGATGACACAAATTATAATAAACATGTTTCATCCCATATGGAAACCCGGTAAATATGACATGAATCAAAGAATCAATACATCCGGGGGTTGCTAAAACATAAATCTCTCATATATAAAATCAAAACAAGTTATATATCCAAAAAGTGTTTGATCAATGAGAACTTTTTTGTAAAACTTGATCAAACCACATAAGGATTACATTATAAACCTAAAATAGATGATCCAGAAGCTCAAACACATAAATATCATCATAAGAGTAATTTAAAATGATCCTATAAACATAAACACATAGTTCAAACTTAAAAATTTGAAAACAAGGTATCAATTCATAAAGGATGAAAACATAAAAATCTATGAAAGAGAATCATAAAAAATATGAATGATAACTTTTCAAATCAAATACCAAATATAAAATTGTTTTCAATTTGTTTATAAAACTTAAATAAAAATCATCTTTAAGAACATGAAAAACTAAAAAGCTAAAAAAATTTGTTCTTAAAGAATTAAACATGTTTTGGTACCCAATTACTCTTGGTACCTAAAAGTCTAGGAACATGACCTCTATCATTAAAGCTTAAAACTCTAGGGTTATGATCCCTTTTGGGCACATTTTGTGCACGGGTCCGGTCATAGCAATAATTATACAAATTACTCATTCGATTGCAATAAGTGCAATGAAGAAGATGCATTTGTTTTATGTTGACCATGTGGATGTGCACGTGGAACATTTGCAAATAAAGGTAAATTATTTGAAGTTTTTTGCAAATGCGAAACATTTTTAAACATGGGTCTATTTGGAACATTTTGCAACATAGAAGCTTTTCACAAATCATAATAAAATTTTGTAAGATGTCCAAATTTACCACATACATTGCACTTAAACACATGTGGTATTTTAGAAATATTTGGCAAAAGAGAATTCCTTTTCAAATCAAAATAATACTTGGCCAAATGACCAAAACAGCCACAAAAATCACACTTATACACATGAGCATGTTTTATATTATCACTATGTGTGTGTATATGTGTATGAGATGGAGAGGCTTGATGGGATGCACAAACATGATTAGGCTTGTTAGGCGTTTGTGCATTATAACAAAATTTAGCAATATGGCCTTTTCGACCGCAAATTAAACATTTGTAAATTTTGTTATACATGTGTGCATAGTGTGTAGGTTTGTTGGAAGAATTAACATGAGATTTTGCACACAAGTCCATAAGCTTGTTGTTATTAACAATGCAAGTTTTTAATGTTGAATCTAAAGTGAATATTCTATTTCTAACTTGATTCAACTCATCCTTTTTCATATAATCATTGTAATTAGAAGTAGAACATACATGATCAATTTTGAAAGAAGTAAGCTCTTTTCTAATGTTCTCAACTTCTAATTCAATTTTGAAAGAAGTAAGCTCTTTTCTAATGTTCTCAACTTCTAATATAGCATCACATTTAGCATGAAACAAACTAGCATTTTCGTTCTCAACTTCTAATATAGCATCACATTTAGCATGAAACAAACTAGCATTTTCTAATTTTAATTTTTCCTTGCATTCTTTAAGATTTACATTTTCATTTGCAATGAGATCAAACTTAGTGACTAGTGTTACATGAGTGGATTTAATTTTGACATGCTTGCTTTTTAAGTCAATGTAGCTACGTTTCAATTTCTTATAATCATTCATTAATAATTCATAGCCATGTGTAAGTTCATCAATAGTAAGATCGTTTTTGTCATTGGACTCGCATAACTCAATAAGGATATTGCTTTGCTTTTGCGTGCATTATGAGGTTCCTTGTGAACTTGTGGATGGAGCCGCCAAAGATCGTGCGATCGCCTCCAAGTTCCCTTGATGTGCTTCAAATAATTTTTAAATTTTATAAGCACTATCAAAATGAGCAAGTTCATTAGAAATACATGGTCCAAAAGCTTTATGCATAAATTCTAACACCAACTTGTTCATTATAAACATTTTCTTATCATGTTTGCTCCACTTGGATTTCTCCGACGTGGGCACAATATAAGAATTGTCAATTACTTCCCATAAATCTATATTTTTAGACTCAATAAAAATTTTGAATCTACTACACCATTGATCATAAGGGAAGTTACTAAATCCATGAGCAATATTTATATCATAGCCAAAGCTAAAATTATCATACATATCCATAATGTATGGGCAAGCGAAATAAATAATATCAAAACAAGATTAGCAACAATATTGAAGCTTGGACCGTTAACTCAAGGCGGTTAAACCTTAAATCAAGAGTGCCAAGCTCTGATACCAATTGTTAGTAACCTAGAGGGGGTGAATAGGGTTATTGCTAATATTACTAGATATTAATACCAATTAAAATTAATTAACAAATATATCCCAAAAATATTGCTATTAAATTTGATTAATGCAAGGATATATAAACAAGAGTAAATCAACAATGGTGATAGTGCACAAAAACAATCACAAACACATGATATGTTCACGGAGTTCGGTCCCCACGACCTACGTCTCCGCTCCTCACCTCGAGAAGATCTCTACTATCATAATCGGGTTTTCTATGCTCACTCGAATAATGTTTACACCTAACAATTTGGTTTTCTAGTTCATCGAAAACTTTACACCTTACACAATTGCAAATACACTTCACACCCTATAAGTTTTGGCCTAGCCCGTGTCACCTTCCTCAAGTGTTCAGAATTACCACCTCTCACTAAGCTTTACTACAGACCCCACTTCACTTGGAACCGACCCTGTCTCTCACCAACCACTTTTCTCGGTGTCCAAGTATAATACAATGTGCAACTCACAATGAAGTTCAAGTACGATAAAATGTTCTCTAATATGGATGAGAACTCAATGTAAGCTCAATGTCACAAATTACAATCCCACAACCTAATATATGATGTATGAAATGCTACAAGCTTAAATAGGGTGTGTGTGATAAAATGAGTATAAACAAAATCTAACTCAATTAGCAAAACTAGCAATGATGATAATATAAAAATCAAAAACAAATTGCTAGAGAAAAGAGTTAGGAAAACTTCTCTATAAACACAATAGAGGTTGAAGAAGATTGAAGATGAATTCTTCAATAGAAAATGCAAGCCTCTTCTTCATAAACACAAACTTAAAAAGTTTTAAACAAACTTTAAAACTCTTTAAACTCTTTTTAAAACCCTCTTTTATGGATATTCTGATGAGAACAATAGGGATTTATATAAGATGAAAAACCACGACACAAAACCTAAGCGAAACCAACAAAAATGTTAAAATAACCAAGGCTGGAAATATAACCGTTATGACTTATCAGTCGACTGACGAGAATCATCAGTCGACTGATAAGCTGACCATTGTAGGCATCAGACAGCTCATCATCAGTCGACGTACTATCTTTATCAGTCGACTGATGGATCATCAGTTGACTGGTCAGTCAATCAAAATAGAACAGAAACATTTGAAGATTGTAGGCATATTCTTTAGTCAACTGATCAGTCGACTGATCAGTCAACTGGTAACAGGTTATTAACCTGAAACGATTTTCAAGTTGAGTTTCAAGGCTCAATAAAAATAACAAATAAATTCCAAAAAATATAAAATTTTGGGAAAAGTTTATAAACATGAATATAAACATGTTGGAAAAAGAATTTTTCAATTTTCTCTTACCATTTGTGAAAACACTAAAATATTCAAAAGTGCTAAAATACATGTTTTTCAAATATGTTGATTTTGCCATTTTAGCTCAAATCAAGTTCTAAAAACTTGTGTAATATTTTTATGGACATAATAAAAGATGTTCGCATGGTTTGTATAGTCCAAAACATATTTGAATGTATTTATCATAAAAACACTTATTTTCATGAAAATTCACAAATGAAATGTGTGTGTGTATTTGAGCTTATGGAATTAATTATTTTCATGAAAATTCACAAATGAAATGTGTGTGTGTATTTGAGCTTATGGAATTAACACACATTATATAACCTACACTAAGTATGCTAAATGAAATGTGTGTGTGTATTTGAGCTTATGGAATTAACACACATTATATAACCTACACTAAGTATGCTAAAAAACATTTAGATCTAACAAATAGTTTAAATCTAACAAATAGTCTAAATCTAACACACCATTGTGCATAAAGGAAATTATCGAGTCTTGGAGCAATATTAATAGCATAACCTAAGCTAGGTGCAACATGTATATCCATTTAGACTATGCAAGCAAGATAAATGTCACAAAACTAAATTAGCAAGATATGAAAGCTTGGATCTTTGACTCTAGGCGATTAAGCCACAAATCAAGAGCACCAAGCTCTGATACCAATTAAAAGTACCCTGGGCGGGTGAACAGGATAATTGCTAATCTAATCTAATATTAATGCCAAATATAAAACTTATTAACTGATATATCCTAATGATGTAATATGCAATGAAATACAATTAAACAATGAGTGAAATAAACATGAACACAAAAATAAGAGAGATAGTCCACAGATGACAATCACAAACACAAGGCAAATAATCACGAAGTTCGGTCGTACCACGACCTACATCTCCACTTCTCACCTCTAACGCCCCTGGGTTCACACAAGGCTGCAGTCCAAGATAAATCTAAGAATGTTAAACCTGCTATGCACCTATACTATGCAACAACATGTTTCACCATCACAGAAATATCTCTCTAGTGGAATCAAATAAAACAGTATAGGTACAAGCAGATATAAAAGAGATGAACATAGGAAATCAGATATGGAAGTAAATGATAAGTCTCATAAATGATCAGGTCTCAACTGAGTAAAGTTGATCAACAATCTGATACAAAAGTTAAACATCTTAATACACTGAGTCAAATAAAAATACTTAGGCTTTTAACTCTCAGAATGAAATGCAAGTCTAATAATCCACTAAACATAAGACTAAACATCGGTGGAGCAAAAGTAACTAATAAAAGAAATGATAGCGACTATACTGAAAGTTCGTCAACCTGTGGCTCTCCGAAACTTTGCTCCGCTGTCTGAAAAGAAGTTTAAAACAAAAAGAACAATAACAAGAGCGTCAGAGCCCTATAGCAAGATCATCTCCATCCGTCCCTAGGGGAAGGGCTACTAAGTATGATGGAGGCTCTACCTATAAGTGCATAGTCTACCTAGATCATTTTCTTCGTATCTAATGGAATCAATGTTTAGGCACCTACAAAACGAGATGTAGTACGTCGAGCGAAATAATCCAAATAAGAAAACTCTCATGTATATACCATATGTTTCAAATTGTAGAAACCTAAACATTAACACCGAACTAGAGATAAATAATCTAAAAAATCAATAATTAGAAACCCACAACACGAGACTGGTACGTCGAGCGAAATTATCCAAAAAAAGAAACCCTCATGTATATATCATATGTCTCAAATTATGAATCGCTAAATATTAACTTCAAAACTAAGAATAAATGAATACAATAAAGTTAATATAGGAAATACCACATCATACATCTCTAAAAATGTCATATCAACTCCTCATACTACCCTTAGTGGGTAAAATAGATATCGACACACTCGTGTATCTAAGTTGTGAAATATTTTCACAATGGATTATATCGATGTTGTAAATATTCACCTACACTTAGGTTATTCATTATATCATCCTTCTCTGGAATACTTCAACTCATTGCACCCCCGTTCGGACCGGTAAATAGATATGTCAGTTCATCACACCCCCGTACGGACCGGTAAATAGATATATCACTTCATTGCACTCCCATACGCACCAATAACTAGATATATAAATTCATCGCACTCCCATGCAGACCGATAACTAAGTATGTTAATTCATCGCACTCCCTTGCGGACCGGTAAGTAAGTATAATAACTCATCACATAACTATGCGGATCGATAGTTAGGTATATCAACCTCTGCGCATATTCTTGCGGACTAATAGATAGGTATTTCAACATCTACGTATCTTCATGCGCATCTTCGTGCAGATCGATAGATAGGTATATCAATCTTTATACATCTTCGTACAGACAGATAGATAAGTATATCAACCTTTACACATCTTCATGCGAACCGATAAAGAAGTGTTGTCCATCTGCGGTCTCATTGCAGGATCCGACTAAAGCACTCGGAGTATAGTCCATCCGCGGTCTCATTGCGGGACCTGACTAACCACACCTAACCGATCATAATTATAATATATATAATAATAGCCATTGCTTTTAATAATTGTAACCTATTTGGATACCCAAAACAATATAATCATGCATACTTAATCCTTATACATGTACTCCTCAAACTATGCGTGAATATCAGATCACGTCTTGCACAAAAATGCTCACGAAACGAACACACAAGCAAAAAGTTCAATCTCACATAAGCTGATCTGATCAGTCGACCGATAACCTCATCAGTCGACTGAAAGGGTCATTCACAAAACCAAAGGGCAAACATGAGCTCGTTAGTTGACTGATGCTTGCCATCAGTCAACTGGTGATCTCCCGTCAGTCGACTGATGGCACCATCAGTCGACTGATCTGACAAATTAAATACAGGTTTGGTTTTTCGATTGTTTTTCTTCAAAACTTGGGTTTTTATTATCTTAGATATATAAACTTGGTTCAAACTCATGAAATACTTAACAGGGGTTTGTTTAAACAAGATTATCACTTATATGCATGAACCTAGGGTTTAAATAATCAAATTAATCAAATTCTTGATTATTTCGACAATCTAAAACATGTACACCATATTAAATTATAATTAACTCATTTAAATAAATTCTAATGATTATGATCATGTTAATATACTAGTTTCAGATTCTTTCTACTATTCTTGATATGAGTTTAGGGCATAAACATCATAAATTAAGTTCTAACAAGTTAGATCTTACCCTAAACATGAAATTAGACACATATATTACATAAAACATAATTTTAATCTAGGGATAGGTTTGGATAGAGGTTATCTTACCTTAATCTCATGTGTAAGCCTCTGAAATGAACAGCAAGTGATCCAAAGGTACAAACAAACCATTCTCCCTTGCCACACGTTGATGATCTCGCCCTCCTGTCGGTATTTTTGCTTCACAAAGCTCACAAAACTCAAAAGAAATTGATCTAAGGTTTTTGAGGGGATACGATAGCTGATAGGATTTAGAGATATCATCCAAGAGAATAATTTTCATAAAAAACATAGGTATTTATAGAGGCAAACCCGAAACAAAAGCCGTTTGACCCGAACTAGGAAACCTAGTCTGACCGGGAAAATCATCTTCGGTATTTTGATTGTAACTTTCTCATATGACTTCGGAATGATGTGATTTAAGTTTTGTTGGAAATTTGTTGAAGATACCTACAACTTTTATATTTTGAGTTTTTCTAGATTCTAACTGTATCATTATGTAAAATATGTATACTCTTAAGTGGTCATTTCTCGATTTCAGACTCGTGTATATAGTGCATGATTTCCCTCTTATATTCATATATATATATATATATTGAATTGATCTCAAATTAATTTCTAGCATACTAAAACATCAATAAATATTATTTATCACCATATAACACATTTATTATTATTTATTACCATATTTTTAAATTCACAGGGTTTTACATTCTTCTCCCCTTAAAATAATTTCATCCCTGAAATTCCGTAATCGTATCTTAGAGATTAATAATACCAGAAAAGCATGTTGAGGGGATAATCCAGATAAGGAAATCCTCACATACACATCTCGTACCATTAATCCCCAGATATAAAATATAAAAATATCTACACTTAACAATCTAGAATAAAAATATTCCCACTTAACCCCTAACTAAGTGGAGCTAGTACGTCGGGTGAAAAATCCAAAGAAGGAATCCCTCATATATATACCATGTATTCTGAATAATTAGGAGCTAAGTGTTAATGCCCTCATTCTAGCGTTAAATATAAATATAACCATATAGACAATCATGAACACCAATCAAAATTAATCAATTTTTCTACTCAAATATGTGTAGGTAATCGCGACGCATATTCTCCTCACGCTCCCAAGAAGCCTCCTCAGCTCCTTTCCGGTTCCATTTAACTTTAACCAAAAGTATCACTTTATTTCTAAGCTTCTTGTCCACCTTCCTCAGCTCCTCAGCTTCTTGTCATACCACGTGAGCATAGTGCGAGCGGAGTTTTCGTAGTAAATTCTTTTCCAGCTCGAATCTTGTTTGATTCAGGAGCTTCATATTCTTTCTTACCTCATGCCTTCATGGATAGGTTTCAACTAGTTACACATCCCTTAGATGTTCTGTTATCAGATTCTACTCCTCTAGGGGATGTGTCCCTATTAGAGAGTATATGTAGGAGATATGTCATCAGTATAGATGAGTTTGAGTTTGTCTTTGACCTGGTCATTTTGTGGATGTCGGATTTCGATGTCATTCTTGGTTTGAAATGGTTATAATCCTAAAATATTAGTATCTACTATTTTGCTAAAATAGTATGCTTTTGAGAATTCGTTGGGATTGTATATATAGTAGCAACCTCATAGGGTAACTAGAGTGCGGAGCCATCTCTAGCATACGTCGAGAAGGTGATGATACGGGATCGGGGTGTAGTTTTGAGCAAGACCGGAGTCATCTTAGAGTATCAGGATGTCCTTCAAGATATACCTACGTTTTCTCCAGTGAGAGAGGTTGTTTCCCTATACATCGAGTTGCAGCAGGTACCGTACTGATATTCCAAGCACCCTATCATATCATCTTGCACTTGCTCAGATGGGAGAGCTAGAGACTCAGCTAGATAAGTTATTAACTCAGGGTTTTATTGTCCGGAGTTATTTTCATGGGAGTACCGGTTCTCTTCGTGGGGAAGAAGGACTATAGCATGCGATTGTGTATCGATTATCGTGAGTTAAGCAAGTCACTATCCAGATCAGGTATCCATTATCGAGGATTTATGACTTGTTCCACAAGCTGCGAGGAGCGCAGCATTTCTTGAAGATTGATCTTCGTTCTAGTTATTTCCAGTTATGAGTGCAGTAAATGGATATTTCCAAAACCATATTTTCTGACTCGATATGAGTCTTTTGAGTTCTTATCATGCCATTTAGGCTGACCAATGCACCCACGGTATTCATTGATTTGATGAACCGGGTTTTCCATCCATGTTAGGACCAGTTCATAGTCGTTTTATTGACGACATCCTTATCTTTTGGAGATCGGAGGCAGAACACGAGCAGCATCCTCTATTGGCATTGTAGGCATAGCGGACAGTCGAGATTAGAGGCATCAGTGATATGCTGAGTTCAGCAAATACGAGTTTTGGCTAAAAGAGATCAGATTTTTTAGACCACATCATCAGTAGGGGCATAACAATGGATCCAGCCATTGTTGAGGCTGTACATGATTGGGAGCCACTAAGAACCATTACGAAGATGTGGAGTTTTGGTAGAGTATGAGAGAAAGTTCATTCAGGATTTTTTTGAAGATTATGATACCACTTACACAACTTACGAAGAAGGGTGTATAGTTTGCTTTGCGCACTGGGTGCCAGGGAGCCTTTAAGACTATTAAGGCTAGATAGATTACAATAACAATTTTAAATTTTCTGAGCAGTGATACAACATTTTTTGTTTACGTGGACACATCATTAGTAGGACTGAGAGGTGTTTTGATGTAGATCCGTAGGGTATGGCTTATTTCGCGATACTTGAGGCACATCATAACAGATATACAGTGCATCCACACACAAGGAAAATATACAAAGATGTGAAAAGATACTTCTAGAGGAATTTTTAGGAATTATTCAGTAGCCAGTTGTAATATTCTAGTGTTATCCACCCACAGACGAGTAAACCAAATATCAGAAAACATATAGCAAACATGTATTATAGATTTACAGGATACCTGGGAGGATCATATCCCATTGATTAAGTTTGCTTATAATATCATTTATCATAGACTATTGGCATGACACCGTATGAGGCATAGTACAGGAGGCATTATACATTGTTTATTCATTAGGCAGAATTACAAGAAAGTTTATTGCTTAGACAGGAGCTTGTGAGGAAGACTACAGAAAAGGTAACAGAGATTTGGGAACACATTCTTGCAGCACATAGTCATCGAAAGAGTTACACAGACCAGAGATGATGATCGTTAGAGTTCTAGATTGGGGACTATATCTTATTGAAAATACCGCCGATGAATTCACTGACTCGGTAGATGGGAAAAGTTTACCCTAAGGTATATTGGCCCGTTCATGAGAGTTATACATTTTGGAGCTGTTTCGCACGGGCTAGATCTTCTAGCATTAATATTGTCGAGTAGACACAATGTTTTCCATGTTTTGATAATTTAGAAGTAATTACGTGACAAGGAGCAGCAAATGGTGATTGATGCACCAGAATTTAAGTTTCAGATAGATTTAACTACCGTGAAGATCACAAGTTATATTCTTACTAGAGAGGACGAGAGACTTAGAAAGGAAGTAATATCTTAAGTTAAAGTTCAATAGAGATAGAAAAGAGATGAGGAGGCTTCTTGGGAGCACGAGGAGGATATGCGTCACGACTACCCACAATTGTTCGAGTGGGTAAATTGTTTTGGTTATAGTTTATTGATGTTTATGATTTTTTAATTTTTTTCTATATGGTCATATTTATATTTAATATTAATACTTAGCTCCTAATCATTCGGAATACATGGTATATATGTGGGGGTTCCTTATTTAGAGTTTTTGTTTGGCGTACTAGCTCCGTTTAGTTAAGGGTTAAGTGGGAGTATTTTCGTATTTTAGATTGTTAAGCATAAATATTGCTAGTGATTCATATCTAGGGATTAATGGTACGAGATGTGTACGAGAGGGTTTTCTTGTCTAGATTATCCCATCTTAGTGTTTTTCTCATATTATTAATTCCTAAGATACGACTGTAGAATTTCGGGGAGAAAATTCTTTTAAGGGGGGAGAATGTAAAACCCCGTAAATTTGAATATTTTATAATAAATAATGATAAATATGTTATATAATAAAAAATAATATATTTTGATGTTTGAGTATGATAAGAATTCATTTGAGATCAATTCAATATATATTTTTGAAAATATGAGTGCAAATGCATAAAACATGCACAAAGGCCAAAAGAGTAAAAATCTGGGAATAATGACCAGTTATGAATTTCTATATTTTACATATCGATACAATCAGAATCTAAAAAAGTATAAAGACCAAATTTATAGATCTCTTCAACAGGTTTCCAACAAATCTTAGATCACCTCATTCCGAGGTAGGATGAGAAAGATACAGCCAAAATACCGAATGTTGTTTTTCTAGTCAGACTAGGTTTCCTGGTTTGGGTCAAACAAGTTTGTTTCGAGATTATCTCTATAAATACCTATGTTTTTCATAAAAAATCTTTTCTTTTATCATATCTAAGAACCCTAGCAGCCACCCTCTCCCCTCAAAAACCCTAGACCTTTTTCTTATGAGTATGAAGAGCTTTGTGAAGCAAAACACCGACACGAGGTCGAGATCATCGATGTGTTGCGAGGGAGAATGGGTTGTTTATGCTTGTGGATTGCTTGCTTTTTATTTCAGAAGCTTGCACATGATATTAAGGCAAGATCACTTACATCTAAACCCATCCCCATAGTTAAATACCTAGTTTAGAAGCTTCAATTGTGTTTACATGCTTAAATCTTAATCTAATGTGAAAAAGAAAAGATTTTTCTTGTTAGATCTTAAACAAATATTAGATCTACATGTTTTTCTTGCTGTTTATAGTAGAAACATGGTCATGATAATTACAGTTCTTCAAAATTTCATTTTTTAAACTTGTTAATCATGTTCTAATCATGTTTAAACCCTAATTTGACATTTAATTGAGTTTACTTGTGGATTAAAGATGAGAAAACCCTAGGTTTATGATATCTAAGTGTTAAAAATATGATTTAATAAATGTATATCTTTTCTAAGTTGTTTGGCAATCATATTTATGTTTAATATGTTAAAAGTTCATGTTTTAGATTGAAGAATTTGGTTAATTAGGTTGAAAAACCCTAATTAGATTAACACAAGAGTTTGATTTATGTTTGAGATAATTTTAGTAAGTGATTATCAAAGTTTAAGTATTGTTATAGGTTTTATATATGTTTCAGTATATTTTAAAAATGATTGAATGTTTAAATATGATTTCTTGTGCAAATAATCTTACTTGTTATGTTTTGCAGAAAAACTGCTGCATATATATACTGTTTAACTAGAAATTTAAAATAACAGATAAAACATTCTGTAGATAGTTTTCCTAAAGATATGTGAATTTAGATTTAAAAAAAGAAAACCATTCCTAAAGATAGTTTTCCTAGAGAAATGTATGCTCAATTTACTGATGATACATTCTGCAGAAAAACTGCTGCATATATATAATGTTTAACTGGAAATTAGAGATATCATATAAACTCCAAATTTAACCAACCCAATTCCAAATGAAAGATTTGTGTATCTAGTTTCTAAAACAGAAAAGAATTCTTAAAAAGAGTTTGTCTAGGGAACGATATATTCTGCAGAAAACTACAAATGTGCTGATTTGAAATAATTGATATATAACATGAAAGTTTCTTGAGTTTCACTCTTGTTTGTTATTTTTAAGAGAGTTTATCAATCTTGTAATGTTATATTACAATGATTAAGAGTTGTTTAATACCTGAGATGATGGTGAACACCAGTTATGGACATGCACACCGAGATACGTACACATACACTTAGTTTATGTTATATTAACACGTACTGTTGAGATTTCTGATACACATTGTGTTAATAAAAGTGTAATAACATATAATAAAATAGTGTTCATTAGTTATGGATGCTTAGTGTGGATGTTTTCTCATAATAAGACCGTGGCTGTACCACACTAGGAGTATTGGATGTTTCCCGCAATGAGACCGCGGATGTACCAATGCTCGAAGATGATCGGGGGTTTTCCAAATTTGGCTGGTATATGTATACTTCACTGTACGATCATCAGTTATTTACCGCTGAACGATTGAGTAAGAGTATTACAATAGTATCGTTATTTTATGTATCCGAACTAGAGAGACAAAACCTATTGCCGCAGAGCGATTGAGTAAGAATATTACAAGAGTATCTCTATTGCATAAGGACATACACACATATATGTATCATTAGTTATAGTTACTCCCATGTTAGATTATCCATGAGTAGGGCATATTCCTTGAATTATGGCATACATGATATGGCCTATGGTGATTTTTTTTTTAGTTGGATGATATTCTCTTATTATTGCGCCAACTACTTGAGAAGTAGTTCGAGATTTGTGACATTGGTCCTATATGGTTTAGGCTTGGAGTATTTCTTTTGAGTGTTGTTTTTATTCATAGAGTTGGAATTGGTATTTAAGGATCTAGAATTTGAGACATATGGTATATATGTGAGGGTTTCTTGTTTGGATTATTTCGCTCGACGTACTACGTCTTGTCTTGTAGGTGTCTAAATATTAACTCTATTAGATACGGGAAAAATGATATAGGTAGACTATACTTAATAAATAGAGCCTCCACTTCATCTAGCAGCCCTTCCCCTGGGGGCAGATGGAGGTGATCTTGCTGTAGCGCAATGACACCCTTGTTATTATTCTTTTTGTTTAAATTATATCTTTCAGGCAGATCAGAGGTTTCAAAGGGCCGCAGGATAACGGAGTTTGAGCATAGTCACCGTCACACAATTTTAGCAGTTGAAGCTCTACTATATAGTTATATTCATCGTTCTTACTTTAGAGTTGTATTCATTTTTGTAGAGGCTGAGTGACTTAGTGAGATTCCATTTGACTCATTGTGTTGAGATGTATTTTAGACTCAGGGATATTTTTATTCTATTTCAGTTAGGCTCATTTGTTGATATACTTTTATTGTGCATATCTGATTTTGTACTACTTATATTATTTGCATGTTTTGTACCTTCATCTATTTGTTGTTTCCACTAGAGAGATAGTGACTGTGATGGTAAAACATGTCATAGCATAGTGTTTGATGCTTGACAGGTTTGGCAATCCGGGTTTCACCTTAGACTGCAGCTTTGTGTAAACCCTAGGGCATCATAGTTGGTATCAGAGTTCTAGTTCCAGCATCCTTAGGATTATTCATGTGTCAAATTATGGAGATAGGATAGGGTTTCCTAGGATTCATATATAGAGTCCGCTAGGAATTCCTAGAATGAGTGAGGACGATATATGTGTATATCTAAAAATTTTGAATTTTTTATGATAATTATTTTATGTTGATTTAAAGTATTTTCATGAATACTATATGTTTTGTATACGTATTGTGATACGTTATATATATGTATATATGTTTGCGATCTCACTTACTATGATCATAAGCTCTCCTCTCGATATTATAAATGTTAGGACGAGGATACGGTCGAGATAAAACTCATACCCGGAGAGCTGGGCAAGCAGAGCCCGAGCCATAGCAGGCTCCACAGTATCTGATCGACTTTATGGCACCGTTTGTAGTAAGATTTTGTAGCACTCGAGGAGCGAGAGGCGTATCCTATCTGATCGACTTTATGGCACCGTTTGTAGTAAGATTTTGTAGCACTCGAGGAGCGAGAGGCGTATCCGTTTTCGTCAGCAGTATCACTTTCTGGAGTTCCACCACCAATTGTACCAGTCATGCCTAATGAAGAGGTAATACCAATGATTTTATCATCACCATAACCAGCTGTTGATAGAACTGCATAGCACGAGGCTTGGGTCTGAAAGAATAAGAAGGATATCAAATACTGAGAACACCATAGTGCAGGGCATACTAGTTCATGTGCAACATATAAATAAAAAGGAATATGTGAAAATTTCTTAACGTCGACTCAGTACCAAATCAAATGTTAAAAATATTCAGCATAGAGGACATCACTAGGGAATAGCAGCAAAGGATAGCTACGATTTCAAATTTTCGTCGGGACAGCGTATATCACGTATTTGGAAAAATTTTGTTTACTTCTTCAACAAGCAGTTAGAGCTAGTTTGATTAAAGCAGTGAAATATGTCTATAGTTAATTATAAAATCAAGACTAGCATGATAGCAATAACAAGGGCAAGAGGCCTGTTGTGGGATCTAGAGGACCCCAGTAGCGGGGTAAGGATTTTTACAATCATCAACAAAGATATTATAAGAAGATAGCACAACATGATTTAATAGCATCGCAGCAGCGCATGATTCGGGATACATGATACAATTATAACAAGATCATATATATATCAAAAAATTGTCGCAGTACACCAGTATGAGACCAGCATGACAGAGGTCAGGATCAATAGTCTTAGGGCCGCGGTTATGGCCAGCATCGGAGGATAGATGTACTATCGGTTATTCCGAGGATTTAGGGGCTAATAGGCCAGAATTGCGCAATTCAAAGTATTCATCAGGGTCAGATGGACCCATATGTTCCCCCACCGATAGCACAACATTTGCTAGCCACCGACATGGTTTATGTAGTCATACTACGTGAGCATAGTGCGAGCGGAGTTTTCGTAGTAAATTCTTTTCCAGCTCGAATCTTATTTGATTTAGGAGGTTCACATTCTTTCATACCTCATGCCTTCATGGATAGGTTTCAACTAGTTACACATCCCTTAGATGTTATGTTATCAGATTCTACTCCTCTATGGGAGGTGTTCTTATTAGAGAGTATATGTAGGAGATGTGTCATACGTATAGATGAGTTTGAGTTCATCTTTGACCTGGTCGTTTTGTGGATATCGAATTTCGACGTCATTCTTGGTATGAAATGGTTATAATCCAACAATATTAGTATCTACTGTTTTGCTAACATAGTATGCTTGTGAGCATTCATTGGGATTGTATAGATAGAAGCAACCTCATAGGGTAACCAGAATGCGGAGCCATTTCTGGCATATGTTGAGAAGGTGATGATACGGGATCAGGGTGTAGTTTTGAGCAAGACCGGAATCATCTCAGAGTATCAGGATGTCTTTCACGATATATCTATGTTTTCTCCAGTGAGAGAGATTGTTTCCCTGCATCGAGTTACAGCAGGCACGATACCGATATTCCGAGCACCATATCATATCATATTGTACCCGTTGAGATGAGGGAGCTACAGACTCAGCTAGATGAGTTGTTAACTCAGGGTTTTATTATCAGGAGTTATTTTCTTGGGAGTACCGGTCCTCTTCATGGGGAAGAAGGACTATAGCATGCGATTGTGTATCGATTATCGTGAGTTGAGCAAGTCACTATCCGGATTAGGTATCCATTATCGAGGATTTATGACTTGTTCCACCAGCTATGAAGAGCGCGGTATTTCTCGAAGATTGATCTTCGTTCTAGTTATTTCCAGTTGCAAGTGCGGTAAATGGATATTTCCGAAACCATATTTTCTGACTCGATATGGGTCTTTTGGGCTGACAATGCTCCCACGGTATTCATGGATTTGATGAACCGGGTTTTCCATCCATGTTAGGACCAGTTCGTAGTCGTTTTTTTGACGACATCCTTATCTTTTGGAGATCGGAAGCAGAACACGAGCAGCATCCTCTATTGGTATTGTAGGCATAGCGTACAGTCGAGATTAGAGGCATCAGTGATATGCTGAGTTCAGCAAATACGAGTTTTGGCTATAAGAGATCAGATTTTTTAGACCACATCATCAGTAGGGGGGCATAACAGTGGATCCAGCCATTGTTGAGGCTGTACTTGATTGGGAGCCACTAAGAACCATTACGGAGATGCGGAGTTTTGGTAGGGTATTAGAGAAAGTTCATTCAGGACTTTTTTGAAGATTATATAACCACTTATACAACTTACGAAGAAGGGTGTATAGTTTGCTTTGGGCACTGGGTGTCAGGGAGCCTTTGAGACTATTAAGGCTAGATAGACTACAATAACAATTTTAACTTTTCTGGGCAGTGATACAATATTTGTCGTTTACGTGGACACGTTATTAGCAGGACTACAAGGTGTTTTGATGCAGACCCAGAGGGTATGGCTTATTTCGTGACAGTTGAGGCACATCGTAACAATTATACAGTACATCTAGGCATAAGAAAAATGTACAAAGATGTGAAAAGACACTTCTAGAAGAGTTTTTAGGATTTATTTAGTAGCCAGTTGTAATATTCTAGTGTTGTCCACCCACAGACGGATGGACAAACGAAGAGAGTAAACCAAGTGTCGGAAAACATGTAACAAACATGTATTATAGATTTATAGGATAGCTAGGAGGATCATAACCTATTGATTGAGTTTGCTTATAATATTATTTATCAAAGACTATTGGCATGACACCGTATGAGGCATGGTATAGGAGGCATTATACATTGTTTATTCATTGGGGAGAATTACAAGAAAGTTTATTGTTTAGACAGAAGCTTTTGAGGCAGACTACAGAAAAGGTAACAGAGATTCGGGAATACATTCTTGCAGCACATAGTCGTCGGAAGAGTTACGCAGACCAGAGATGATGACCATTAGAGTTCTAGATTGGGGACTATGTCTTATTGAAAATACCACCCGATGAATTCAGTGACTCGGTAGACAGGGAAAGTTTACCCCAAGGTATTTTCGCCCTTTCATGAGAGTTATACATTTTGGAGCCGTTTCGTATGGACTAGATCTTCTAGCATCAATGTCGAGTAGACACGATGTTTTCCATGTTTTGATAATTTAGAAGTTATTGCGCGACGAGGATCAGCAGAGGGTGATTGATGCACTAGAATTTGAGTTTCAGATAGATTTAACTACCGTGGAGATCACGGGCTGTATTCTTACTAGAGAGGATGAGAGGCTTAGAAAGTAAGTAATACCTTAAGTTAAAGTTCAATAGAGATAGAAAAAAGATGAGGAGACTTCTTGGGAGCATGAGGAGGATATGCATCGCGACTACCCGTAACTGTTCGAGTGGGTAAATTGTTTTGGTTATACATTATTGATGTTTATGATTTTTTGATTTTTTCTATATGGTCATATTTATATTTAACGCTAGAATGGGGGTGTTAACACTTAGCTCCTAATCATTCGGAATACATGGTATATATATGGGGGTTCCTTGTTTAGATTTTTCGCCTGACGTACTAGTTCCGTTTAATTAGGGGTTAAGTGGGAGTATTCGCATTTTAGATTGTTAAGCATAAATATTGCTAGTGACTCATATCTAGGGATTAATAGTATGAGATGTGTACGGGAGGGTTTTTTTTATCTAGATTATCCCCTCTTA
The DNA here is from genome assembly GCF_001876935.1 of Asparagus officinalis. Lineage (NCBI taxonomy): Eukaryota > Viridiplantae > Streptophyta > Magnoliopsida > Asparagales > Asparagaceae > Asparagus > Asparagus officinalis. Next base: position 98,790,096 of record NC_033797.1, on the reverse strand, counting down.
GTGCTTTTCTCATATTATTAATTCCTAAGATATGATTGCGGAATTTCGAGGACGAAATTCTTTTAAGGGGGGAAGAATATAAAACCCCGTAAATTTGAATATTTTATGATAAATAATAGTAAATATGTTATATGGTAAAAATAACATATTTTAAAGTTTGAGTATGATAAGAATTGATTTGAGATCAATTCAATGTATATTTGAAATAATATGAGTGCAAATGCAGAAAACATGCACAAAGGTCAAAAGAGTAAAAATCTTAGAATAATGACCAATTATGAGTTTCTATATTTTGTATACTGATACAATTAGAATATGGAAATATATAAAAAACCAAAGTTGTAGATGTCTTCAACAGATTTCAAACAAATATTAGATCACCTCATTCCGAGATCGGATTAGAAAGTTACAGCCAAAATACTGAAGGTTTTTTTCCTAGTCAGACTAGGTTTCCTGGTTCGGGTCAAACATATTTGTTTCGGGTTTGCCTCTATAAATACCTATGTTTTTCACAAAAATTCCTTTCTTTTATCTTATCTATGAACCCTAGCAGCCACCCTCTCCCCTCAAAAACCCTTGACCTTTTTCTTATGAGTTTGGAGAGCTTTGTGAATCAAAACACCGACACGAGGGTGAGATCATCGACATGTGGCGAGCGAGAACGGATTGTTTATGCTTGTAGATTGCTTGCTTTTTATTTCAGAGGCTTGCACATGATATTAAGGCAAGATCACTTATATCTGAACCCATCCCTATAGTTAAATAACTAGTTTAGAAGTTTTAATTGTGTTTACATGCTTAGATATTAATCTAATGTGAAAAAGAATATATTTTTATTGTTAGATCTTAAACAAATGTTAGATCTACATGTTTTTCTTGTTGTTTATAATAGAAATATGATTATGATCATTAGAGTTCTTCAAAATTTCATTTTTTAAACTTGTTAACCATGTTCTAATCATGTTTAAACCCTAATTTGACATTTAATTGAGTTTACATGTGGATTAAAGATGAGAAAACCCTAGGTTTGTGATACCTAATTATTAAAAATATGATTTAATAAATATATATCTTTTCTAAGTTGTTTGGAAATCATGTTTATATTTAATACGTTAAAAGTTATTGCTTTAGATTGAAGAATTTGGTTAATTAGGTTGAAAAACCATAATTAGATTAACACAAGAGTTTGATTTATGTTCGAGATAATTCAGTAAGTGATTATCAAAGTTTAAGTGTTATTATATATTTTATATATGTTTTAGTATGTTTTAAATATGATTGAAGGTTTAAATATGATTTCTTGTGTAAATAATCTTGTTATGTTCTGCAGAAAAACTCCTGCGCATATATACTGTTTAACTAGAAATTTAAAATAACAAATGAAATCCAAATCGAACCAAACTGATGCCAATTGAAATATATGTGAATCTAGATTTTAAAACATAAAACCATTCCTAAAGATAGTTTTCCTAGAGAAAGGTATGCTCAATTTACTAATAATATATTTTGTAGAAAAACTGCTGCACATATATAACGTTTAACTAGAAATTAGAGATATCATATGAATTCCAAATTTAACCAAACTAGTTCCAAATGAAAGCTTTATGTATCTAGTTTCTAAAACAAAAAATCATTCTTAAAAAGAGTTTGTCTAGAGAAAGATATGCTCAATTGACTAATATTATATTCTATAGAAAACTGCAAATGTTCTGATTTGAAATAATTGATATATAACATGAAAGTTTCTTGAGTTTTACTCTTGTTTATTATTTTTAAGAGAGTTTCTCGATCTTGTACTATTATATTATAATAATTAAGAGTTGTTTAATAACTGAGATGATGTTGAACACCAGTTATGAACACGCACACCGAGATATGTGCACATACACTTAATTTATGTTGTGTTAACACGCACTGTTAAGATTTCTGATACACGTTGAGTTGATAAAAGTGTAATAACATATAATAAAATAGTATTCATTAGTTATAGATGCTCGGTGTGGATGTTTCCCTGTAATGAGACCGTGGCTGTACCATACTAGGAGTATTGGATGTTTCCCGTAATGAGACCGCGGCTGTACCAATACTCAAAGATGATCGGGGTTTGTGGCATACTAGGAGTATTGGATGTTTCTCGTAATGAGACCATGGCTGCACACATATATGTATCATCAGTTATAGTTACTCTCATGTTAGATTATCCATGAGTATGGCATATTCCTTGAATTGTGGCATACAGGATATGGCCTATGGTGATTTTTTTTTGAGTTGGATGATATTCTCTTATTATTGCGCCAACTACTAGAGAAGTAGTTCGAGATTTGTAACATTGGTCCTATATGGTTTAGGCTTGGAGTATTTTTTTTTTTTTAGTGTTGTTTTCATTCATAGAGTTGGAATTGATATTTAGGGATCTACAATTTGAGACATATGGTATATATATGAGGGTTTCCTTGTTTGAATTATTTCACTCGACGTACTACGTCTCGTCTTGTAAGTATCTAAATATTAACTCCATTAGATACGGGGAAAATAATATAGGTAGACTATGCTTAATAGATAGAGCCTCCACTTCATCTAGCAGCCCTTCCTTTGGGGGCAGATGGAGGTGATTTTGCTGTAGCGCTATGACGCTCTTGTTATTGTTCTTTTTGTTTCAATTGTATCTTTCAGAAAGATCAGAGTTTCGAAGAGCTGCAGGATGACAGAGTTTGAGCATAGTCGTCGTCGCACAGTTTTAGCACTTGAAGCTCTACTATATAGTTATGTTCATCGTTCATACTTTAGAGTTGTATTCATTTTTGTAGAGGCTGAGTGCCTTAGTGAGATTTCATTTGACTCATTGTGTTGAGATGTATTTCAGACTCAGAGATATTTTCATTCTATTTTAGTTGGGCTTATTTGTTGATATACTTCTTCTGTGTATATCTAATTTTGTGCTACTTCTATTATTTACCTGTTTTATACCATCACCTATTTGTTGTTTCCACTAGAGAGATAGTGATTGTGATGGTGAAATATGTCATAACATGGTGTTTAGTGCTTGGCAGGTTTGACAATCTGGTTTTTACCTTGGACTGCAGCCTTGTGTGAAGTTGTTCAACAATCTGATACAAAAAGATAAACATCTCAATACACTGAGTCAAATGAAAATACATAGGCTCTCAACTCTCAAAATGAAATGCAAGTCTAGTAATCCACTAAATACAAGACTAAACATCGGTGGAGCAAAAGTAACTAACAAATAAAATGACAGCGACTATAATAAAAGTACGTCAACCTGCGGCTCTCTGAAACTCTGCTCCGTTGTCTGAAAAGAAGTTTAAAATAAAAAGAATAATAACAAGAGTGTCAGAACACTATAGCAAGATCATCTCCATCCGCCCTAGGGGAAGGGCTACTAAGTATGATGGAGGCTCTACCTATAAGTGCATAGTCTACCTAGATCATTTTTTCCGTATCTAATGGAATCAATATTTAGACACCTACAAAACGAGACATAGTACATCGAGCGAAATAATCCAAACCAGAAAACTCTCATGTATATACCATATGTCTTAAATTGTAGAGACCTAAACATTAATACCGAACTAGAGATAAATAATCTAAAAAAATTAATAATTAGAAACCCACAAGACAAGACTGGTACGTCGAGCGAAATAATCCAAACAAGAAAACCCTCATGTATGTGTTGTAAAACCCCAATAATTTATGAATAATATAATTAATGTGTGATAAATTATGATATGTGGATATTTAGTATGATAAATATCATTTAATGGTAGATGAGTATAATACCATGTGATTTGAGTATGAACGAGTTCATACATGAGAGAGAAAAGAGTTGAAACATGCACAAATGACCAAACATATGGAAACTGGAAATGTCCGGTCCGGTCGACCGCCGCGGTCGACCGCAGCCCAGTCGACCGTCACGGTCGACCGAGTTTGTTTTTCTCCTGTTTTGAGTTGGTTTCGGATTTCTAAACTCATATCCGTTTTCCTCTGATATATATATGAGTTTTCACGTTTTTCTCAGTTTTCCTAAGAACCCTAACAGCCACCAAAATCCTCCAAACCCTACTTTGATTTCTTGGAGAAGATTGGAGGCTTTCAAGTTGGGTTTTTGTTGATTCTTGGCTTTTGGAGTGGAGATCTCCTTCGACGTTGCTTCTAACACGTTTTCCTACAACCGTAGGCGAGTATCATCTCTGCTAATCCCCTTTCTAGTTTTTAAAATATTTTTAAAGAGTTTTAAACATATTTTGTATAGCCTAAATGACTAGTTTATGAATAAAGCCAACTTCTTTTGTATTATATGTAAAGAGACTAGGTCTTTCTACGCTAAAAAGGTTGAGAACGATTTTTACAGAAGTATTTAAGACCTGAAGATGATTTTAAAACATGGTTAATCTAAAGAAAGAAGTTTGTTTCGTTGTTTTGAGATTTTATGCATGTTTTTAGGGTTTTGAATACAAATCTAATGCATAAAATCATGTTTATAATTGTTGAGTTGTTTTCAGATGTTCATATCTATTGTGACATGTTTGCATACAAGTTTCATGAAGATTTAATCATGTTTGAATCACAAAAACACGACGTGAATACGACATACACAAAAAAATTAAGAATCTGGAATCAGGGTTCACGGTCGACCACCACGGTCGACCGCGTGCAGGACAGAGACCTGGGTAGTCTCTGGAGCCCGTCGCGGTCGCCCGCCATGGTCGACCACCAGTTTGTTTTGGCTGTGCATGTTTATAAGGGTTGGAATTGGTTTGTCGAGCAAATCTCTTGACCTTATGATGATAGACTATGATGTTAATGAATGTTAAACACCTAGAATGGTGGTGAACTTCACATGTGGTCACGCACACCGAGATTTGCTGCATATATGCTAGATTGTGTTATATTGACACACTTTTGACATGAGTTAATTTGATAAACACATATGAATAATGTTGTTCTATACGTATCCGGAAATAGGGAGATGAAACCTATTTGCCGCAGAACGATTGAGTAAGAGTATTACAAAAGTATCGTTATTACACGTATCCAAAATTAGGAGATAATATAACCTATTGCCGTAGAGCGATTGAGTAAGAGCATTACAAGAGTATCGCTATAGCACAAGATGATGCACACATAGATAATTGATCAGTTGTAAGCTTTATTTTCATGATAGATTGCCCGTGAGTAGGGTATTTCCTTTGAGATTTTGATACACCCGTTATGAACGGCAGATATTTTTGTTTTAGTAATTGTTGATATCCTCTTATGTTAGAGTAGATCACTCGGACGTAGTTCGAGATGAGATGATTATTCTTTATGTTGGAGATTAGGGTTTTTATCATTGGTAATTTGTTTTTCATTCATAGAGAGTTATATGAATGATTTGATATATGTATGTACTAACTTTATTTTCTATCTACTCCTACCCCTTCCCCTGGGGAGAGGTAGTGATGATCTCGCTAGCGCTTTGACGCTTGTTGTTTCCTCTCTTTCAGGCAGCGAGTCCGGTGCATGGAGAGTCATAGGTTGATGGGACATCTTAGTTGTCTGTTTAGCTATTTATTATATTTTGTAGTTATTGCAGAACTCCACATGTAGTTGATTATTTTCAGACTCTAGATTGGTATTTTATTTCATAGAGTTGAGAGATATTGTGAGACTTGGTTTATTTGACTCATTGTATTTGAGATTCAGTTCAGACTTAGTGAAATATCTACTCCATTCCAGTTAGGCTCATTATTAGTATTTCTTATGCTTCTTCTGTGTATATTTTCAGTGTTGTTTGATTTTCATTATTTACCTGTCTGTACCTTTATCTATTTATTGTTTCCACTAGAGAGATAGTGATTGTGATGGCGAAACATGTCGTAGCATGGAGTTGGTGCTTGGCAGGTTTGACAATACGGGTTTCACCTTGGACAGCAGCCTTGTGTGAACCTTGGGGCATCACATATACCATATGTCTCAAATTGTGAATCGCTAAATATTAACTCCAAAACTAAGAATAAATGAATATAATAAAGATAATACAGGTAATACCACATCATACATCTCTAAAAATATCATATCAACTCCTCATACTACCCTTAGTGGGTAAAATAGATATCGACACACTCGTGTATCTAAGTTGTGAAATACTTTCACAATGGATCATATCGATGATGTAAAATAGATATCGACACACTCGTGTATCTAAGTTGTGAAATACTTTCACAATGGATCATATCGATGATGTAAATATTCACCTACACTTAGGTTATTTATTAAATCATCCTTCTCTGAAATACTTCAACTCATTGCACCCCCGTTCGGACCGGTAAATAGATATGTCAGTTCATCGCACTCCCATACAGACCGGTAAATAGATATGTCAGTTCATCGTACTCCCGTACGCACCAATAACTAGATATATAAATTCATCACACTCTAATGCAGACCGATAACTAAGTATGTTAATTCATCGCACTCCCGTGTGGACTGGTAACTAAGTATAGTAACTCATCCCATAACCATGCGGACTGATAGTTAGGTATATCAACCTCTGCGCATATTCGTGCGGACCGATAGATAGGTATTTTAACCTCTACGCATCTTCATGCGCATCTTCGGGCAGATCGATAGATAGGTATATCAACCTTTGTGTAGCTTCGTACAGACCGATAGATAAGTATATCAACCAATGCGCATCTCCATGCAGACCGATAAAGAAGTAATGTCCATCTACGGTCTGTTGGCCTTCTTGTTTTGATGATGTTTAACAAACAATTTACCACTAATGTTGTTTGTCTAGTATTTGTGTTTTCCTATTTATTGTAGACAAACAACGCGTTGGAGGATGGATGGAATAGCGCTTCAACGACGATATCAAATGGAGGTTGGCGGAATTGTGGAGTGAAGCATCGTACAATTCAAGTTCAAGATCCAAGTTTAGCTTCATCCGCAACGTGTACCAAGTTGAGCTCAATGAAGATCAAGATCAAGCTTGGGTAATTTAGTTTAGGATTTATATTATGTGTGTTTAATACATTAAGCTCAATATCCATACACACACATTTATTGGTTTCTTCGTAGGTATATAGTTACATATATATATACATAAGCTTTGGTTTCTATGCATATATATATAGTTATATATACATACATAGTTTTTGAGTTTTTATGTTTATAAATATGAAATCATATATTTCATATTTACTACTGTGTTTTTGAAAACATTGCATAGAATATGCAATTTTTTGAAAATTCTATATTCTTAGTTTTTGGACTTAACAATAATCATATACATATTTTATTAAGTCTATATAATCATTGTGAAGAATTTCAAAACATGGTTTAGCCAAAATATCAAAATTCACATGTTTACTTTTTCGTGTTTTGAACTATTTTGCAAAATGATGATTTTTCACAAATGGGAAATGCAATTTGGAAAATTCTTTTTGTAATATGTTCATTTACATGTTTATATACATTTCCCAAAGTTTCATTATTTTGACCGCACCGGTCGACCGACGATGGTCCAGAACTATTTCTTCGTGTTTTTGCTCTCCGTCGGTCGACCGATATTTCCACCGGTCGACCGCCTATATGACCGTTGCTTTCCCAACGGCTATTTCCTGAGCTGTTTGTTGGGGCTGTTTTTTTGTCTTTTGTTAGGGGTTTTGGCTGAGTTTTTGAGTGGGTATAAATACCCTATTGCTGTTCTCTTTCAACCTAACCATGAGAATTGTTTAAACAAGTTTAAGGGTGTTTTGTGTTTGTTTAAAAGAGTGTTTAAGAGTTTTGTTTGTGAAGCAAATTTCACAAGAGCAAGTGGAGATCATCCTTTGGTGTTTGAGCATTCACTCTTCTCCCACTCTCTTGTCATCTTTAGAGAAGTGTTTCTAAACTCATCTAGCAATTTATTATTTTGATTATAATTTCCATAAGCTAGATTTATATTGAGTTTAGTTTAATTGATTTTATTTATCTCTTTGTACACACACAACCATTGAGCTTAATGTATCTACATTCATAGTATAATTGGGTTGTGGGATTGTATAACTTAGAGAGTGAGCTTATAATTTGTTCTCATTCATTGTAGAGAACAAACACTTTGTATTGAGCCTAATTGTGAGGATTCACTTGTAATACACTTGTACACCGAGAAAAGTGTGTGGTGAGAGACGGGGTCGAATCCAAGAGGAGTGGCGTCGGTTGACGTGCCTAGGGAGAGGTTGTAACCGAGCACTTGAGGAGGAGGACACGGGCTAGGACCAACACTTAGTGTGTGAGGTGTGATTGCATAGTGATTGTATTGTGAGGTGTAAACGTTGTTCGGGTGAACGTAGAAAACCCGGTTGTGATAGTGGAGATCTCCTCAAGGTGAGGAGCGGAGATGTAGGTCGTGGGGACCGAACTCCGTAATCATATTGTTTGTTTGTGATTGCATTGGCGCACTTCCTTTTATGTTCATGTCTTATATCGTCTTTGTATATTGCTTGTTGATTATATTCCCCACTATCTAGTTTAGATTGTTTACCCTTGAGTTTATATATCCTTGCACATACATTGCCTATATCTCTTTGTTAGGATATATCTTGTTGTTCATATTGCTTATCCTAGCTCATATACATTGTTGCTTGCTAGGATAACTTATTAATATATTTTAATTGGTATTTAATCGGATTAGATTAGCATAAGACCCTAATCCCCCCCCCCCCTAGGGTCTAACAATTGGTATCAGAGGAGCTTGGTGCTCTTTGATTTAAGGTCTAATCGCCTTGAGTTAAAGATCCAAGTTATCTTTTTGTAAGACCCTAAGCCCCCCCCCCCCCTAGGGTCTAACAATTGGTATCAGAGCTTGGTACTCTTTGATTTAAGGTCTAATCACCTTGAGTTAAAGATCCAAGTTATCTTTTTGTGCTAATCTTGTTTTGATTTTATTTATATCTTGCTTGCATACATTTTCTTATTATGGACATGCATTGTGCATCTTGTTTAGGCTATGATCCTATTGTTGCTCCTAAAATAGATAATCTCCCATATGACCAATGGTGTTCTAGATTTAACATATTTGTTAGATCTAAACAATCCGATTTATGGGAAGTTATTGAAGAGGCTTATATTATACCCACTTCGGAAAAATCCAAGTGGAGTAACAATGATAAAAGAATGTTTAATATGAACAAGCTTTTGTTAGAATATTTGCTTAATGCCTTTGACTCATCCTTTTCTAACAAATTTGTTCATTTTGATAGTGCTTACAATTTATGGAAATTCATAGAAGCACATCAAGGCAACTTGGAGGAAATCCAACGTAGTTTGGAGGATTATTCTTCAAGTGAGTGTGGAGCATCATCATGCACACGGCCACTAGGCGATAGCCCTAGTGTGGTAAGCGATTCGGAATCCGATAGTGATATATCCATCAATGAACTCGCTTGTGCATATGATAGATTAATGCATGCCTATACTAAGTTGCATAATAATTTTATAGATTTGAAAAGCAAGCATATTAATTTGAAATCCGATCATGAGTTGCTAGGTTCCAAATTTGATATCATTGCAAAAGAAAATATTGTGCTTAAAGAAAACAATGACTTATTAAATTTAGAAAATAAAAAAATTACCTCATCCATCACTAGCTTATCTCATGTTAAAATAATTCATGTTAGAAAGTTAGAGAACATACAAAAATGCGTACTGCCCTATAAATAACTATGTATGTCTACTTCTAATAACAATACTTGTATGCATTAATGAATGAGTTGAATATGTTAAGTTATCACATATCATCTTGTAGATTCAACCCATTAAAAACATGTATTGTTAATCAATGATAAGCTTATGAGAACATGTGTGCTAAGTCTCATGCTAAAACATCTAAACATCCGTCATCATGCACACATGTATAGCAAAAGGTCTACCAAATGCACAAATGCCGGTCGTAAAGGGCCATCTTGTTTAGATTTTGCTATGCATGACATAACCCCACTAAGATTCACTTTAATTCCTCCTTGCCTGCAATCTCATTCAAGCTCAATCATCACTTTTTGCACACACACATGTCACATTGCTTCATTCATAAACATGCACGTGTGTATCAATGTGATCTATGTGGCTCGGTTTGGCCAATTTGGCAAAGTTTGCTTTGACATGAAAAAGAATTCTAAGTTTGCCAAATATTTTTCATAGACCACATGCTGCTTAAGTGTGATAGTTTATGGTAGATTTGGCCATTTGGCAAAGTTTTGTTATGTATTTTTTTTTTTAATTTGAAAAAATATTCAAACGTGCCCAAATTGTCTCAAGTAGACACCTTTGTTAATGATGTTTCTCATTGCCAACAATAATTTTAAGAGACATCTTCATTTTGCCAAATCATGCCGTGCACGCAGCTAAAGGTCCACAAAAACAAAATGGATCTCTTTCATTGCACAAATTGCAATCGGAAGGGTCATTTAGAATGATATTATTTATGCACCGTGTTAGTGCCACCACATGTGCCCAGAGGTTCATAACCTAGGCTTTGAGCTTTAAGATAGGGGTCATGTCCCTAAACCTTTGCGTACCAAATTACTGGGTACCAAAATAAATATTGATTTTTAAAAACCAGAATTTTAGTATTTTTATTTTTCTTTGCTCTGGTTGAAAATTATGTTTTAAGATCTATCTGGTTATTGAAAAACAATTTTTCTTTTATCAAAACTGTTTGCTTTTCTATGATTATTAGTTTTGATTTTGATGAGAGGTTTTGTATTTATATAACCCTCCGAGATTTATTGGCGTGTTTATCCCAATCATGTTTACCGGAGGCTAGAATGATTATATGCCGTTGAAACAAGCTTGAAGAGCCTTGATATATGTTGCCTCTCTTTGAAAATTCTTTTTTCAAAGATGTTTTGTTTTTGACTTGTTGCTTTGAATTCATTATATTTCACTTATATTTGATTGATATTTATATGTTCCTGCCTCATGGATCATCTATTCGTGCCTCTATAATGTATTCTATGAAGTGGCTTTGATCAAGTTATGTTAAAGAAAATTTTCTTTTGATCAAACATGTTTTTGACTCAAAATCTTTGATTTATGATTTCATTTGAGTGATTTGTTTTCACTGCAAAACGTTTTCATGTTCTCATGTTTTCCTTTTCTTTGATTTCACTATCTATCTTTACACTGGTTTTTATGGCTCTTTGATATTGAGACACTATTTTTTCATATTGAATATAATTTCATATGTGTTCTCATTATCTACTTGAATGTGAGTGATTGTTAGCATATCTTTTATGCTTGCCCTCACAATTTACCATGATTTTATTTCATATTCTCCATATGGCATTTTGATAGGGCGAGCAATCCCTATATCTTTTTATGTTTTATACTCACCTATGCTTATTGAATAGCGCGGGAGCTTTCGCTCTCTTTAATTCTTTTGCTTCCTTTTTGATGTTGTCAAATGCGGGAAATATTAATTGATGTATATTCCTTCTTTTTATATGCCATGTGAATTTATAAATTATATATTCATTTCCTTCATGCATATTATTTCTTTTTGCTAAATTGTTTGTCATCATCAAAAAAGGGGAGCATTGTTGGCCTTCTTGTTTTGATGATGGCTTTAACAAACAATTTAACACTAATTGTTGGGTTTTTTGTGTCTAGTATTTGTGTTTTCCTATGTATTGTAGACAAACAACGTAGTTGGAGGATGGATGGATTGCGCCTACACGATCATATCAAGAGGAGGTTGGCGGAATTGTGGAGTGAAGCATCGTACAATTCAAGTTCAAGATCCAAGTTTAGCTTCATCCGCAACGTGTACCAAGTTGAGCTCAATGAAGATCAAGATCAAGCTTGGGTAATTTAGTTTAGGATTTATATTATGTGTGTTTAATACATTAAGCTCAATTATCTATACACACACATTTATTGGTTTCTTCGTATATATATATATAGTTATATATATATATATATATACATAAGCTTTGGTTTCTATGCATATATATATAGTTATATATACATACATAGTTTTTGAGTTTTTATGTTTATAAATATGAAATCATATATTTCATATTTACTACTGTGTTTTTGAAAACATTGCATAGAATATGCAATTTTGTAAAATTGAACTATTTTGCAAAATGATGATTTTTCACAAATGAGAAATGCAATTTGGAAAATTCTTTTTGTAATATGTTCATTTACATGTTTATATACATTTCCATGTTTACATTTTCATGTTTTGGACTATTTTGCAAAATAATGATTTTTTCACAAATGGGAAATGCAATTTGGAAAATTCTTTTTGTAATATGTTCATTTACATGTTTATATACATTTCCCAAAGTTTCATTATTTTGGACTTCATTTGTTATTTTTAACATATTTTCCAAAGCCTCAAAATCAGCTATTAAAACCTGTTTTTCTGCATATCAGTTTTCGGTCGACCGATCCGGTCGACCGCTCAATTGTTCTTTCGTCAGCATGCAGCAGAGAGTTGGTCGATCGATCGATGCGGTCGACCGAGAGCTCCATCGGTCAACCACACCGGTCGACCGACGATGGTCCAGAACTGTTTCTTTGTCGACGATTGTCCAGAACAGTTCTTCGTGTTTTTGCTCTCCGTCGGTCGACCGATATTTCTACCGGTCGACCGCCTATATGACCGTTGCTTTCCCAACGGCTATTTCATGAGCTGTTTGTTGGGGCTTTTTTTTGTCTTTTGTTAGGGGTTTTGGCTGAGTTTTTGAGTGGGTATAAATACCCTATTGCTGTTCTCTTTCAACCTAACCATTGGTTTAAGAAGCTTTTAAGCAATTGAGGGTTTGAGTTTGTGAATTCAATTTCACAAGAGCAAGTGGAGATCATCCTTTGGTGTTTGAGCATTCACTCTTCTCCCACTCTCTTGTCATCTTTAGAGAAGTGTTTCTAAACTCATCTAGCAATTTATTATTTTGATTATAATTTCCATAAGCTAGATTTATATTGAGTTTAGTTTAATTGATTTTATTTATCTCTTTGTACACACACAACAATTGAGCTTATTGTATCTACATTCATAGTATAATTGGGTTGTGGGATTGTGTAACTTAGAGAGTGAGCTTATAATTTGTTCTCATTCATTGTAGAGAACAAATACTTTGTATTGAGCCTAATTGTGAGGAGTCACTTGTAATACACTTGTACACTGAGAGAAGTGTGTGGTGAGAGACGGGATCGAATCTAAGAGGAGTGGCGTCGGTTGACGTGCCTAGGGAGAGGTTGTAACCGAGCACTTGAGGAGGAGGACACGGGCTAGGACCAACACTTAGTGTGCGAAGTGTGATTGCATAGTGATTGTATTGTGAGGTGTAAACGTTGTTCGGGTGAACGTAGAAAACCCGGTTGTGATAGTGGAGATCTCCTCGAGGTGAGGAGCGGAGACGTAGGTCAAGTGGTTAGACCGAACTCCGTGATCATATCGTTTGTTTGTGATTGCATTGGCGCACTTACCTTTTATGTTCATGTCTTATATCGCCTTTGTATATTGCTTGTTGATTATATTCCCCACTTATCTAGTTTAGATTGTTTACCCTTGAGTTTATATATCCTTGCACATACATTGCCTATATCTCTTTGTTAGGATATATCTTGTTGTTCATATTGCTTATCCTAGCTCATATACATTGTTGTATTTCATACTGGCTAGGATACTTATTAATATATTTTAATTGGCATTTAATCGGATTAGATTAGCATAAGACCCTAATCACCCCACCCCCCCCCCCTCTAGGGTCTAACACAGTCTCATTGGCAAAGACTCGACTAAAGCACTCGGAGTATAAGCCATCCGTGGTCTCATTGCGGTACCTGACTAACCCTACCCAACCAATCATAATTATAATATATATAATAATAGCCGTTACTTTTAATAATTGTAGCCTATTTGTATACCCAAAACAATATAATCGTGCATACTCAATCCTCGTACATGTACTCCTCGAACTATGCATGAATATCATCTCACGTCTTGCACAAAAATGCTCACGAAACGAACACACAAGCAAAAAGTTCAATCTCACAAAAACTGATCTGATCAGTCGACCGACAACCTCATTGGTCGATTGATAGGGTCGTTCACAAAACAACAGGGCAAACATGAGTCCGTTAGTCGACTGATGCTTTCCATCAGTCGACTGATAATCTCCCGTCAGTCGACTGATAGCATCATCAGTCGACTGATGGCATCATCAGTCGACTAATCCGACAGACTAAACACAGGTTTGGTTTTTTGATTGTTTTTCTTCAAAACTCGGGTTTTTATTATCTTAGATGAATAAACTTAGTTCAAAACTCATTAAATACTTAACACGGGTTTGTTTAAACAAGATTTATCACTTACATGCATGAACTTAGGGTTTGAATAATCAAATTAATCAAATTCTTGATTATTTCGACAATCTAAAACATGTACACCATATTTAATTATAATTAACTCATTAAAATAAATTCTAATGATTATGATCATGTTAATATACTAGCTTCAAATTCGTTCTACTATTCTTGATATGAGTTTAGGGCATAAACATCATAAATTAAATTCTAACACGTTAGATCTTACCCTAAACATGAAATTAGACACATATATTACATAAAAACATGATTTTTAATCTAGGATAGGTTTAGACAGAGGTGATCTTGGCTTAATCTCATGTACAAGCCTCTAAAATGAACAGCAAGCAATCCAAAGGTGCAAACAAACCGTTCTCCCTTGCCACACGTCGATGATCACGCCCTCGTGTCGGTATTTTTGCTTCACAAAGCTCACAAAACTCACAAAATTCACAATAAATTTATCTAGGGTTTTTGAGGGTATAGGGTAGCTCCTAGGGTTCAGAGATATCATCCAAGAGAAGAATTTTTATGAAAAAATAGGTATTTATAGAGGCAAACCCAAAACAAAAGTCGTTTGACCCGAAAAAGGAAACCTAGTCTGACTGGGAAAATCACCTTCGGTATTTTGACTGTAACTTTCTCATATGACTTCGGAATGATGTGATTTAAGATTTGTTGGAAATCTGTTGAAGATACCTATAATATTTATATTTTGAGTTTTTCTAGATTCTAACTGTATTATTATATAAAATATGTATACTCTTAACTGGTCATTTCTAGATTTCAGACTCGTGTATATAGTGCATGATTTCCCTCCTATATTCTCATATATACATTGAATTGATCTCAAATCAATTTCTAGCATACTCATACATCAATAAATATTATTTATCACCATATAACACATTTATTATTATTTATTACCATATTTTTAAATTCATAAGGTTTTACATTCTTTTGCCCTTAAAATAATTTCGTCCCCGAAATTCCGTAATCGTATCTTAGAGATTAATAATACCAAAGAAGCAAGCATGTTGAGAGGATAATCCAGATAAAAAAATTCTCACATATACATCTCGTACCATTAATCTCCAGATATGAAACATAAAAATATCTACACTTAACAATCTAGAATAAAAATATTCCCACTTAACCCCTAACTAAGTAGAGCTAGTACGTCAGGTGAAAAATCCAAAGAAGGAACCCCCCCCCATATATATACCATATATTCTGAATAATTAGGAGCTAAGTGTTAATACCCCTATTCTAGTGTTAAATATAAATATAACCATATAGATAATCATGAACACCAATCAAAATCAATCAATTTACCTACTCAAATAGGTGCAGGTAATCACAACGCATATTCTCCTCATGCTCCCAAGAAGCCTCCTCAGCTCCTTTCTGGTTCCATTGAACTTTAACCAAAAGTATCACTTTATTTATAAGCTTCTTGTCCACCTTGGTAAAAATACAAATAGGAATCACAATCGTAGTCAAATCATCATGAAGCTTGATCTCTGGTGCATCTGACACTCGATGCTGCCCCTCATTGCATAAATGCTTCTTGAGCATTAAAATATAAAAAACATCATGTATACTCGACATCAATGTTAGAAGATCTAGCCAATACAAAACAGCTCTAATACGCTCAATAATTCTGAATGGACCAATATACCTTGTGGCAAGCTTTCCCCCATCTACTAAAATGCTAAACTCCCTTTATTGGTGATATTTTCAATAATACATAGTCCCCAACCTGGAACTCTAACGGTCATCGCCTCTAATCGGCTTTAACTCTTCTATCTACTCTGCACGGCAAGAATGCGCTCCCAAATTTCTACTACCTTCTTCGTAGTCTATCTCACAAGTTCTGATCCAAACAATAGGTTGTCTTCTGGTTCTGCCCAACAAATAGGCAATCTATAAGGCCACTTGTACCATACATCATATGGTGCCATGCCAATAGTCGCTTGACAACTGTTGTTATAATCAAACTCAATCAAAAGAATGTTGTCCTCCCGACTATCCTCAAAGTCAATAACACATGCTCGCAACATGTCCTCTAATACTCGGTTCACTTTTTCTGTTTGTTCATCTATCTGCGGTTGGAGAACACTAGAATATCAAAACTGGCTACCGAACGAATTCTAGAAGCTCCTCCAAAATGGCTCTTTAGATCCTTGTACATATATCTAGTACGATGCACCTCAACTTTCATGAAATATAAGCCAATACTCTCTGGGTCTGCATCAAAATACCTCTTAGACCCGATAACGATGCATCTATGTAGACAACAAAAGTCTTATCACTACTCAGGATTATCAACATCGATGTTGTAGTCAACTTAGTCTTTAAAGTCTCAAATGCCTTCTGGTACTCTGGTCCCCAAACAAACTGCACACTCTTTTTCGTAAGGCGTGTAATTATTGTTGCAATCTTCGAGAAGTCTTGAATGAACTTTCTATAATAGCCAGTCAAACCTAAAAAGCTACGAATCTCTGTAATTGTCTTCGATGACTCTTAATCAAGTACTGCTTTCACTTTAGCTGGATCCACTACAACGCCCTCTTTGCTAATAACATGGCCAAAAGTCTAACGTCAGATATTCTAAAACAAGCATTTGCTGAACCTTACATATAACTTATGCTCCCGCAAAGTCTGCAATGCCAAATGAAGATATTGCTCATGCTCTACTTCTAATCTCGAACAGAGGATGTCATCGATAAATTAACCACAAACTGGTCCAAACATGAACGGAAAACCCGGTTTACTAAATTCATGAATATCACGGGTGCAATGGTCAGCCCAAATGACATGACAAGAAACTCAAAAAACCCATATCGAGTTAGAAAAGTGGTTTTGGAAATATCCATTCCAAGCACTCACAACTAAAAATAATCAAAATGAAGATTAATCTTCGAGAAATGCTGCGCTCCCCACAGCTAGTTGAACAAGTCATAAATCCTCGTTAGTGGATATCTGATCCGGGAAGTGACCTTGTTCAACTCACAATAATCTATATATAATCGCATGCTACCATCCTTCTTCTCCACGAAGAGGACTGGTGCTCCCATGAAAATAACTCCAAAAAATATCTAAGTTAACAACTCATCTAGCTGAGTCTGTAGGTCCCTTATTTTAGCAGGTGCCATATGATAGGATGCTCAGGATATCGGTACTGTGCCCGGCTACAACTCGATGCATGACTCAACCTCTCTTACTAGAGGTAATCTAGGTATGTCCTAAAAGATATCCTGATACTCTGAAATAACTTTGGTCTCACTTAAATCTGCATCCTGATCCCATATTATCACCTCCTCAAAGTATGCCAGAAATGACTCCGTATTCTGGTTACCCTATGAGGTTGCTACTATCTATTTAAACTCATAAAATACTCATAAGTGAACTATCTTTGCAAAATAGTTTATACTAACGTGGTAGGATGATAACCAATCTATATCAGGAATAACATCAAACTCAGACATTCGCAGGACGATCAAATTGACCACGGACTCAGACTCGTCTAAACTAACAACACATCTCCTATAGATACTTTCTAAGAGAGACACCTCTCCCAAAAGAGTAGAAACTGATAATAGAATGCCTAAAGGCTGTGCTGCAAGTTGAAGTCTAATCTTGACATAATGATAGATAAAAGAATGCAAAGCTTCTGAATCAACAAGATCTGAGCTGGAAAAGAAATCACTAAGAAAGCTCTGCTTGCACTATGATCATGCGGTACGACTGCATAAACCCTACCGGTGGCAGGTGATTGCTACGCTGATGGTAGTGGAAAATATGGGACTGTCTGTCTCTTAGGAATCTTCTGAATTACATGAATCTGACCTACTGGTCCTTAAATTCTCGAGATGGCTGGAGGTGCCTCAAATCCTCTGTTGCTGGCCGTAACCACGGGCCTGAGACTGCTGACTCTGACCTCTTTCATGCTGGCCTCCTGCTGGTGTACTACGACAATTATAACATGTACATCAAATTCTACGCTGCAGCGGTGCTCTCGAATCATGTTGTAGGTTGTACTCCCTTCTTATGTTGTCCTTGTTGCTGGTGATAAAAATCCTTACCCCACTACTGGGGTTCTCTAGATTCTGCAATAGGTCTCTTTACCTTGCCACTATCACTATACAGGTCATAATTACATAATTAACTATATGCATATCTCCCTTGTTTAATCACACTAGTTCTACTGCTTGTCAAAGAAGCAAGAAATTTTTTCTCAAATAAGTGGTATTCGCTACTCCGGCGAAAATCTGAAGTCGGTGCCATCCTTAGGTGCTATCCTCTATGCTAAATACATCTAATTCCACTTTAGTATTGAGTCGACGTTAAGAAATTTTCACATATTTCTTCCATTTATAGGCTGCACATGAGTCCGGTGCGCCCTGAAACTATGACGCTCTTAGTGTCTGATGTCTTTCTTATTCTTACAGAGCCAAACCTCCTGCTCTATGGCTCTATCAACAGATGGTTGTGGTGATGGTGAAATCTTTAGTATTGCCTCTTTAATAGGCACGACTGGTACACTGGTGGTGGGACTCCAAAAAATATAATGTGGCTCATTACTCGCTCCTTGAGTGTTGCTAGTCTCTGCTTCTACAATCAATGTTACCAAGTCGATCAGATACTGTGGAGCCTGCTACGGCTCGGACTCTGCTTACTCATCTCTTCGAGTATGAGTTTTATCTCGACCACATCCTTGTCTTGACATTTATAATATCAAGAGGAGAGCTTAATGGACACAGTAAATGAGGTCGCAAACATATATACATAACATTTTATAATATCAAGAGGAGAGCTTAATGGACACAGTAAATGAGGTCGCAAACATATATACATAACATAATGTATCACATAGTATTCACGCAAATACTTACAGTAAATGAGGTCGCAAACATATATACATAACATAATGTATCACATAGTATTCACGCAAATACTTTTTAATCAAAGTAAGGTAGTCATAAAAAAATTCGTACTTTTCGAGGTATACGTATTACGTCCTCACTCATTCTAGGAATTCCTAGCGGACTCTATACATGAATCATAGGAAACTCTATCCTAGCACCACGACTCGACATAGGATGATCCTAAAGATACTAAAACTAGAGCTCTGATACCAACTGTGATGCCACTGGGTTCACACAAGCCTGTAGTCCAAGATGAATCCAAGGATGTCAAACCTGCCATGCACCCATACTGTGCAAGGACAAGTTTAACCATTATAGAAATATCTCTCTAGTGGAAGTAAATAAAACAATACAGGTACAAACAGATATAAAAGCGATGAACAAAGGAAATAAGACATGGAAGTAAATGATAATTCTCATAAATGATCAAGTCTCAACTGAGTAAAATTGTTCAACAATCTGATACTGAAAGATAAACATCTCAATACACTGAGTCAAATAAAAATACATAGGCTCTCAACTCTCAAAATGAAATGCAAATCTAATAATCATTTAAATATAAGACTAAACATCAGTGGAGCAAAAGTAACTAATAAATGATATGACAGCGACTATATTAAAAGTCCGTCAACCTGCGGCTTTTTGAAACTCTGCTCTGCTGCCTGAATAGAAGTTTAAAACAAAAAGAACAATAACAAGAGTGTCAAAGCGCTATAGCAAGATCACCTCCATTCACCGCCAAGGGAAGGGATACTATAAGTATGATGGAGGCTCTACCTATAAGTGCATAGTCTACCAAGATCATTTTCTCCGTATCTAATAGAATCAATATTTAGACACCTGCAAAACAAGACGTAGTACGTCGAGTAAAATAATCCAAATAAAAAAAACTCTCATGTATATACCATATGTCTCAAATTGTAGATACATAAATATTAACACCGAACTAGAGATAAACAATCTAAAGAAAATCAATAATTAAAAATCCACAACACGAGACTGGTACGTCAAGCAAAATAATCAAAACAAGGAAACCCTCATGTATATACCATATATCTCAAATTATGAATCACTAAATATTAACTCCAAAATTATGAATAAATGAATACAAGAAAGATAATACAGGAAATACCACATCATACAACTCCAAAAATGTTATATCAACTCCTCATACTACCCTTAGTAGGTAAAACAGGTATCGACACACTCGTGTATCTAAGTTGTGAAATACTTTTACAATGGATCATATCGATGATGTCAATATTAACCTACACTTAGGTTATTTATTGAATCGTCCTTCTCTAGAATAATTCAACTCATCATACTCCCGTGCGGACCTATAAATAGATATGTTAGTTTATCGCACTCACGTGCGGACCAATAACTAGATATATAAATTCATCGCACTCTCGTGCAGACCGATAACTAAGTATGTTATTTTATTACACTCCCATACGGACTAGTAACTAAGTATAATAACTCATCGTATAACCATACGGACCGATAGTTAGGTATATCAACCTCTACACATCTTCGTGCGAATCGATAGATAGGTATTTCAACCTCTGTGCATCTTCGTACAGACCGATAGATAGGTATTTTAACCTCTACGTATCTTTGTGCGGACCGATAGATAGGTATATCAACCTCTGTGT
The DNA here is from genome assembly GCF_001876935.1 of Asparagus officinalis. Lineage (NCBI taxonomy): Eukaryota > Viridiplantae > Streptophyta > Magnoliopsida > Asparagales > Asparagaceae > Asparagus > Asparagus officinalis. Next base: position 98,769,146 of record NC_033797.1, on the reverse strand, counting down.
ATCTTCGTATAGACCAATAGATAGGTATATCAACCTCTATGCATCTCCATACGAACCAATAAAGAAGTGTTGTCCATCTGTGGTATCATTGGAGGATCCGAATAAAGCACTCAGAGTATAGTCCATCTGTGGTCTTATTGCGGGACCTGACTAACCCCACCCAACCGATCATAATTATAAGATATATAATAATAGTCATTACTCTTAACAATTGTAACCTATTTGGATACCCAAAATAATGTAATCATGCGTACTCGATCTCCGTACGTGTACTCCTTGAACTATGCGTGAATATCAGCTCACGTCTTGCATAAAAATCTCACAAAACGAACACACAAGCAAAAGGTTCAATCTCACAAAAGCCGACCTGATCAGTCGACCGACAACCTCATCAGTCAACTGATAGGGTCGTTGACAAAACAACAGGGCAAACACGAGCCCGTTAGTCAATTGATGATTGCCATCAGTCGACTGATGATCTCACGTCAGTCGACTGATGGGATCATCGATCGATTGATCCGATAGATTAAACACGGGTTTGGTTTTTCGATTGTTTTTCTTCAAAACTCAGGTTTTATTATATTAGATGAATAAACTTAGTTCAAAACTCATGAAATACTTTATAGGGATTTTTTTTAACAAGATATATCACTTACATGCATGAACCTAGGGTTTAAATAATCAAATTAATCAAATTCTTGATTATTTTGAAAATCTAAAACATGTAACCCATATTAAATTGTAATTAACTCATTAAAATAAATTCTAATGATCATGATCATGTTAATATACTAGTTTTAGATTCGTTCGACTATTTTTTGCATGAGTTTAGGGCATAAACATCATAAATTAAGCTCTAACACATTAGATCTTACTCTAAACATGGAATTAGACACATATATTATATAAAAACATGATTTTTAATCTAGGTATAGGTTTAGACAGAGGTGACCTTGCGTTAATCTCGTGTACAAGCCTCTGAAATAAACAACAAGTGATCCAAAGGTGCAAACAAATCGTTCTCCCTTATGACACGTCGATGATCTGGTCCTCGTGTCGGTATTTTTGCTTCACAAAGCTCACAAAACTCAAAAAAAAATTGATCTAGAATTTTTTAGGGGATATGGTGGCTGCTAGGGTTCAGAGATATCATCCAAGAGAAGAATTTTCATGAAAAATATAGGTATTTATAGAGGCAAACCTGAAACAAAACCCGTTTGACCCCAACCAGGAAACCTAGTCTGACTGGGAAAATCACCTTCTATATTTTGAATGTAACTTTCTTATATGACTTCAAAATGATGTGATTTAAGATTTGTTGGAAATATATTGAAGATACCTATAACTTTTGTATTTTAAGATTTTCCAGATTCTAATTATATCGGTGTGTAAAATATGTATACTCTTAACTGGTCATTTCCAGATTTCAGACTCGTGTATATAGTGCATGATTTCACTCCTATATTCACATATATACATTGAATTTATCTCAAATAAATTTTTAACATACTCAAACATCAATAAATGTTATTTATCATCATATAACACATTTATTATTATTTGTCATCATATTTTTAAATTCACGGGGTTTTACATCACCCTCGAGGAGAATCTCCACTATCTCGAAAAATACTACCCAATCAATTTTTAATACTCACCGATAAACATTTACAACTCACACAATTGTTAATACACATTACACTCCTCTAAGTGTTGGCCTAGCCCGTGTCACCTTCATCAAGTGCTCGAAATTACTAACTCTCCCTAAAATTTACAACCGACGTCATTCCTCTTGGAATTGACCACGTCTCTCCCAACCACTTCTCTAAGTGTCATTGTATATTACAATATATTCTCTCAGCAATGCTAACCTCAAATAAATGTTTGTTCTATAACAAGTATGAGAACAAAATCTAATCTCACTCAATGATACAACCCCACAACCCAAATATATACAATATGTGAAATACTAAATCTCAATGGTTGTGTGTGCAAGAAATAAATAAAATAAAATTTAACTCAAATCAATATAGCATAAATATATAAGAAACAAAATGATAAATAGTTAAAAATGAGTTAAGAAAACTTCTCAATAAACAAATGAGTTAAGAAAACTTCAAATTTGAGATTTGAGATTTGAGATTTTAGATTTGAGGTTGAGAAACCTCAATGATGAATTTTTGGTTCTCTCTTTGTGAATCTCTTTTCACACAAAACAAACCCACAAAAATGTGGAAACAAACTGATAAAAATCTCTTTGGAAACTCTTGTGAAACCGTAAAAAACTTTGAGAAAGAACTGAGCAAAAAGGGGTATTTATAGCCTCTCAAATGACTCAAAACAAAAACTAGTCGTTACAGAGCCATTAGTCGACTGATGGGTTCACCAGTTGACTGATGAGCTGACCGTTGGCTGCCGCTCAAGGCCCGTCGGTCGACTGATGCACCATCAGTCGACTGATGGGCTACTTCGGTCGACTGATGAGAATCAGTTGACTGAGCAGATGTTAGACCCTAGAGGGGGGTGATTAGGGTCTTATGCTAATCTAATCCGATTAAATGCCAATTAAAATATATTAACAAGTTATCCTAGCAAGTATGAAATACAACAATGTATATGAGCTAGGATAAGCAATATGAACTAAGGGATATATCCTAGCAATGAGATATGCTATGAGATATATGCAAGGATATAAAACTAACACAAGATGATATATCCTACCAAAGAGATATACAATATGATATATGCAAGAATATGTAAACTAACACAAGGGTAAACAAAATGAACTAGATAGTGGATGAAATAAATGAGCAATGCACAATTGGCGATATAAGATAAATACAAAAGCAAATGCGCCAATGACAAACTCAAACACACTTAAATGATCACGGAGTTCGGACCTTCCGTCCTACGTCTCCGCTCCCCACTCCCGGGGAGAAATCCACTATCACAACCGGGTTTTTTACGCTCACCCGAAAAACGTTTACACCTCACAGTGTCGGTTTTTAACGCTCACCGATCAACGTCACTCCTCACAATTGGTTTTCTAGTTCACCGAAAACTTCACAACACACTCGGTTTTCTAGCTCACTGAAAACCTTACAACACTCACAATGTAACAAATATAAATTTGTTCTCTACAATAGATGAGAACATAATGAAGCACAACTCAATGTTACAATCTCTCACAACCCTAATATACTATGTATGCAAATACAATAAGCTCAAGTGGGTGTGTGTAACAATGAGATAATATAATCAAATCTAAACTCAATATAAAAACTAGCTTTAAAGAATGATAATCAAATAACTAAGCAAATGTAAAGCTAGATAGAGTTTAGAAAACTTCTCCAATAGATGACAAGATGGAGAGATGGAGATTGGAGCCCAAACAAGAAGATGATCTCCTCCACTTGTGAAAACAATCTTCAAACCAAACAAACACTAAAACACACTTAAACCCTTGTTTAAAACTCTTTAAACTTGTTTAAAACATTTCTTGAGTACATGAAAACTGAGATCAAAGAGGGTTTTTATAGCCTCCAAAACCTCAGGCTAAAAAACTGCCCGCAAATGAAAAAAATGCCCTAAGAAAACAGCTCAGAAAATAGGCCGTGGGAAAAAGCAACGGATCTATTGGCGGTCGAGACCGAAATTTTGTCAGTCGACCGGATTCAGATCCCAACAAAGAAATCGCGCAGCAGACTTGTCGTCGACCCCGCAACCGGTCGACCGATGGAAATTTTTAGCTCTCGGTCGAGCCGCAAGCGGTCACGCGACACGACTTTCTGCTCCGCACGCATGACGCAAAGCAACATATGAGGCGGTCGAAGCCGGATCGGTCGATCAGCATAACTGATACTTGAAAATCTGATTTCTGATTTTAAAACAGCTGTTTATAAAAATATGCAAATAAATTCCAAAAATGTAAAACTTTGGGGATATGTTAAGACACGCTGAAAATAAACATGCTAACAATGACTGGTTATCGCAGAAGGACTTCCCAAATGAAAATATCATCATTTTGCAAATAGTCGAAGAACATGATAAATCATGAGATACTTGAAATTTGCATATTTTTGACAATAAACCAAACTTTAAAACTTTGTGAAAGTTTTTATAGACTTAGTAAAGGTGACATGTATAGCAACTGATATTGAAGTCTATAAACTAATAAGACGTATTTGTTCACAAAATTACATATTCTACTGCAATGTTTTCAAAAACACAATAGAAAAATATGAAATATATAATTTCATATATATAATCATAAAAACTCAAAACACATGTATCGTATAATATTATATGACTATACTATATGATCAGAAACCAAACACTTATGTGTGTGTGTGTGTGTGTGTGTATATTCATATATATATATATATACCTATATATACTATATATATATACTATACGATATATATAGTATATATATATACTATATTATATAATATATATAATATATATATACTATATATATATATATATATATATATAATATATCACGAATAAAGCCAATCAATGTGTGTGTATAAGATATTGAGCTTAGAGTATCTAACACACATAATATTACACCTAAACTAAAGTTACCCAAGCAATGATCTTGATCTTCATTGTAGCTCAACTTGGTACACGTACGGATGAAGCTTGAACTTGATCTTTAACTTGAATTGTATAAGCTTCACCGACATTCCGCCAACCTCCTTTGGATATGATCGTTGAAGCTCTATTCCATCCAACCTCCAACAACGTTGTTTGTCTATAATAAATAAGAAAACACAAATACTAGACAAACAACATTAGTGGTAAATTATTTGTTAAACATCATCAAAACAAGAAGGCCAACAAGAGAAACAAATGGTAATTCTAGCGGGTTTCTTCAGTCGACTGATGACCCTTGTCAGTCGACTGAAATCATGCACATGGACTAGTTTGAATAGTAAATCTAATTTTTAAAGAGCTTTTAAAAATAGAAAAAAATTTCTAAAAATTATAAAATTTGGGAAAATATTTATAAACATGAAAATAGACATGTTACAAAAGAAAATTTTCAAATATCATTTTTCGTTTGTGAAAACTCATCATTTTGCAAAATTAGTCTAAAATACGAAATCTCAAAATACTTGATTTTGGACAAAACAATTTCAAACAAGTTTGAAACTTCTTTTGAATGGATTAATAGACATTATAAAAGATGTATAATAGTTATATTAAGTCTTTAATCCAAGGCACATTATTTTACAAATCAGTAAAACACACCAACTTGTTAAAACTTGATTTTTGATGAAATCAATCCAAACAAGTTTTGAAACACTTTTCAATAGACTAATAGACTTGAGGAAAGATATAAAATAGTGTAAACATGTTTTTAATTCATAAACACATTATTTTTTAAATAAAGATGATAAATATGAAACGAATGTATATGTATATTAATATATCTATTGTTTCATATTTATACCGTTAAACTTGAAAACGATAAACCAAAAACGTGTATGTGTGTAATATTTGAGCTCTAAGTATAAACACACAAAGTATATTCCTAAACTACAAAAAATATACCCAAGACAAGAATTCTTCATTTGAGCTTGATCTTGGTAGCATGATGAAGCGTGATATTGTCTTCGACTTGAATTACAAAAAGCTTCATTTTAATTTTCCTTCCAACCTCCTTTGAATATCATCGTAAATGCACAATTCCATCCAGCCTCCGACTGGAGGATCTTTGTCTAGAATACCTTAAAAGAAAATACAAATACTCTACAAACAATATTAGGAATTTTTTATTAATCATCAAAACTAGATTAGATAGTAGGCTCATAAACATGAGACCTAACAATAAGCTGGACCAGACAGTAGATAGTCATCGTTATTCGTATTTAAAAAAAATGGGTACCAAACTATATAGTTTTTATAATTTTTTGAAAATTAATGCGATCGTGCTTAATTTATGTGTTGTTATGACTAACTCTATATTGGTTAGGTTATCATGACCTGTGACTATGTCAGGGTTAAGGACTGGATATATGTGAATTATGAAAAATGCACAAAGTCTGAGTTCATTAAAGGAGTTACTTCTCTTATGGAAATTTATACGTGAATATGATAGGATCCAAAATGGCATGATTCTTTGTTCGTGCAGCCATTACAAGTATAGTCTGCATTGTAAGGGGGAAGATGTAGAACTTCACATTGTTAAGCATGGTTTTATAAGATGTTATACAACTTGAGTATATCACAGAAAAATTCTAACTTCCATTATTATTGATGATGAAGAAGAAAAAGATGTTGACGACATTAATTTGTTTTTGGAAGAGGAGATGGAGGAAATGGTAGAGGTTGCTCTCAGTGACACTAAACATGTTGAAGATAGTCCTCCCAGACAAGAACAATATGTTGATGAGTATGAGAAGTACATGAATGATGCTAGGAGATTGATTCATAAGAATGCAAAACATTCCATGCTATCATGGTTCATTCAACTTCTTTCAGATTAAGTGCTTAAACAAATGGAGCAACAAGTCATTCACGATGCTTCTAAAATTCCTGAAAGATTTTATGCCTCTTGGGAACAATCTCCCTCATAGCTAGTATGAAGCTCAAAAGATAATGTGTAATCTGGTTTTAAATTGTAAGAAGATTCATGCATGTCCCAATGATTATGTACTGTACTGGAAAGAAAACTCATATAGAAAAGAGTATCCTATTTGTGGGGTGTCTAGATATAAGAAGAAGGCACATACTAGAAAGAATGACATATCTCTCAAGGTACTATGATACTTTCCTATTACATAGAGGTTGTTGAGACTTTACAAGTATAAGAAGTTGGTGGCATTGACCTGACATGATCATGCTCTTCCAAGCGAAGATGGCAAAATGAGTCATCCAAGAGCTTCAGCTTCATGGAAGAATTTTAACAAGTTACATCTAACATTTAGTCAGGATCCTTGTAATATCAGGCTTGGACTAGCTAGTGATGGCTTTTGCTCCTTTAGTTTTAATGGTAATCCACACAGCACATGGCCGGTTGTAATGATGATTTATAATTTCTCATCGCGGTTGGCTATGGATCAATCATTTTTTATGATACATCTTCTATTTGATGGACCTAGTTCACCAAGAGATAATATTGATGTTTATCTCTGACCTCTCATAGAAGTGTTACAGTCTTTATTCATTGACGGTGTGGAGACATATGATGTAGATAAAGGGAAAACCTTTATAATGCGTGTAGCCTTCATGTGGACAATTAATGATTTTCCTGCATATGGAATACTATGAAGATATTCCATGCATGTTTATAAAGCATGTCCTACTTGCCACGTTGATACAACATCGAAATGGTTGCCCTTTAGTAAAAAGATATGTTATTGTGGTCATCGACGTATGTTGAAAGAAGGTCATCTGTATAGGGATGATGATGTTCACTTTGATGGTACTATAGAGTACCGAAAGGGTCCAATCCCCTTATCTAGAGAGGGTATACTTGCTCAATGGAATGATTATGAAAATATGACTTTTGAAAAAGTAAAGGAAAGACAGGAAAAGCCACAAGGATGGAATAAGAAAGGTATTTTCTTTGAACTGCCGTTTTGGGAGACAAATACAGTGCGCCACAATTTGGATGTCATGCACATTGAGAAATGAATATCTGATCACATACTAAACTAGATCCTTTCTAAAGATGGATAATCGAAAGATAACCTACAAGCTCAAAGGGATCTACAACACTTGAACATTAGAAAGAGTTGCACCATGTATCTAAATCAGGTAAACCAGGAAAATTTGTACTCCCCAATGCCATTTATCATATGTCAAAACTAGAAAGAAAATACTTCTAGAGGTGTTGCATGGGCTGAAGGTTCCTACAAGATTTTCTAGATCATTTAATAAGAAGATAAAGACTATTAAAGGCAAGATCGATGGGCTGAAGAGTCATGATCACAATGTTATTATGGAGAACCTTCTCCCGCTGTCCCTCAGGACTTCGCTACCTAAATATGTTGGTTTAGCGATCAATGAACTTTGTAGCTTTTTAAGGGAGTTGTGTGCTAAAACCATCAAGGATAAGGAGTTGGAGAAGCTACAAGAAGCAATTCCCTTAATATTGTGCAAGCCTGAACAGATTTTTCCACCATCATTCTTTGAAATTATAATACACCTGACTGTTCATCCTGTAATGAGAGCGAGGCTTGCTGGACCAATACAATATCGATGGATATGTCCCATAGAAAGGTGTTTTTTCTTTTTTGTTTGACACAACCAATATAACTTTTCTATTTTGTATGCTTGTATGTAGTAATCTAAAGTAAGTATTTGTAGGTACCTTCTCACTCTAAAAAATTATATTCAGAATAGAAATCAGCCAGAGGGTTCTATAACGGAAGGTTATCTCCTAAAGTAGGTAACGACATTTTGTTCTTCTTATTTAGATGAAAACATGGAGACGAAGCTCAATAGACCTGTGCATATTCGTGATAGAACACATGGCAAACCAAATTATACAACAATGGAATCACATTTATTAATGAGATATGTCAATTTATCCTCCTCAATAGCGTATGTCACAAGGAAGTTAGAGGGTAAGTCTATTTTGCATTTACTATTATGTATATAAGTATGTATGAAATAATATAATGTTGATGTTAACAACTCATGCTGAGAGTAGAATTCATAAGGATGAATTACTTGAAGAGCATCACAATTAGAATGATGAACGTTTGGAGAAGCATCATCAAGAAAATTTTTGTGCTTGGTTTGTAAATTATGTAAGATTTTCTTATATCATATTTATTTGTCATTATATTAATCAATATTTGTATCTTTATATTCCTAGAATTAGAATGATAAAACGCTTTCTCATGTCCAAGATCCAAACTTAGAATTAACATTAGATGATGATTTGAGATGCCTAGCTCGACATCCAAGCCTAGAGGCTGCATACTACAAAGAATTTGGTGTAAGCAATAACAAATTTGAAATCAAAGAGAGAGAATAATCTTGGACTAGCCAGAATAGTGGAATTACAGCCATTGGAGCTTAAGGAACGATTTAATATGGATATTTGGATAGAATACTTTGTATTCTCTATCCGGGATGAGCAAAACTAGTATATGTATTTAAGCATATTTGGTATCATACGAGAACCAGACATGGAAAATGGAGAGACATGTATGGTAACTTGGAAAGATGAATATGGATTAACTAGCGTAAACACTAATCTTTTTGAGTTTGAAGACGAACCATATATATTCCTAGAACAAGCATTTCAAGTATATTACTCAAAATTCTTGAAGCATTCAGGATGGAGTGTTGTTTGTCGATGGAAGCCAAGGGATATCTACAATGTCGCACAATTAGCAGATGTCGACATAGAGGACAAATTTGAGTTAGATTCTAATGAAGAAAGACGTAGATTGCTACAACCTTATATTTTCATAGATCAAAATGTATCTCGAGTTGACTGTGAGCGTGAAGTTTCATGTGTTAGGAATGATTTCGATCACGAAATTATTGTAGATATTCCTACAATATCTAAGGAGTATGTACAAAGAAAAAGGTAATAATCATTGAAAATATCCATATGTTAAAACTTTCATCTTGATATTTACACATGTATTGTATGCATCTTATATATATATATACTCTTATTTAGGGGTTGACGAAGATGTCTAGTAGAGGACCATCAAAGTCCAAAACTAGCTGGATGGCGCCTAAGAAGCTCTTGCATCAAGTGAGGGAGCATCCACAGTGTTCCTTCCTCTACATTCATCCGTAGTGATGATATAGAGATATGGATCACATTACTTCGGAGTCTTCTTATAGGGTGGATTTTGCATCTTCCCATGTAGGTTAGTAGACTTTTATTTTGATTCTTATTTTGTTTGCATAATGATTTTTTGATATTATATTGTTTTCTTTCTAGACCCCTACACACTCTATACCATCTATACACTTGATGGATAAGTATTATTTAATGCATTAATATCAAATGTATTTTTTATTATTTTATTCAGTTGGTACTTATATGATTATATTTTGTTGTTGTATAGTTGGAGAGGATGCCTCTGCATCCGCATCACCAGTACGAACTTTACATTTGAGAAACTATCATCCTAATCATGCTGCTAAACACACAGAGAAGAGCGCTACAAGAATTGAAGGTATCTATATCATTTGATTTTATTATTGTTAATATCCTTTTTATTTTCTAATATCCTTTCTTGTTTTATATTTTTTAGATGCAGGGCTACGACGGGCATGTAAGAAGACTCGGGGAATGAATAAAGCCCATATATTGAGGCCCTATCTTGAGACAGATAACCCGCATTCCCTTTGCATTTTGATGAGGAGTTCCGTATAGTTAGCCCTAATGCTGAGTGATTTGGGCAGTATATTGGGCAGATAAGCCGTCGATTCACGGACTTTCCACTTTATACGACCTGGTGTGTGCATCATGAGTGTTTATTTGGAAACTTCATCCTCAAAGCTCAGGTTTAGATACATTTTTAATTTGAAATATCGAGATAATTTAGTATCATTTTGTACCTATCTACTCTAATACATTAATTTTGTTGAATATGCAGAAAGATTATGAGTTTCTGCCAGAAGATCATTATTGTCCTCTCAACCTTCCTGTTATCTACCAAGTCATAAAGACAAAGAGCAGGAGAGGGTTCGAGGTAATCACCATCAGGTGAAGATGGAGTGTTACGAACTATGTTGAAGACCCCGGAAGAGAAGATATGTGTTCTCCTCAAGGAAAAGGTGTTTGAAGGGGTTGCTGAAAAGTGGTGGATGACCTATGCATGTTTTTATTCTTCTAAGAGCAAGCGGGTATATAATTAACAATAAATATGATGTCGAGTATATACTTAGTATCAGATTGAAATCTAATTCTTACTTTTATGTGTAGGCGGCGGCAAAATAATCGAGAATCTAAGAAGCGAGGTCAAACAACCGATACAGATGGCCCAAGGAGCATGGTTTGAGCAAAACAGAGAGTGGTATAAAGTATTCTTTGAGTTTTAAGAAAATACATTTCTTTATTTATAATATGATATACTATACATATATATTTTTTAGTTACAAAGAGCTCAAATCGAAGAATCGGGTGACTCCTCAAGTGTATTGAAGGAGTATTTGGGTACCCACGCGATATTAGTAGATCTAGCAAGTGACACATACTCATATATATATCCTAACACCAAAACACAAGAGTATTGCATAAGTTTTTATTTTTGGACTAATTCAAATGATTTTCTTATGTATATTTAGAATAATATTGTTGAGTCGCATTTGAATACTTTACGTGATATAGGATCGGGTGATAGAAAAGGCAAAATCATTAGGGGTTGACCAAGAACCCAAGTTTGTCGTGATGACCAAAGTCTTAGATGATATACACGGAGGACATCACGACACTTATGAGAGAGACTTGAGTCATGGTGTTAGTAGATTTTATTTGACGACTTCCTCCACTCCGATATTTGCTACTCCTCCTGATGTCCTTCGCGAGATGGCCAAACTTAAGTCCAAGATGAAACGACTTACCCAGCTAGTATGTATGCAAAACAACCCCTCAATATTATCTCATTTCCTTACACACTCTTACTCACATACCCGTATTACAAGCTTTGTTAAACTTGTTTGTTTTGTTTCCAAAAGAATATAGACTTGAAAGAAGCTTCTTTCTTTCAGTTTTCGGACTGCTCCAATACATGCATCATACGCTCATTCGTGTATAATAAGGTAGCTTGTACGCTTAAATATGAGTAGCTCTAGTAACTTAATGGTACACAAATCAATCTCATTTTTGGAGAGGAGAAGCAAACGTAGGAGATATCAACTTTTATAAGATGGACCACGCGTATAAATCTGTGAATTAGTCACCTTTCGTTTATCCCAAATTGGTCTCGACCTTTTCACTTTCACTTATCATCTGTTCTGAATCTTAACCTTAACTCAGTGCCTCTAACATTGTCTTATTTGGGAAACTATTTATTTGTCTCCTGACACATTCATAGACCAACTGGCTTAGTAACAGAGTCTCACTAGGAGCACATCATGAATCACACTCTCAACCACACTCCTACACTCTCTATAGTGCTAGTGGGCCATGCATGATATTTTTTTAAAAATATCATGCATGGCCCACTAGCACTATAGAGAGTCTTGGGGTGTGGTTGAGAGTGTGGTTCATGGTGTGCCCCTAGCATTATTTTTAGTAACATAACCTCGTGTATATATAGTGGTAAAATTTTTGTTCACTGAGATGGAAATGAGTCAGCCATACAAAAAAAATAGTTATTTTGTAGTAGCCTATTAATAGTGCCAAACATAAGCTTACCTCATTATTGACTACTGTAAATCGTGTATAATAGGGTTATTACACCGTTTGAAGCTCTAAAATATTGTTGTAATTATTATAACTAAGTGAAGTGCTTTAGAAAAATCTCGTATATTGATATTTCGTAATGGATTGAGGGTCGGTTTTAAGCTTTAATATTGTTGCTAGCTCTGTTTTGTTTCAATTTGGAACTGTAGTGTTGAGTGTCCATAATCGGCTAACGTTGTTCATCATCAAATGGGCTTAGCTATGAACATTTTAAGATGTAGTTTGGATTTGGTGGAAGGCTTTTGATAACAGGGTTTTTTTTTCTTGTTATGAAATAATGTGGGAAGTGTAGAACCCCCCAATGGAATTAATGTGTTGATGAGAATGAGAAAATTGGTGCAGGTATGAATTTTATATGGTTGTTTTCTTTAATGCAACACAAGGGTTGTCCACTGGCACCTGCTAAAATACCAAAACCATGTCACAATTACAAAAACACCCAAAGCAAATATGTGAAAACACTCGATCTAAAAGCACACGCACGTGATTTTAGATTTCCTTATCCCGTTCCCTTAACCTTTGGGTTGGTCCCAATATATGCTGTTACGAAATGCGTTGAAGATATCAACACGTGTTTAATGATGCTATTTCATTTGCCAATTAATTGCGCTTATGCCTGTCTTCTGTTGTTGTTATGCCTAGTGACTAGTGTTGCTGTCTTTGTTGTTGTGATTCTTTTATGTGCCATTTGTGGTGTGCATCAACTCGAATTCTATTGGTTGTAATATTCTCACTGTTGATTCTTATCATGTGTATGAACTTTTAACCCCGGTTATCATAATTATTTGGCGTGATGGTCCATCGGTAGTACTCATCAATAGCATTAATTATGTTTTTAAACTGTCATTTTGAATACATAGCATTAATTATGTTTTTAAACTGTCATTTTGATAATCCTTAATTCAATACATTCTCTTGGTCTGTTAGTTGTATGGGTAACTAAGCATCAAGTTTTTGTATAAACAAACAGTGTGTGTAAGCCTGGGTTCACAGCAGATTTCGACGTGCATGTGCTTTTAGATTGAGTGATTTTACATCTTTGCTTCGGGTGTTTTTGTATGTCGGATCGTTGTGACTTGAGACCTGCTTGATTATAGTATTCATCAATAGATGTATATAAAAAATCATATGTAGAAAGGGTATATTTCACAGTACCCCCTGTTAGGTGTTTTTCACAAAAACCCCTAAAATTTATAAATTAGTGAAAACCTTTCTGAACTTATTTCACAAAAATACCATGACTATTATGTACTTTTATTAATTTCTACTAAAAGAGTTTCTCAGGTTAGAGTCGATAAATATTAATAAGGGTAGTCTAAACCTTTCATCCATCATATTGAAGTGTTATGATAACTTCCAAGTGTTTGGCGATTTTGTATAATATTGAAAGATCAGAGAGATTTTGTTAGATTTATAACATTTAGGAGGTTATTGTTGGACCCTAGAGGGGGGGTGATTAGGGTCAAGAGACTATAATTATGCAATAAAAACAATACAAGCACACCACAGAATTCTAATGCAATCAAACTAGAGGAGATAGAGTTAGGAATCGTTATCCTGTGACGCGCGATATGTTAACGAGGTTCGGTCCGCTGACCTACGTCCCCGCTCCCCACTCTCGAGGAGAAATCAACTACACAATCCGGTTTGGAAGCCGGAACTTCGTCTACACAGCGATCCCCTCACGATCTCACACTACACAGGTTGATCTACACAAGATCACACTCCCTCACAGTTGATCTACACAAGATCACACTCACAAGATAGTAGAAATGGTGTAAGACTCTCTCTTTACAACGTCCCTATGGCAAAGAGAAAGAGCACACTGAAGCTGGGAAGTGAACACACAAAAACTCAGTGAAAACAGGTTTGAAAATATAAGCTCTGAGAAAAACAACGTCACTGGTTTTTGCAAAAGCTGGGACACTGAGGAAGAAGAAGAGGTGGAGTTTAAATAGGAGAAAAACAGCTGTTTAAACCCATCCCTTAATCCCCCAAAAACTGGAACAAATCGTCGCTGAGATCTGTACTCAGCGGCGCTGAAAAAGGACAGATTTTATCGTTTGAATAATACGGCGGTCGACCGACGGAAATTTCGGTCGACCGTTGTCCAGGTCGAAAACGAGAAAAACAAGCAGAGACTTGTCCGGTCGACCGGTGCGGTCGACCGAAGGAAGCTCTCGGTCGAAGCTCTCTGTCGACCGCGGCGGTCTACCGAAGAACTCTCTGCTGCCCAGAGAGGAATGAACATAAGTGCGGTCGACCGGTGCGGTCGACCGCATTCTGATACATCCCAAAACACTGTTTTTTTTTTACTCAACTAAAATATTTGGAAAATATTTATTTGACCTCTGAAAATTATGAAACTTTGTAAAATGTTTTTAACGCTAAACAAAAACTGTTTGGAAAAAGAATTTTGCAGATAGGTCCTCATACTTTTGAACAATAGTATTTTGTGAAAAACGCTTAAAACATAAGTATGAAAACGTGTGTGTGATATCCCAATAGCTTCAAGTGAAGTCAATAACTCTTTGCCTACATCCTAGCACTAGAGAGAAAAAATAAAAGATAGCTAGTATCCTCATATAGAATGCAATGCTTGAGTCTTGATCTAGCTTGAATTTGATGAAGCTTCTATTTGAATTTGTTGTTCTTGAAATAACGTTGCTTCATCACTATGCCTCCTCCTCCTTTGGATATCATCGTTGTAGCGCATATTTCATCCAATCCTCCATTTGTGGTACTAACAAGCTTGATATATGATTTCACTACATTTGTACTTAATAAGCCATTAGTACCGATAATGGTGGTTGTAAAACATCATCAAAACATAAGGGCTAACAGTTATGTCAAGAACACCCCAAACTTAAGAATTTTGAGAAATTTACCCTAAAATACGTTTTTAAGAGGTCAAGGAGAGGAGTGGATATGTACTCAAGTCCTAAGTTGATAATAACTTTCCTACCAAAAAACTTTTTGATTTATGTATTACAAGGGTGAATTATATACTTTTGAAACTTGATACTTGCACAATGAGTCTATAACAATCACTATTTATGATGTATATATTTCATATATTACTTTACAGATTGATTCTCAGACCACTCGTCCACTGGCTATTGTTCCTGCTACTACTACACCGACTTTTGCCCATCCTTCTTCGGACGCTTAGGATTCTACATCTATTGCTCAATGTTTTCCTGAGGAAATTTCAAAACAAAATCCTCTTGCTAGTCAATTGGGAGGCGTGTTGGGGGCATCTTAGGGAACTTTACGCAAGAGGGCTACAGCGAGGAGGACATTCGCAAAGCTTTTGCTGATTATTTTCGATTAACTCAGCCGTGACTTACTTTTAACATAAGGCATTTGCATATTTCAGATATCCTCTTTATATTTGCGACTTGAGTAATTTAAAAGTAGTCGTATTCTGATTCTAGTCAATCTTGTGTTTTCATTTTATGCTTGGGAATATATATGTTGTGAATAGGTTTATTATGTATTTTTGTGGGAAATGAATTTTATGTTGGCATGGCAGGAGGAATAAGAAAAAGTAAAAAAAATAAAAAACACTATCACCAATAGTTAGGACCTTTGGTGCAAGTTTCAAAACTGTTGGTGCACGAAACTTGCACCAACAGCAACCGTTGGTGCTTAACTTTACACCAACCATTCAAACCGTGATGCGGCATAAACATGTACCAAAAAGGTTGCAACTGCACAACCGTGTCAAGTTATAGTATTTAAGATATTGATCCCACGAGGAAGGTGTTTTGTAGGAGAAAATATAAAATTGGTTCTTATGTTGTGTGCGTGACAAATAGGAATGATAAGTGAATGTGATTGTGAAGAGATTGAAAGAGTGAAAGTGGTGTGTAAGTAGGTGCAAAGTGTAAGTGAGAGTGGATTTGAAAAAAAGAATGAGTATGATCAATAAGGTGAGAAGGAAAAAAATGAATAAAATCAATAAACAAACAAAAAATCAAGAATGAAGAACAAAATTCTAGAATAAAAGAAAATTCAAGAAATTAAAGATGGTGGATTCAATTATAGATATGGATAATCTAAAATTGAACCCACTTCTTAGAAAATGGTGATTCCCTAGAGGGTTCTAGCCTAAAGGCGAATCAAACAAAATAAAAAATAAACAAAAAGAAAAACTAAACCCAAGAGGGTTCTAGCCTCAAGGTGAATAGTATAAGAAATTAAAATCTAACTACAAAATAAATTGTAAAATCTAAACTACAAAATAAAATTGTAAGAATTAAATGCAAGAAAATAAATCTACTCTATAAGCATGAAATAAATCTAAGGCAAGAGGGTTCTAGCCTCTTGACTATTTAACAAGAAAAATAAAATCTAATTACAAGCATGAAAATAAATCTAACTAATAAGCAATAAAAGAGAAATAAAAGAGAAAAAGGAAAGAAATGCAAACCTCTAAATAATTCTTCATCTCCATCTTCATCATCCAACAAAGAGAAGAAATATTTAAAGTGGTGAAAAAATTATTATTATTAATTGCAACAAAAAGTTACAATTTTGGAAGGCCTTCTCAATTAAGAGTAGCCCTCCTCTCCAAAAGGAGTTACAAAAAATTTCACACCCTAATTCCTCACTCTCTACCCCTATTTATAGTAATCTTCAATGAATATGAGCCATTGGATTTGTCTTGAGCCCCAAGTAACAATCTCCACCTTTAAATTTGGTTTTTGTTCTTCTCTAGCCCAATCTTCATTTGATTTTCCAAGGAGAAAATAAACATTGCAAGTCCGGCCCATAGCTTTAATTTCACAATTAAATCAAGTCTAATTCATGAGATCCAATTGATTTTCAAACAAACAAGTCCGGCCCATAGCTTGATTTTCGGCCCAAATGAAGATTTCATTTGGTTTTTCAAGTCTTCAAGTCTTCAAGTCTTGTGGAAATCCGGCCCATGTGGTTTCCCTTTGATTTTTCAAAGAGCTGCAGCAACAATGATGTGGTCCAATGCATTGATTTTGAAAATCAAACCCCAATGCTGCAGCAATGCTTGTCCGACCCACTATTTGCATTTGATCTTGAGAAAAAAATGAAGTCCGGTCCTCTTTGAGCTTGTTTGATTTCTCAAAAGAAAATCACAATCTAAGTTGTAGCAGCACTCCAGCCCATTTAATTAATTTTCAAAACTAAAATCAGCAGGTCCGGCCCATTTGAAGCAACTCATGAAGTTTTCATTTGATTTTTTTTTTTAAACAAATCCGGTCCATGGCCCATTCAATTCTTTTCTTCACAGCAATCATGTCCGGTTCCTTGATCTTTTGCATAAAAGCCCAACAGTGATTTTTTTGTGAAAAATCAACCAAGTCCGGTCTTGCATAAAAGCCCAATTCATTTTACTCTTTGCATCCAAGTCCATTCCAATTCTTTAGGCCTTTAAAAATTCAATTATTTGAATTTCTCTTATTTCTTCATTTACTCAATGGCCTTTGTTGAGAGATGGGATTTTTGGGATTTATTCTTCATTAACCTGTAATTAAAATAAAAGCAATTATTAGTGGTATATTTATTCATATAAACTAGATAATGAGGGTATAAAATTATAATAAAAATGTGATTATCAAATACCCCCATACCTAAACTTTTGCTAGTCCTCTAGTAAAGAAAATAAAAAGAAAATCCTAACTCACTTTCGCAGGAATCGCGGTTGTATTTAGCGCATACAACAAGCCTTTAAACCCCTAGGTTATCCTAGTAGACGAGTTACAGTCTCGTGAGGGTTTGCAGTGAATATACCCACAAAATTCAGTTGACTTGCCAAATTTAAGAAGTCAGTAAATAACTAAATTCACTTGATAACTTTTAGATAATCTAATTGGAGCCAGTTATCACTCAAGAAAACATTTTTATATATAACTCTAAGGTATATTTTCAAGAAAATCTTCTCATTGTAGCAATACAAAACCAAACCAAACTTAGAAATTTAATTTAAAAGTTTTGAAAAGAACATGCTAACTCTTTGTTTTAAATAATTTTCAAGTTGCTTGATTTAAAATATTTTCCAAGACCATATATACAATTATAAAACATTTATTAGTTTTTTATTTATTTATTTATTTAGATTTTTTTTAACTCTTTCTTTCTTGGTGATTTTTTTTCTACTTTAACGGGCTTTCTAAGTGACCATTTAACGAGTTTTGGCCCAATGGATCCCAACCCAAATGGGCTTAGGTCATTAAGTATGGAAATACTCATTGGGCTTAATTACTCGGTCAGCTTAGGCTTTATAAGATAGAATCACCTCGAATTCAAGAGTTTTTTTTTTCTTTTTGGTGCCCATTTTCGCACTCTTCTTTTGCAAATATTTTTTTTATATGTATATATTTTTTGGAAAATATGTAAATCAAGACACTTTGAAAGAATTATTTTCAACTCTAAGTTAAGCATGTAAAAATTTTATTATTTTAAATAAAAATCTAAGTTAAGGCTTAAGTAAAGTATACTACTTTGAAAATCATTTCTTAAGAAATTTATTTAGAGTTATCATAAAAAGTGAACTTAAGTAAATAACCAACTAGGGATTAGAAAATTTCAAATTTATCAAATAAATCAATTATTACATAACTCTATCAATTTGGCAAGTGACGATATTTTCAAAAAAAAATTTTAAGAAAAAGGGAAAAATACATTTGGTTCGCTGATAAAAATCTGTAATTACCTTTGGTCTGAGGAGGAGGAAATCAAACATTTATTTTTTTCTTGTTTTTTTTCTTTTTTTCTCTTTTTTTCTTTTTTTTAACAACTAAACAAGAAACTCTCAAATGAGTGAAGAATAAATTCTTTTTATTATTCTGAAATAAACAAAATAAACAATGTAGAATGAAATATTCAACATGAAGAGTTCCTGTTCTACATTGAATCCTACCTTACTGTTGAAAATTCTTCCCCGGATTTTAAACAAATTCAGAATGATATAATCAATAATGTGAATTTTTAAGTATTTCGGGGTGTTCAATAATTCTTGCAACAAGGTAAGGTAGGTATTATTGGTGTCATGCATTTTGCATTTCTTAATGAACTTAGACTCTTGTATTGTGAAGTTTTGTTTTCTAACAACCAATTCTTCTGTGAAGTTCTGAAAATTTGGTTGTTGATTATTCTTCAAGAATCTAAGTTCATCAAGAAAGAGTTCTTCAAAATTTAATTCAAAGCAGTACATGTTTAACACAGTTTTATTATTTTCAAGGACCTGATCTGCTTCTTCTAAAAACTCTAACTCTTCATCAAAAATTTCCTCAAAACTTGGATATGACTCTTCTTCTTCTTCCTCTGGTCTTTCCTGAATTGAATTATCAGGGGAAGAATGAATTGGGACAAGAATTTGACTTAAAGGTGTTCTTTCCTGATTATCGGCCTGTTTTCCTGACTGTAGTGTAATCATTTGAGTGTCTTTAGGATTGTCCACGTGTTGACTCAGAATTTCTCCTTCCTCTCCTTCACTTATGGCACTAGCTAGTTGATCAATGTGGGTTTCTAATCTAGCTATGGCTTGAGTGTTAGAGTTAAGTATGAGTTCGGTTGATTGCATAAAGGAGTTCATCGTGTAGGATGTTTGAGTTAACATATCTGTGGCTAGTGTGGAGGCCTTAATTATGATTTCAAAACCTTTTTCCAAAATATTGAGACGTTCATCATGATCTGTATCAAGAGGAGTGTAAGTTACAACTTGATGATGTGGAGACTGATTTTGATGTGACAGGCTGGGTTGTTGAAATTGTGGATGAGAATGGAAAGGAACTGTATTTTCCCTAGGAAAATGTTGGGTCAAAGAGGGAGTGAAGTTTTGAGTTTCGGAGTGGTTTCCTTGATTCCATGCAATGTTTGTGTAACTTGCCCAACCTGGGTTGTAGGTTGGAAAAAATGGATCATTTACCGAATACTGATATGGACTCTCTACAAACTCCCGGACTTCATTGGAAATTTCAATCCTATTGGGATAACATAAATTTTGAAAAACTTGTGGATTAGCCATTTGTTCAAAATGAATTTGTTGATGTGTATTGTCCCTAATCCACGTTTTGCATGCACCAAAAACAAATTTTTTTTTTATACTTTTTTTTAGAGAAAAATAAAAGTTAGTTTTTTTTTAAAGAAGAAAATGGAAAATCCTAACTAAAACAAATCAAAATCAATCACTTTTCAATCACTCTAACTCTAGGGTTAAGCCTAACTCAACTAGACCAGCTCCTAACCAAAAACTCCTAAAGTAAAAAGATTAAAATTTTACTTTTATCCGGGTAGTTAGCCAGGTAAGGATAGTACTAGAGGGTGATCAGAGATCAATTAAGTACCTCGTTCCTTACGGAGCGCTTTACGCAACCCCTAAACCTTGCCTTAGACACCAACTAATCCAAGAAAACTTAAACTGCTTCACTTAAGGATTCTTTGTTCCTTATTGAGCTCGAATCCTTAGGGCCAACGTCTAATGAGTTTTATTAGGCTTGGGTGGTGTAGTGAGGAATTAGTGATTTTTTGGGCTAAGGAAAGGGTGATGAAATCCCTCACCTTATCTTGATTATGGGGTTTTGCCCGTAAAAATATTTTAAAGTGTGTGTCAAATCAAGATGCTCAAATCACTTGGTGAATTCCTACTAAATATATGAAATGCAACCCTATGAATTAAAAGCAACTAAAAAGGATGGGAAAAAAATTTTAATTAGGGTTAACAATCAAACAAATGAGAAGGGGGGATTTGTTTGAATTTATTATCTTGTTAGTAAATGTCAAAGTGAAGGGTGAATTTTATTATGGTCAACGGAAATAAAATCTTTTTTTAAGATCCTAATTGTCACTAATTGTGAGAAACTAACTAAAGGTGTGGAATTAAAAATATAAGGAAGAAGACTTACCACAAGCGAATATCCAATTCCTCAATCTCCAATTCTTGATCTTTAATCTCCAAGTAGTTCTTTCACAATAAACACACAAGTTAAAGAACCAAAATAATTAAAACCTACTTAAGCACCTTCCCCGGCAACGGCGCCAAAAACTTGATGCGGCATAAACATGTACCAAAAAGGTTGCAAGTGCACAACCGTGTCAAGTTATAGTATTTAAGATATCGATCCCACGAGGAAGGTGTTTTGTAGGAGAAAATATAAAATCGGTTCTTATGTTGTGTGCGTGACAAATAGGAGTGATAAGTGAATGTGATTGTGAAGAGATTGAAAGAGTGAAAGTGGTGTGTAAGTAGGTGCAAAGTGTAAGTGAGAGTGGATTTGAAAAAAAGAATGAGTATGATCAATAAGGTGAGAAGGAAAAAATGAATAAAATCAATAAACAAACAAAAAATCAAGAATGAAGAACAAAATTCTAGAATAAAAGAAAATTCAAGAAATTAAAGATGGTGGATTCAATTATAGATATGGATAATCTAAAATTGAACTCACGTCTTAGAAAAGGGTGATTCCCTAGAGGGTTCTAGCCTAAAGGCGAATCAAACAAAATAAAAATAAACAAAAAGAAAAACTAAACCCAAGAGGGTTCTAGCCTCAAGGTGAATAGTATAAGAAATTAAAATCTAACTACAAAATAAATTGTAAAATCTAAACTACAAAATAAAATTGCAAGAATTAAATGCAAGAAAATAAATCTACTCTATAAGCATGAAATAAATCTAAGGCAAGAGGGTTCTAGCCTCTTGGCTATTTAACAAGAAAAATAAAATCTAATTACAAGCATGAAAATAAATCTAATTAATAAGCAATAAAAGAGAAATAAAAGAAAAAAAGGAAAGAAATGCAAACCTCTAAATAATTCTTCATCTCCATCTTCATCATCCAACAAAGAGAAGAAATATTTAAAGTGGTGAAAAAATTATTATTATTAATTGTAACAAAAAGTTATAAATTTGGAAGGCCTTCTCAATTAAGAGTAGCCCTCCTCTCCAAAAGGAGTTACAAAAATTTTTACACCCTCAACCCCTCACTCTCTACCCCTATATGAGCCATTGGATTTGTCTTGAGCCCCAAGTAACAATCTCCACCTTTGAATTTGGTTTTTGTTCTTCTCTAGCCCAATCTTCATTTGATTTTCCAAGGAGAAAATAAACATTGCAAGTCCGGCCATAGATTTAATTTCACAATTAAATCAAGTCCAATTCATGAGATCCAATTGATTTTCAAACAAACAAGTCCGGCCCATTGCTTGATTTTCGGCCCAAATGAAGATTTCATTTGGTTTTTCAAGTCTTCAAGTCTTCAAGTCTTCAAGTCTTGTGGAAATCCGGCCCATGTGGTTTCCCTTTGATTTTTCAAAGAGCTGCAGCAACAATGATGTGGTCCAATGCATTGATTTTGAAAATCAAACCCTAATGCTGCAGCAATGCTTGTCCGGCCCACTATTTGCATTTGATCTTGAGAAAAAAATGAAGTCCGGTCCTCTTTGAGCTTGTTTGATTTCTCAAAAGAAAATCACAATCTAAGTTGTAGCAGCACTCCAGCCCATTTAATTAATTTTCAAAACTAAAATCAGCAGGTCCGGCCCATTTGAAGCAACTCATAAAGTTTTCATTTGATTTTTTTTTTTAACAAATCCGGTCCATGGCCCATTCAATTCTTTTCTTCACAGCAATCATGTCTGGTTCCTTGATCTTTTGCATAAAAGCCCAACAGTGATTTTTTTGTGAAAAATCCACCAAGTCCGGTCTTGCATAAAAGCCCAATTCATTTTACTCTTTGCATCCAAGTCCATTCCAATTCTTTGGGCCTTTAAAAATTCATTTTTTTGAATTTCTCTTATTTCTTCATTTACTCAAGGGCCTTTGTTGAGAGATGGGATTTTTGGGATTTATTCTTCATTAACCTGTAATTAAAATAAAAGTAATTATTAGTGGTATATTTATTCATATAAACTAGATAATGAGGATATAAAATTGTAATAAAAATGTGATTATCAAACCGTTAGTGCAAAACTCTGCACCAACGATGGCAACCGTTAGTGTTGATCCTTGCACCAACGGTAGCACCTATTGGTGTTGAGGTTTGCAACAAGGTTGCAACCGTTGGTGTCGTTATTTTAAATTTTAAATTATTTTTTAAATATTTAATTAAATATTTACTTGTACCAACGGTGATAACTGTTGGTGCAGAGTTAGTTTGCACTAGTTGAGGGAATTTCAGCCACAGTGCATATTGTACCAACGGGTTTTTTTCTAACGGTTATAACTGTTAGGGACTGTTGACTCTTAAGTTTACGAACTTGGAACTCTCCCAAATGAAGACAAAGAACTTACTTTTATTTCTTTAATTTTTTCTTGATGAAACAAGGATTACAATAGCCCTTTATATAGGCTTCAAAAATAAAACGTATAGGCATACCAATAGTCACAAGTTAAACTCCTCTTTTAATTTCATATAGATAAAATATCATAAAGGAGTGAGTAACCCTTATTCTTCCATAACTTATGTCTCTTCCCCTTCTAAACTTATGACCCTTGCACTTCTAAAACTCTTGCTATTAACTTTATTTATTCTAACATTTTAATTTGATATTCCAACACGCCCCTTAAAATCAAAATGTCTTTATGCCAAGCATGCCTCTTAGCCTCATGAAAGTTCCACCTGATAATGGCTTGGTGAATATGTCTGCTACTTGTTTAGTGGTGTGACAATGCTTCAGTTCAACGGTTTTCTGCTTTACATGGTCTCTGAGAAAATGAACCATGTATCTATGTGTTTGCTCCTCCCATGATGTATTGGGTTCTTTGCAAGTTGGATGGCAAATTTGTTGTCCACAAAAGTCTTCTTGTGGATGATCCAACTCCTTTAATATGTTTCACAACCAAATTGCTTCACATACTATAGATGCAGCCACCACATACTCTACTTCACATGAAGATAAGGCCACAACTCCTTGCTTCTTTGAGGTCCATGAAAATGCAGTTGACCCAAGATAGAAGATATAGCATGTGGTGCTTTTCCTCTCATCTTGGTCACCTCCCCAGTCACTATTTGAGTAACCAACTAGTTGTGCATTTTCATCATATGCATAGAAGAGACCCAGGTTGAGTGTGCTTTTGATATACCTTAGTATCCTCTTCGCAGCTAGCCAGTGAGACTCCTTTGGTGTCTCCATGTAGCGACTCACAAGTTCGACTCTATAAGTAATATCAGGCCTTGTGATCGTCAAGTATCTCAGGCTGCCAACTAGACTTTTGAAAAGAGTTAGAATCCACGAAACGTCCGTCTCCTTCTATTGAGAGCTTGATTCTGATGGCTACTGGGGTGTTCACAGGGTTGCATTCATTCATCTTGAACTTCCCTAAGATCTCCTTCATGTAATTCTTCTGGGATATAAAAATCCCCTCTTGCTGCTGCTTCACTTCAATGCCAAGAAAATAGGACATCAATACATTGTCCGTCATGTCAAATTCATTGAACATTGCTGCCTTGAATTCAGCAAGCATCTTGATATTGCTTCCTGTGTACAATAAATCATCAACATAAAGATAAATTATTAGAAATTCGGTTTATGGTTTTTTTTCATGTAGATGGCATATTCATAGGGACAATTAATGAAGCCGTTTTGATGAAGATAGCCATCAATTCAGGTGTTCCATGCTTGTGGTGCCTGCTTTAAGTCATACAAGGCTTTCTTCAAATGGTACACTTTGTCTTATTGCCCTTTCACAAGAAAGCCTTCTGGTTATTGCACGTACACCTCTTCCTCAAGAACGCCATTGAGGAATGTTTACTTGACATCCAAATGATATATATTCCACCTGTGATGAGCTGCAAGTGAAATTAATAGTCTCATTGTATCCAGTCAAGCAGCCGGAGCAAAAACTTCTTCATAGTCGATGCCGTACTTTTGTTTGTAACCTTTCACTACAAGCCTCACCTTGTACCAATCAACTTCACCATTCGTTGTGTGCTTGATCTTGTACACTCAGTTGACTCCTATTGCCTTGTGATTTTGTGGAAGTGTTGTCAACTCCCAAGTGTCATTCTTTTGGATGGCGTGGATCTCCTCCTCTATTGTTGTTCGCCAACAATCTTCTTTTATAGCTTCTTGGAAGGTGTGAGGTTCATGATCAGCATATAAGCAGAAGAGATTTGACTCTCCATCTTCTTCTATCTGCTCATAGGTCTTCCTGAGGCTTCTCATTTTTATAGGACCTCGTTGCACGGTAGATCCGCTGCTGCTACCTTCCCCAGAAGATGGAAAACCTCTTGCAAGAGAGCGTGTAGAATGGGGAGGAGATGGTGGTGTAGCTAGTGATTGTTCCTCATGTAGAGACTCATCAGGTTCATTCACCACGGGCTGATTTTTGGTGGTCTCTTCATTGCTCCAGTTCCATGCTTCTTCTTCATTGAAGACAACGTCTCTATTAACAACTAGTTTCTTGGTTAGTGGATTGTAGAGCTTGTATGCCTTCGACTCCTCGCTATATCCGATGAAAATACATTTTTCACCGTGATTGTCAAGCTTCTTCCTTTTGACTCCAGGTACTTGAGAATATGCAACACACCCAAAAATTCATAGGTGTGCCACACTAGGCGTGTAACCGCTCTATGCCTCTTGAGGTGTCTTGTTCTTCACTATCTTTGTGGGGCATCGGTTGCACAAATAAGCTGAGCATGTCATGGCTTCTACCCAGAACTGCTTTGGCAATCCCTTTTCTTTGAGCATGGTTCTTGTCATGTCGATGATGGTCCGGTTCTTTCTTTCTGCAATGCCATTTTGCTATGGTGTGTAGGCAATAGTAAACTGTCTCTTTATACATTGATCCTTGCAATATTCTTGAAATAGATTTGAGGTGTACTCACCACCTCGGTCAGATTGAAGAATTTTTAGCTTGTGGCCGCTCTCTGCTTTAACTAAAACTTTAAAATGCTTGAATGTAGTAAAGGCAGCAGATTTTTCTTTAAGAGTGTACACCCATAACTTTCTACTGAAGTCATCAATGAAGGTTATAAAATATCTATTACCTCCCAAAGAGACGGGATCGATCGGTCCGCAGATGTCGGTGTGAATAAGTTGCAATGGTGTCTTCACTCCATGATTCTCCACTGGGAAAAAGGAACTCTTGGTTGCTTGCCAATTACACAACCTTCACAAATATGATTCGGTGGATCGATTGTTGGTAGACCTCGTACCATGCCAGCTGTAGATAGTAACTTCAGACCGCTGAAGTTTAGATGGTCGAAGAGAAGATGCCACCTCCATGACTCATTCTCCATGAGTCCTTGAAAACACTTGTCGACTTTCGTGTTTAGATGCAAGGGAAACATGCGGTTCCTTGTCATCTTAACACAAGCTATGAGGCCTCCATTTGTATTTTTCAACCAAAGATGCATGCGGTTCCTTGTCATCTTAACACAAGCTATGAGGCCTCCATTTGTATTTTTCAACCAAAGATGGTTATTCTCCATATATACTTTGTATCCCTTTCCTTGTAATTGACCGATGCTAAGAATATTATTTTTCATGTTAGGAATATAGTAAACATCGGAAATATACTCGGACTTACCATCCTTTTGGTAGATTTTAATCTTCTCTTTGCCTTCAACCGTGAGTTTTGAAGAATCTCCGAGGCTCACACTTCCATGAACTCCTTCTGCGGGTTCCATGAAAAGTTCTTTCTTCCCGCACATGTGGTTGCTAGCACCCAAGTCAAGGTACCAAGCATCATTCTTAACACTTGAATCATCATTAGCAAGAAGAAGCGTAAAGTTGTTACCCACATTATTTGTTACTTCAGCAAGATTGGTTTGGTCTTCAGTTTTGTGCCAACAATCTGAAGCATAGTGCCCAAACTTGTGATAGTTATAGCACTGAACATACTTGTTGTTTCCACGCCTAGGTGTGGATCTTCCACGATTGCTTCGTCATCATCCTCTAAACTTGAGTCATTACTTTTTGAGTGGTTTGCTATTGGGGACCACGTCCCCTGTCTCTATCACGACCATGACCACGACCTCTACCTTGTGAGTCTTGATTACTTAGAGTCAATGTTGACTCTAGTACTTGTTCCAAAACTATGAAACTAGCATTCTTTTGCATTCGTTGTTCATGAACTTGGACAGATCCCAAGAGCTCCTCTATTGAGATCTCCTCCAAATTCTTTGACTCCTCAATTGCCGCCACCACGTGCTCGAATTTTGATGTGAAGGATCGGCGCAACTTCTCCATCACTCGGATGTTCTCCATCTTTTCTTCATTTCTCCTCATTTTATTCACAATTAGAAGTAATCGTGAATAATAATCGAAGATTTTTTTCTTCATCTTTCATTTGAGCGGCTTTAAGATCGTCCCTCAAAATTTGGAGGCGAATTCGCTTCACCCGCTCGACACCTTTGTAGATGATAGCAAGGATTTCCCATGCTTCATTGCTCGTTGCTTCGGCAATTATCTCAAAGATAGACTCGTCTAACCCTTGATAGAGTAGAAAACGAGCCTTGCTATCCTTCTTTCTTTGCTCTTTGAGAACCTTCTTCTCTTCGGCAGTGTAGATGGCTTCTACTTCTGGTGTAGGTTCCGTGAACCCATCAATGATCAGCTCCCACAACTCTTGAGAACCAAATAAGGCTCTTATTTGGATTGAACAACTCTAGTTATCTTTCGATAATTTGGGCACTTGAGGATTGACAAGATTATTTGTGGTAGCCATGGGAAGAAGAGATAATGGGAAAATTTGATCAAGTGGCTCTGATACCACTGTTGACTATTAAGTTTAAAAACTTAGAACTCTCGCAAATGAAGACAAAGAACCTACTTTTATTTCTTTAATTTTTTCTAGATGAAACAAGGATTACAATAGCCCTTTATATAGACTTTAAAAAAAAATATAGGCATACCAATAATCACAAATTAAACTCCTCTTTTAATGTCATAAAGATAAAATATCATAAAGGAGTGAGTAACTCTTATTCTTCCATAACCTATATCTCTTCTCATTCTAAACTTATGACATATGACCATTGCACTTCTAAAACTTATGCTATTAACATCATTTATTCTAACATTTTAATTTGATATTCCACCAAGGGACATCACTAGTCCCAACGATTACAACTGTTAGGGCGGACCTCCTTTGTACTAGTGGTCTTTCATGTTAGTTATCAAATTTAATGACTAAATTTAAACAAAATTAAAAAAATTTAACTCTGCATAGTGGGTTAAGTAGGTTATGCCAAGCGACCCCTTAGGAAGTTTTTTTCTGCAATTTCAATGATTGCTTGGGGGTTTAGTGTTTTTGAGTGTTAGACACTTAGACTCCGCAAAACACTGAAAGTTCTTCGGAGTTTATACATTGAAATCTCCCGTATTAGAAAAGAAGATATCATATCTACGTTTTGATCTTGCAATTACCCCACAGTTAGATTTTAATATAACATTCTCACACATCTCCACAGCTTATTATAAAAGTGCCACTTCTACTACTATATAGAATACAAATAGTTTATATATAACATACATAAATGCGAAAGCTAGTTTCAAACATTGGGTTGTTCATATCCCTCCTCCATCGCCGTGAGACGTGGCTGCCTCCTCCGATCTGGCCCTGGACTTCTCAAATTGCTCTTGATCTTTATCGGCGTCCCTCTTCGCATCTGGATTCGCTTCTGAGACTCTACGAGCAGCAGAGAATAGGTCGACGGGCTCAGTATCCGCAATCTTGCCACCTTCAAGAGGTGTGCCGTGCTTGTAACGCACCCTTAGGGACTCGTCCTCAGAGAGCTTCGCCTGCGCAACTCCGTATTTTATATCATCCTTGCTTTTCGCCATAGTCTCTCTAGCTCTCTAGCTGCAGCTAAGACTTGCTGCTTCTGATCTCAGTCAGATTTTTTCGAGTTATAAGTAGGATTTGCTCGATGTAACGCGTGGCAACTGAACCATGCTCCTTATGACAGGTTTGCCTGCTATCTGATGCACGTGGCATGCGATTAGTATTTACTGTTTAACACAGGGTAATTATTTATATTCTGGAGAAAACCCCTTGTTTAGTTTTAATTTGTTCCCTCGAGTGTAGTGTGATTAATGGACGTGCGTGAATCCCGTTTCCGACGCTAGTACCAGAGAGGCGGCAAACGGATCGGATCGGGTTGATTTCGGTCGGATCAAAAGCAATCCCGTCCGTACAATTTATCCCATCTACACGTATTTTAATGGGTTATCCATTCTAACATAGTTGTCCCGTTTACCACATCCATCCAATAAACGGACACCCTGTGATGATTTCAACAGTCTCCTCAGCTGTATAAAAAACGGTTTTTCTATAGAGTGCCCTTGGGCACTCCATAAGAGAGGAGAAAGATACAGAAAAATAAATGAAGAGATGATCCCAATGCAAATCAGGGGGCCCTCTCCTCATTCATTTCTCGCTATCTCTCTCCTCTCTTATAGAGTGCCCAAGGGCACTCTATAGAAAAACCGAAACTTAAAAATTGTAATCTTATCCAACTGTCCAGCTGTAATAAGATCATTAATGTACTAAATTATCTCAATTAATCTCTTATTATCATATCTTTTCTAACTTTGACCGTCTGTTTTAAATCGCCAGCTATGTTACATGATATACGAGCATTGTCATTAGGCCTCGCAACTTCTTAATTAGTTCAGCACACAATAAACACTCCATAAAAATGAGAACGCCATTATCTTCAGTCCCTCTCCAAAGTTTGTTCTTCTGAACTGGTGACAGTCGTGACAATTAACAAGACGGAAAAAAGGAAAAAGGAAGAGCCCTCCCAAAAAAAATAATTCTAATTCTAAATTTACTCCTCAAATTTTCCCACAATTTAACTTTTGACAAAATTTTAACATTTTTAGGAGTAAAATTACCTCTTTAATCCTATTTTAATTATTTTTAAAAACAATATCAGAAAAATGTCATATAATTACAAATCCAACCCATTTCTCTCACATTACTCCCCCCTTTAATTTTCTTTTCCACGATCACTCGTGAATTCTCCAGACGCAACCAAGAAGAAACCACTCTGATTTTCTCGATGAGAACTGTTGTATCATAGAATCGCCAAGTCTAATAAGCTCTTCAAAGTTGGCAACGTATCATATTAACGGGCCGAAAGCTATAATTTGAAAGTCCAACTTGAGTATGAGCACCACCAATCCATCTAACAGTCCGAGTCCTAGGAGAAAAACGTCTTCAAGACGAGATTTGTTAAAGGAACTTGAGTACGAGGTTAAAGACGTCTTCTGCTCGAACTTCACTAGAGAATGTCTCAAATGACGAAATACCCTATTAGCATCACCAATATCATTCACATTAAATAAATGGCCAGTTGGCGCCTGTACTTCACCATCCAGTCACCATCGCATTAAATGTATAGCCACAGTCATTATGATTTCTCGAGCCAAAGTCAAAATGACTCCTTGGACGATACCAGCACTTTCGTTATTCTATCACTATCACATTAAATGCAAAGATGGCTCATTCAACCAACCGCCAACATGTGTGAAGTGTAGTTTGATCAACCGGCTACACCAACCCGACTGAATTACTAGTGTGCCTTCATGAATTCACAATAAATAGTGGATAACCCCACTACACCAAGTTATGCTGAATAAAATCCTAAACTTAAATTCTCCATTCTATGAGCTTGCTTAATCAATTACTGGCTTGAACATAGGATGACACATTAGGAAGATCCTCTCTAACCCTCTAATGAATGTTAATTGTGCGAGGATCTACTTCCTCCTAAGTAATCAACCATCATGGAAGATTAAAGGACCCCGTAAACTCCTTCAAATATCCATCCGCTCATACAATTAACTTTTTAACACAAATAGTTTAACGCCCAATGTGGGGCCCCTTCTCCTTCTTACCTTGAAAAAATAGATGATCGTTTTTGCCCTCTAATCCCTAACTCATATAGTCCCGGAGAATCTTCCAGTTATGGCTATGTCACTTAAGCTTAGCTAGAATAATCCTCCCAAATGATAGTTCTTTGTGACTACAACAATGGTTCTCTTCGTTCACCCTACCACCCCTTTCCTTGGGGGACAACACTGGAAGTAGGAAAATGAAGAGCACCATGACATCAAACACGCTTGGCTATCAATCCCTATTAGACTCGCCAACACCTAGAGGCAACATGCAAAAGTTCAAGCCATGATCCCAGGCACACCGCATGAACAACATCACGAGGTGTAAGGCACAGCTACACAACCCAAACCCTAGTGACTTGGGCCGATACCTTTACAGCCAACCTTATTTCTAGTTATTATCGGACATTCAACACGGTGGTTGAAATCGTTAGAGGAAATAATCCTCTCTCGAATAAAATTATGAATGTTCTCTGCCCTAAGTTCTAGATGCCACACATCGAGAAATATAAGGGTGAAGGCAACCTGGCCGAACATACATAGAATTTTATTGACATGATGTGCATGTAGCATGTGACAAATCCGATCATCTGCAGACCTTTTTTTCTCACCCTCAATGGCAGCGCTAATATGGGCTGGAATTCTCTAGAGAAGAAGTATGTTCATAGATACAAACAACTCAGGTAGAAGCTCGTATCCAACTTCCTGACAAACACAAAGAAGAAGCCCCCCTTCGCTCACAGAGACCTTGCAAAACTCTAAAAGAGTATTTCAAAAGCTTCCAAGCTAAGCAGTTGGAGGTAGAAGACCCCGGCAACATGGTGGCAATGGCGGCAATAATCTCTAATCTAGAAGATGATAAACTATCTGACACGCTCATCATGAATCTCCTGGTTAACTTTGACCAAATCATGGCCATACACAAAGACAGTCGCCTCCATAAGAAGGCGACTTGAAAGCAGTTGTCGAAGCCAATTCTTTTAGGGGCAAGAAGACTGGAGGCGACCAACCCGAGTCTAAGTCCAGATCCGAATGACTTGCTAGGAGAGATCAGAAAAAGGATGCAATGAGGAGAGCAGTGTTCACCCCCCTCAAAGCTTCCCTCTCACAAGTATTGTATCTGATTCCGAAGGAGGGGCATCATACCAAAACTCTATCTCATATGACTTTAAATCCTTGTAAGAGAGATCTTTGACAATATTGCTGCTATTATCGGGACCATTTTCATGACCCGATGACTATAGAATTCTACAAAGAGGCATCAGGGATCCCATCAAAAGAGGGTGGTTGAAGAAATTGTCAACAATCATAGAAAGGAGGAACCGGCCCCTAATAAATTAGCGAGAAGGAGATCAAAATCAAGATCACCCCATGTAGTAAGCTTATTCTGTTAGATCATCAGGATTTTTTTTTCCTCTCGGGTCAGTCGACTGATAGATCATCAGTCGACTAATAGAGACATATTAATTGTGAATGCTCGCTGTTCGGTCGACTGATGGGATATCAGTCGACTAATCGAGTGTCAGTCGACTGCTTCCTAAGGGCCAGTTGACTAATTCAGTGTTGTTTTTGCGTGTGTTGATCTTCCATGCACGTTTGGTTATGATTTGAAGGGTAGAAAGGAACTAATATAGTTCTCTAAGTGTACAAAAATTGCGTACCTTTGGTCATTAGGTGATGTACCTATTTCTACCAAGCTGACGAGGCTATTTATATAATCTTGGCTGAGTCCATATAGTAAGCTTATTCTGTTGATACTTTACAGGTATCGGTTGTGGGCGGCATGAGTCATCCTTGTGATTAATACAATGGTGACAGGGGAGTGAGGTGCTGACAGGGTTCGATGAGCCATTAAGACACTGTGGGGGATTTAATCATGACTCCGACCGTTCATTTAATATGATGGTGATTGGTTGTTCGCAAGGGGTGCGAGAATGACCACCTTCCATCTTGGCTTTATGAGAGGACTGAGAAAAGATGCCTTTCGTCTCGACCCTCGAGGGATATGAGAAGAGACGCCTTTCGTCTCGGCTTTTGACGGGGATGAGAAGGGATGACTTTCGTCTCGGCCTTTGAGGGAGACAATAAGTCAGTGTATCGAGGTTGAGTCAGTGTATAGTCTATTTGAGTCACGTGTCAGTTAGTTGAATGTGATTAACACTTAATTATTTCTACGGTCCAACAATAATGGATTACCCCACTACACCAAGGTACATTGAATAAAATCTTAAAACTAGATTATGCATTCTACAAGCTTTCTTGATCTATCACCGACTAGAATGTCAGAGAGCATGCTGAGGAAATCCTCAGCGGCCCTCTAATGAGTGTTACCTGTGCAGGATCTGCTTCCTCCTAATTAGTCAGTCACTAGGGAAGATTAAGGGACACTAAACTCCTCCAAATATCCATCCACTAATACAATTAACTTTCTGACCCAAGCAGGAACCAAGATCATCTTCCTCATCGTCACAATCTACAACACCCAATTTTTAGTTTCTAGGTCTTCCCAAAAATTTTCCAATGGTAATGTCTCGAGCATCATCCGAGAAGCAATTCATGCTTATTGGGACCAATCCATGTATGTTAAAAGTTCAACATTTATAATGAGGGGGAACTACCATATCGTTGTGCAGTCATTGATTCATCTATGAGGTCTGAGGACCTAAACCTGCTAAGCTTGGTACTCTGGAGAGGAGTTGGCATTATAATTTTTTCCTGTGAACTCGCATGGTAATTTCCTTTTTCGCCTTTAATTCTCCATTAGGGATCTGTACTTTGCAGGGTCCCTAAAGAACCACTAAAGGCCACCTATGGAGCCAGACCAAAAAAAAAAAGAAAAAGAAAAACGAAACACGATGCGCGTTATTCTACAAGGCTGCATTTGGCAAGAGGATAAATGCGGGGTTAAGTGGGTTTAACCGCCATTAGCCTACCAAACAGAAAAAGGGAAAGGATTAACAAACCCGGACGTGAGCCGGTTAGCCCATTTAACCCGTCATAAGAAGGGATAACTATTCCTCGTAAGAAGAAGGAACAAGGCTTGTTCCGCCTTCTCACACGAGGGTAGGCGGCAGAATTTTTTCATCTCAAGACTTCTTTCCTCCTCAAATCCTCATAAATGGCCACTCCTTCGATTTTCCTCTTTCTCTACTGAAACCCTAAGTCCTCAACCTCCAATTTTCCTCGACCTAGCGAGATCCTGTTTCATGCCAAGGTCGCCAATTCTGTGCACCTTGTGGGGTCCCTTGCCGTGCCAGTCTAGCTCTAGACCTTGCCTAGTGATGTCTTCACTGTCTCGGTCCTCATTCAGGCGAGAACGAAGAAGGGTTCACCTCAGTTATGGTAAAAAAAATCTATACAATTTAATCTCAATTGCTTCTATTATCGTCAATTGATACATTGAGATTGTCTGTTATTCATAATTGGTTGCTAATTATTGTGAGTAATTGAGGAAAATGTTACTTGAAATTGGGAAGTAATTTAGTTAGTCATAATAATCACTTGCTTGTTATTGGGAATAGGAAAATGTTACTTGAAATTGGGAAGTAATTTAGTTAGTCATAATAATCACTTGCTTGTTATTGGGAATTTTGTGAATCATATTAAAAAAATGAAGTAATTTAGTTAGTCATAATAATCACTTGCTTGTTATTGGGAATTTTGTGAATCATATTAAAAAAATCGAATTTTGCAATAGCACAAGTTAATGTTGAATTAGTTGGCTCGTAGCTATGGGATTTACTAGTATTGAGTCCAAAATGTAGGGGTTACATTGTGAAAAATATTACTAGAAGGGCACACAACTATCAGTAACCTTTCATTCAACCCCACTTAAATGGTTATGGAGGCTTCACCTATAAATGTGGAAGCAAATTATTTTCTTTGTTGATTTGATTCCTTTTCTGTGTGAGAGGAAAAGAACTGTATTTGTGTTATCTATATTTTCCCCTACAATTAAATCATTTTGGTGGCTTACTTTGTTTCCTCATTTGGCTGGGTATGTCTCCCTACAGCAAGTTGATCATTTTTTTTTCAAACATCCCTTCTTGCAATAGTTTCTTACTTCAATGAATTTTAGGTAATTTTTAGTTCTTCTTCATTGGGTTCATTTTTCAAGTAAGCCATTGCTGGTCGTTTAGCCATCAAACCCGATTGGTAGCTAGTCATTGCTAGAAATCATAATGATCTATTGCTCCTCTTTTATTTTTCTTGTAATTTCTCTTTTTCTTTCAAAATGAAAATTAATATTTTGCTTTTTGATTCAACATCTTTGTTAGTGAAAAACGGAGGCGGAGGTATCTCGTCTCTGTCATCGCCGGCAAGGCAGATCAATATGAGGGAAAATTGGCTATACACTATGCAGGTTAAGGTGGCTTGCGCATGATTTGGTAATCATTGTCCTGATGAATTAGATGCTTCACCATCACTTTTCCTTGTGTTTATGTGAGAAAGTTAGTGGATGGTTTAGGATAGGTAACGGTGATCTACGGGTCCTTTAATCTTCTTTGATGGTTGATTGTCTTGAAGATTGTGTGGTGCTATAATGACCTACACAGAATAACGGAGGTTAGAGGCCCCGGAGGTCATTTTCTCCAGCATGCCCTCCGACGCTCGAGTCAGTGACTTAATCTGTTAATCTAAAGAGAAAACCAGAACGTAACATGTAGGGTTTTTTGTGCGCACCTTTGAATAGCGAAGATAATGCTATTTATAGGAAATTATTTGGATATTTTTGGTAATTTAACCGGTTGGCTGATCTGACATTGTGTCATCACTTTACATGTGTCCATAGTGGATTGGTCGAAGTGTTAGACCCTAGAGGGGGGGTGATTAGGGTCTTATGCTAATCTAATCCGATTAAATGCCAATTAAAATTAATTATCAAGTTATCCTAGCAAATATAAAATACAACAAGATACGTAAGCTAGGATAAGCAATATGCACAAATGAATATATCCTATCAACGAGATATTACAAATATATGAGCAAGGATATATGAACTAACACAAGGGTAAAATAAACAATCTACACAAGTGATAGGGTGATATGATAAGCAATACACAAAGGCGATATAAGATATGAAAACAAGAATAAGAACGCCAATGCAATCACAAACAAAACGATATGTTTACGAGGTTCGGTCCCCACGACCTACATCCCCGCTCCTCACCTCGAGGAGATCTCCACTATCACAATCGGGTTTTCTACGTTCACCCGAACAACGTTTACACCTCACAATACAATCACTATGTAATCACACCTCACACACTAAGTGTTGGTCCTAGCCCGTGTCCTCCTCCTCAAGTGCTCGGTTACAACCTCTCCCTAGGCACGTCAATCGACGCCACTCCTCTTGGATTCGACCCCGTCTCTCACCACACACTTCTCTCGGTGTACAAGTGTATTACAAGTGAATCCTCACAATAAGCACAATATAAATCAAATGATTTGTTCTCTAAACAAGGAGAGAACTCAATTAAGCACAACTCTAAGTCACAAACCCACAACCCCAAATTATAACTATGAATGTAAATACAATAAGCTCAATAGGTTGTGTGTGAACAAAGAGATAATAAAATCAACTAAACTCAATATGAACACTAGCTTAATAAAAAGATAATCAAACAATATAAAATATGAAGCTAGATTGAGTTTAGAAAACTTCTCAATAGATCAAGAGTGGAAGGAGAAGAGTTGGATGCTCAAACACCAATAGATGATCTCCTCAAGCTCTTGTGGAAGTGATTCACAAAACCAAAACACTCAAATGCTTAAAAGCTTATAAACACACTTAAACCAAACATAAACCCTTGATTAAAACTCTCTTAAACTTGTTTTTAAACTCTCTTGGCTCACTTGAAAAGACATCAGCAATGGGGTATATATACCCACTCAAAGCTCAGCCAAAACCCCCAAGCCAAATGACAAAACAGCCCCAGCAAACAACTCAGGAAAATAGCCGTTAGAAGACAACGGCTAGATTGTCGGTCGACCGGAAATTCTGTCGGTCGACCGATTTGAGCTCTCGGTCGACCGGACCGGTCGACCGATGACTCTCTGGAAAAATACTGACGAATGGTCACTAGACCGGTCGACCGTACCGGTCGACCGAAAACTGACATTCCAGAAAAAATCGGTTTTAGAGCTGATTTTAAAACACTGTTTAAAAATATCAAATAAATTCCAAAAAATGTAAAACTTTGGGGAATGATTGTAGACATGATAATAAACATGCTACAACGACTGGTTTCGAAAAAGGACTTCCCAAATGAAAAATATCATCATTTTACAAAATAGTCCAAAACATGAAAACCTGAAAATTGATATTTTGATATTTTGACTTAAACAACATTTTGAAACCTTATGAAATGATTGTATAGACTTGATAAAAGATATAACATGTTGTTATGAAGTCTATAATCTAGAAATACAATATTTCATAAAATTGCATATTCTATGCAAATATATTCAAAACACTAAATATGATTTCATTAAATATAAGCTTGTTAAAGGGGAAATCATATATAGGCATATAAACATGAAACAAAATAGTATTTTCCAATTCTATTCATTTGTTTCATAGTAGAACTTGAAAACTATCAAACCAAAACATATATGTATATATATATAACTATATATATACAAAATCCAAAAACGTGTATGTGTGTATATGATTGAGCTTAAAGTACTAACACACATAATATAAATTCCTAAACTAAATTACCCAAGCTAGATCTTGATCTTCAATAAGCTCTTCTAGGTAATCTCGCGGATGAAGCTTTAACTTGGATCTTGAACTTTGAATAGCAAGGCTTCACCGACATTCCGCCAACCTCCTTTGGATATCATCGTTGAAGCGCAATCCATCCATCCTCCAACTACGTTGTTTGTCTACAACAAATACGAAAACACAAATACTAGACAAATAACATTAGTGATAAATTGTTTGTTAAACATCATCAAAACAAGAAGGCCAACACGAAGGTAGAGAACTATACTCACAGTATTAATGTGATGACGACAGAATGGCGAGATTGTGAGCACCATTGCCAAAGAGCCATCAAGATGCTTGGCCATGTATTAAATGCGATGGTGACTAGGTAGCGGAATATTGGCGCAGAACTGTTCACCATTAAATGTTAACACTGTTGATGAGACTGCTAATCATTCTATGTCCACGCCTCCAAGGAGCTCTTTAATTCGACTCGGGTGCTACCTCGGAGGCCTACTTCAAGATGTCTTTCATCCCGGACCCGGGTTGCGTAGATGAATCTGCTAAGATGACAGCTCAAATTTGCTTGTATCATCTGTTTGGTCTAATTACTTAACCATGTGTATAGTTTAAAAATGTAATGATTTTCAGGGTATAACACTGGTCTCATTTCACTTGGACTCAGCTAGTCGAGTGTAATAGAAATCAAGTTGTTCTAACGTTTTGCTGCTGTGAGAATCTTGACCGTATTCACCAGAGGATGGCGACTTTTTTGACAGAAGTGGAGATCGTGGAGCAGAGGGGGGGCTTTGATTGAAGAGACATTTCATCTTTTAAAAACTGTCAGTGGTTTCCGGTAGCTGGAATCTTGCCACGTGGTGGTTGCCCTTGCTTGCCCTTGCTTATTTATATCTAGCCTCTCTGTTACCAAATACTAAAAGTTCAGAATTAGCAACAATCTTTACCTTTCTTCTTTAAAATTTTCTTTGGAATTCTTTGCTCGACATCTTCGCCTGCTCCGAAGGCATCTGATAGTAAGTCCGCACCTGTTAGCAACGAGGCTAGGATCGTTCTTTTAGAAGAGTTTCACTCGGGAGTTCCTAAATCCAGTCTCAAGTATATCGCCGGAGACTTTGACATCCCTAGGAGCTTCACCTTGCCTGCTCTAGAAAAGGAGCTGGCCGTATACCATCACAACAGCGACTAGATGCCAGTATATCTTAACCATTTAGAGTTCGGTCTTTGTCTGCCGCTCCATACATTCCTTCATTGGATATTCTAAGCATTGGGGATTTCGCCGATGCATTTGAAGCCAAATTCCATCGCGCTCCTTGTCGTCTTCCTCGTTATTTGTCATAGTGTTCAAGTAGAGCCATGATGGGGACTTTTGATAATCTATTGTGCGCCAAATCCAGCAAAAGTGAGGGGCACTACTATCTGCAGACTATTGGTAGCCACCGCTTAGTCTCCATTCCTGATACTAATCAAGGCTGAAGGAAGAGGTTTATTTTTGTCTTTAGTGTTGACTCCATTATGGCCTACTCTGCATGTTGGAGATAAAGGAGGCTTTGAGAATAGTGCCACTTTTGGAGGTTGAGAGATATGGGCTAGAGAAGATCTGTGCGTACACAGGTTCTCATAATAGCAAGAATGTATTTGAAAAGGATGTACTTCAGATTACTAGCATCTCTCTTGTTCTAGCTATTGAGGTTGATGTTGCATGGGCCACTCTATTAACCCTAGAGCCAGAAAAAGAGCCCGCGGTGGCCCTAGCGGTAGGTCCAAGAAGCGTCCCCGCACCAAGTTGGCAAAAGAGGTGGCACTGGCCGTTCATTAAAGAGTAGTCGAGATTGCTTACCGATTGAAGAGTTTAGGATTGGCTAGTGTCCAAGGTGAGAGGATTGAGAAGAAGAAGAAGAAGAAGTTGGCTTCGAAGCAACCACGCCCCTCTAAGGCTCTGCTGGGGAAACTATTGTTCTAGATGAGGAGGTTGAGGGAGGATCAAGATGAGCAGGTTGAGGGAGGATCTTCGCTACCTAAAGCTACTCCCACCCCAGCTAGTGAGGATCTACCCTTGTCAACTCTTCTGGTCCCTCCACCTGAAGTTGCTTAGGTGGAAGATGATTCTTAGCCCCTGCTGATTGATTAGGAGGTCGCCCATGAAGATGCCCCCGCCTTGGCGCCGACAGAGAATGAGATCCTAGCTGGGATGCATGACAAAGCGGGACTATCAGTCGAGCTGACAGAGAGTCTACGCCTCATTTGGTATACGGGAAAAGGATAGAATGGAATGATCATTCCCACTACTCATTCCTCCATACCAAACATAACCATTTTTTAGAAGTTGGAATGTCCATTTTCAAGGAATGCTCATTCTCACTTTTAGTAGGAATGAGCATTCCATGTGAATTGATGAGGAATGGTCATTCTCATTCAAGTGAGAATCAAATTAGTTTCATAATTTATATTTACACCCCCATTTATAACAAAAATAAATATAAAAATTCTATCTCATTGAGCGACAAAACCAGATTAATTACATGGATATGTATGAACAATTGATTAAGATGTTTTTCCTTAGGCTTGCATATATAGGGAAATGGATTCTAGGATAGAAACACTAAATTTGACTATTTTTATAAAGTTCATTTTTAAAGATAAAATTGTTTAGTTATTATTATTAATGTTTTTATCTTTTTAAATATCTATGTTGTTGTAAGGGCATCATTAAAAAATTAAATTTCATTCTCACTTGTGAACTAATGATATCAAACATGTGAATGGGAATAAGATTTTTATTCTAGCTTCATTCTACAAACGCACTCAAACAAAAGAATGTGAATGTGCATTACATTTCCACATACATTCCATTCTATTCATTCTTCTTTTCCATTCTCAGTTGAGTCCATTCCTGCATACCAAACGAGGCGCTAGGGTCTCTTGGGAGGCTAGGGAAGGAGCGGGTAATCAAGGAACCAGTTGGTGAAGAGAGCCCCATGGCTGCCGACCAAGCTAAGACTATAGATCAATTCATCTTGCTGACCGATACAACATTTTTTAGGAGTGTGCCTAATGTTTGGATTCCATCAAGCCCTCCAAAGCTACCTCTTTCAAGGAGCTTTCTTATAGTTTGAGTCATTCCATCGACTTGAGGATTCTCGAGGACTCTTCCTTAGGCTTCGGGTGAAGGTGGAAACTCATAAGAACACTCGTGCGATCGTCAAATTGTTAGCAGTCACTAGGGGATCCGAGCTTGTCGTGCTCTTGAGAGGTCAGGCAAGCTAGGAGAGTGAACAACTTGCCCGAGATGTGAAGATCAGAACTTTGATCAATGCTTCTCAACAAAAGGTGACTTAGCTTGCCAAGGCTCAAAAAGACATTAGGATTCTCTTGGAGGACTACTTTCATCTTCAACACGATCTGGGCCTTCCTAAGCAGAAGGTCAAGTATCTTAAGGATGAGGTACAAGTTGAGAAGAAGGAGCGGGATGATGCCTTCGAGTGGGCTCTAGTGGCTCATCTTAATGTTGAGGATC
This sequence comes from Asparagus officinalis, assembly GCF_001876935.1. Classification (NCBI taxonomy): domain Eukaryota; kingdom Viridiplantae; phylum Streptophyta; class Magnoliopsida; order Asparagales; family Asparagaceae; genus Asparagus; species Asparagus officinalis. Next base: position 98,727,674 of record NC_033797.1, on the reverse strand, counting down.
TAAAGGGCAGCATGAAGTTTGAGGAGGCTCAGCGAGAATCACTTGGGCAAGAGGCAGCTCAGATTGCTCAGGAGGCTAGTGAATAGTGCAAACTCCCTGCTTGCCCAAAGTACAAGCGTTGTAGGGCTGAGTATCATTCTTGGAGTCGGAGGCCCACTGAACCGAGGTTGTCGAGGAGTATCATGTTGGTACTCTAGGAAAAGTAGAAGTCACTCTTGCTTGCAAGGCAGGCTTCGACTATCTGATGCGGCAACTTCCTTTTGTGCTTCAGACCTCTTCTGATAGCTTTAGGTATCCTTCCTAGGTCAATGACATCATGGATACCTTAAAGGATATTGAGATAGCAGGAGGAGGGTTTATCTTGTCGGACGATGAAGAGAATGAAGATACTTCTGGAGGGTCATGCGAAGATTCAAGCCCCCCTTCTTCTCCTTCTCTGGGTACTGCTTCTTAAGAGAATTTGTAGTTTTCTCTCTCTTTTTTTATGTCGTGTAAAAGAGTCTCGTAGTGATATTTTTTATAAATGTATAAAGGACTTACTTTGTTGACTTAAGTTTTACATGTGTTGTCTTGCCTTGCGTTTTCTTTTGATTTGTCTAAGTTGGTGATTATTGCGAAAGTGGCTTTGCTCCATGCCTTGGTTATGTTCATGCATTGATTTTACTCTGAAAAGATACAAAGGTCTTGGTGTTTTGGACGAGTCGGTGAAGACCGAGTTACAAGGGCTTCCTTCATGCTTTGGTTTTACTCTGAAAAGATACAAAGGTCTTGGTGTTTTGGACGAGTCGGTGATGATCGAGTTGCAATGGTTTCCTTTGTCCCTTGGTTTTACTCTGAAAAGATGTCAAGGTCTTTGGTAACTTAGATGATTCAGTGAATACTAAGTCGCAAGGGCTTTCTTCTTGCCTTGGTTTTACTCTAAAAAGATGCTAAGGTCTTTGGTGTCTTTGAAGAGTCGGTGAAGACCGAGTCGCATGGGCTTTCTTCGTGCCTTGGTTTTACTCTGAAAAGATATCAAGGTCTTTGGACGTGCTATGTACAAATTCAACAAAAGGTCAAATGCTTTTAATTAATGAAGAAGTGTTATAATTATATCTACTCGAAGTATTGTTTAGGTGTTCATGTTCTAGGGATACTTCAAAACTTCCCCTTTTTTATTTTGTAGCCAATAAGCACCCGGGTGTACTTCCTTTACAACTTTGTTGTGCCCTTTCCAGTTTGCGGCGAGCTTCCAGTGGTTGACCTCTTTGTTGAAAGCTACTTTTTAGTAGACTAGATCTCACAATCTGATTCTCCTAGGTCAGACCTAGCTATTGTATTGTCGGGTGATGCATTGCTGGTTAATGACCAAGGATCGGAGTGCTTGCTCTCTTCCTTTATTTATAAGGTCAAGTCTGCTCCTGAGTTCGAATTGATTGGATCCTTCATCAAAGTGTTACAGGCGCATGGTCGACATATCAACTTCTCCTGGATTATTAATGTTTTTATCTTTTTAAATATCTATGTTGTTGTAAGGGCATCATTAAAAAATTAAATTTCATTCTCACTTGTGAACTAATGATATCAAACATGTGAATGGGAATAAGATTTTTATTCTAGCTTCATTCTACAAACGCACTCAAACAAAAGAATGTGAATGTGCATTACATTTCCACATACATTCCATTCTATTCATTCTTCTTTTCCATTCTCAGTTGAGTCCATTCCTGCATACCAAACGAGGCGCTAGGGTCTCTTGGGAGGCTAGGGAAGGAGCGGGTAATCAAGGAACCAGTTGGTGAAGAGAGCCCCATGGCTATGAGAGGAGGCCAGCTCTCGCAGGCTGCTTCTAGGTAGGGTCGTTCCTAGTGGCCCTTCGCCCCTCATGTTGACGAGGTCCCTCCCCCTTCCTAGGAGAGGATTAGAAAATTCCTAATATCTTCATCCATCCAAGTCAAACAAACTCCAAGGTGTCGGTTCTAGAATTGAGGGCCGACCCGAAAGAGCATATCTTCATCCATCCAAGTCAAACAAACTCCAAGGTGTCGGTTCTAGAATTGAGGGCCGACCAAGCTAAGACTATAGATCAATTCATCTTGCTGACCGATACAACATTTTTTAGGAGTGTGCCTAATGTTTGGATTCCATCAAGCCCTCCAAAGCTACCTCTTTCAAGGAGCTTTCTTATAGTTTGAGTCATTCCATCGACTTGAGGATTCTCGAGGACTCTTCCTTAGGCTTCGGGTGAAGGTGGAAACTCATAAGAACACTCGTGCGATCGTCAAATTGTTAGCAGTCACTAGGGGATCCGAGCTTGTCGTGCTCTTGAGAGGTCAGGCAAGCTAGGAGAGTGAACAACTTGCCCGAGATGTGAAGATCAGAACTTTGATCAATGCTTCTCAACAAAAGGTGACTTAGCTTGCCAAGGCTCAAAAAGACATTAGGATTCTCTTGGAGGACTACTTTCATCTTCAACACGATCTGGGCCTTCCTAAGCAGAAGGTCAAGTATCTTAAGGATGAGGTACAAGTTGAGAAGAAGGAGCGGGATGATGCCTTCGAGTGGGCTCTAGTGGCTCATCTTAATGTTGAGGATCTAAAGGGCAGCATGAAGTTTGAGGAGGCTCAGCGAGAATCACTTGGGCAAGAGGCAGCTCAGATTGCTCAGGAGGCTAGTGAATAGTGCAAACTCCCTGCTTGCCCAAAGTACAAGCGTTGTAGGGCTGAGTATCATTCTTGGAGTCGGAGGCCCACTGAACCGAGGTTGTCGAGGAGTATCATGTTGGTACTCTAGGAAAAGTAGAAGTCACTCTTGCTTGCAAGGCAGGCTTCGACTATCTGATGCGGCAACTTCCTTTTGTGCTTCAGACCTCTTCTGATAGCTTTAGGTATCCTTCCTAGGTCAATGACATCATGGATACCTTAAAGGATATTGAGATAGCAGGAGGAGGGTTTATCTTGTCGGACGATGAAGAGAATGAAGATACTTCTGGAGGGTCATGCGAAGATTCAAGCCCCCCTTCTTCTCCTTCTCTGGGTACTGCTTCTTAAGAGAATTTGTAGTTTTCTCTCTCTTTTTTTATGTCGTGTAAAAGAGTCTCGTAGTGATATTTTTTATAAATGTATAAAGGACTTACTTTGTTGACTTAAGTTTTACATGTGTTGTCTTGCCTTGCGTTTTCTTTTGATTTGTCTAAGTTGGTGATTATTGCGAAAGTGGCTTTGCTCCATGCCTTGGTTATGTTCATGCATTGATTTTACTCTGAAAAGATACAAAGGTCTTGGTGTTTTGGACGAGTCGGTGAAGACCGAGTTACAAGGGCTTCCTTCATGCTTTGGTTTTACTCTGAAAAGATACAAAGGTCTTGGTGTTTTGGACGAGTCGGTGATGATCGAGTTGCAATGGTTTCCTTTGTCCCTTGGTTTTACTCTGAAAAGATGTCAAGGTCTTTGGTAACTTAGATGATTCAGTGAATACTAAGTCGCAAGGGCTTTCTTCTTGCCTTGGTTTTACTCTAAAAAGATGCTAAGGTCTTTGGTGTCTTTGAAGAGTCGGTGAAGACCGAGTCGCATGGGCTTTCTTCGTGCCTTGGTTTTACTCTGAAAAGATATCAAGGTCTTTGGACGTGCTATGTACAAATTCAACAAAAGGTCAAATGCTTTTAATTAATGAAGAAGTGTTATAATTATATCTACTCGAAGTATTGTTTAGGTGTTCATGTTCTAGGGATACTTCAAAACTTCCCCTTTTTTATTTTGTAGCCAATAAGCACCCGGGTGTACTTCCTTTACAACTTTGTTGTGCCCTTTCCAGTTTGCGGCGAGCTTCCAGTGGTTGACCTCTTTGTTGAAAGCTACTTTTTAGTAGACTAGATCTCACAATCTGATTCTCCTAGGTCAGACCTAGCTATTGTATTGTCGGGTGATGCATTGCTGGTTAATGACCAAGGATCGGAGTGCTTGCTCTCTTCCTTTATTTATAAGGTCAAGTCTGCTCCTGAGTTCGAATTGATTGGATCCTTCATCAAAGTGTTACAGGCGCATGGTCGACATATCAACTTCTCCTGGGATGGGAGCTTCTACTCCATATGCTAATCAGGATTGTGTCTCACCTGTGGAGTTCTTGTTGGTTGTTCTGTATGACCACAGGATGCCTTGAAGCTCATCAACCCATGCTCCTTTCACTTTGCCTATTGTCTTCTTCAATGCCTGTAGTATCCACTTGTTTGCTACTTCTGCTAAGCCATTGCATTCGAGATGTGCTATTGATGTGAACTTGAGGTGAATTTTTCATTCGTTATAAAAGTTGCAGAATCCTCTGTTTTTTAAACTGAGTGTCATTATTAGTGATGACGGACATTAGCACACCAAGTCAACTGGTGACTGACCTCCAGATGAAGTTAATGCCTTTCTCACTGATCCTTGCTTAGGGTACCGTTTCTATATATCTAGTGAAATAGTCGATGGCCACTACAAGGAATCTTCACTGCCCAGATGCTATCGGAAAGGCCCCAGTAGGTATAGTCCCCATTAGGCGAATAGAATTGGGTGACCAAGAGGTGTGAGCTCGGTTACTGGTGCTCTCAAGATATTTGAGGACAACTGGTATGTTTTGCACCAAGTAGTGAGCTTTTTTGAGTTGACCAAGATAGTTAGCCAATAGTATCCTTTTCTAGTGACCTTCTGGCCAGAGTTCTGGCACTAATATGGTTCCCGCATATGCCTTCATGGATTTTCGTGAGGATGTAGTTTGATTCCTCAGGTCGGAGGTAGTGAGGTAGGGTCTTATGCTACTACTAGTGTAGGAGAGCTAATAGAGTTTCTTGCTCATGATGACATACTTTAAGGTGTTTCTCTATAGGCTTCTGGCTTCTATTCGGTTTTCTAGCAAGGTCGTCTATATCAGGTACTAGATGAGTGGATCCATCTAGCATGTTTACACCTCATGGTTGATTTGCATGACTAAATTTGTTATTTCAGCAATGCTCTATACATACTGGTCCCCCTCCTACCCCCAAGCTCAAGAAGTCCAACTTGGAAAGAGCATCCGTACGAGCATTGTAGGTTGTTGCGATATGCTCAATCTTGAACTCATCAAACTTCTGTAATAGCTCTTTGACTTTCTTCAATTACTTTGCCATCCTGGGGTCTTCGGCTTCATAATTTCCTCACACTTGGTAAACTATAAGTTTTGAGTCAACGATGAGGAAGATGGAACTAGCTTTGGCTGCTAAGGCGGCTTTAACACCGGCCAAGAGGGCCTCGTACTCAGCTTCACTATTGGAGGTCGGGATGTCAAATACGATGGCATACTCAAAGATTTGCTTCTATGGGCTACGCAGCACTTCTCCAGCTTTGCTATAGCTCTCTCCCGATATGTCATCTACTTTTACCACCCACCAATTAGAGAATTCTGGTTGGTCATAATTAGGGGTTCGATTCTTCTTAGATTTTGTTTTTTTTTATCCTGCTTAGGAGTCGAGGTTGGTGTAGGGACCAAAGGTAGCATCGACGAGTTGTCTTATGGAGCGGACGACTCAATCAAGAAGTTGACAAGAACGTGGGGTTTGATGGTTGTCCTTGGTTCAATCTGTATATCATACTCGTTGAGCTCGACGGCCGAGCTTGCCATTATCCCAGACATGGTCAGATTCTTGAATGCTTTCTTCAAGGCCAAATTGGTTCAAACCATTACTGTGTGTACTTGAAAGTAAGGACGGAGTCTCCTAGCCATGGTGACCAGAGTGAATGCATCTTTCTTGATGAGAAGGTAGTTGAGTTTTACTGCCTTGAGGATGCGACTGACATAGTAGACTGGCTTTTGCACATTCTCTTCTTCTCAGAATAGCACCAAGATGATTGCTTCCGTTGAGACGGCAAGGTTGAGATATAGTTGTTCCCCTTTATAGGGCTACTTAGCTGGACCTTTCTGCTAATATACCTCTTAAGGTTTGTGAAAGCATTGTTGCACTCCATCCACTAGATGTCCTCTCTAAGCCCTTTGTCAAAAAGACTTTGAAGTATGGTAGACTCTTTTTGGCTGACTTGGAAAGGAACCGACTTAATACCACTATCCTCTCAGTGAGCTTCTGGATGTCCCTCATTGTACGAGGCTTGGCCATTCCTTCAATCAGGCTATCTTCTCCGAGTTGAACTCGACTCCTCGCTGAGTGATCATGTATCCAAGGAATTTGATGGACTAGAATCTGAAGGTGCATCTTGCTGGATTAAGCTTCATCTTATACTGTCAGAGCATCAAAAAGGATTCTTTTAGATCTACAATGTGAGAGTTAGCATGTTTAGATTTTATCAGTATATCATCTATATAGGCTTCTAAATTGTGACCAGACTGTTCTCTAAAGATTTTGTTGACCAGGCTTTGGTAAGTGGCTCCTGCATTTTGGAATTCGAAAGGTATCACTTTGTGACAATAAGTGCCTTAATCTGTGATGGAGGAGGTCTTCTGCTTGTCATAATTTGCCATATTAATTTGGTTGTAGCCTAAGAAAGCATCCATGAAACTGTCTTTTGGGGACAAGCTTTATTGAGGTCGGTGAAGTCGACGCAAGTTCTCCACTTCCCACTAGCTTTCTTAACCAATACCATGTTTGATAATCATTCCAGGCATTGGACCTCCTGGATGTACCTAGCCTTTAACAGCCGGTAGACTTCTTCTACTGTGGCGTGCTATGTCTTAGGCCTCAAGTCTCTTCTTCTGTCAGACCAATTTGTTGTGCCGACCGACACATAGCTCATGAGCCATTACCTCTGGGTCAATCCTGGGCATGTCCTTGGGTCCCCAAGCAAAGACATCTACATTTGCTCAGAGGGACTCAACGAGCGCCCCTCGCAATGGCTTAGACAATTTTGATCCGATTTGGAATTTCTTGGCTTCATCTGTGCCGAGTAGAATTTTGTGTAGATTCTCAATAGGAGTTTTACTTTACTTTTCTTCATCCTATTATAGGTACACTTAGGATTTTTCAATCGACAAGGTTTTTGAGACTCTGTTACCCTATATGGAGAGCGTGTAACATGAGGGGCTTCTACTGGTTACTCTGAACTATGCTGATTACCTCGAGGCTTGAGAACTTCACCGTCTGATGGTATGTGGAGGGTAACAACCTAGAGATAATTAAGGGATGATCTTTCCAAGATAACATTATAGGTCGACTTCACATCAATGAATAAATTCGACTTGGATGGTGAACTGGCAAGGGTACTCATCGATGACTATGGATAGTGTGACCACTCCCTCGGGTTGGACGGAATGCCCTGAGAAGCCGACGAAGGGGCTCGGGCATGGCTGTAGTTATAATCTACTGATGTTCATCTGTCTAAATGTATCTATGAGTAGGACGTCTAACAATATCCCAGTGTCCACCATGATCTTATGACCCAAAACCTGTTGATTTGGGCATTGATGATGATTGGGTCATTGTGAGGGGTCATTACGAATATGTTCTCGCATATGTTCACTATGAGGGAATGGCGAGCATATTTCTTCTGAGCATTATTTGACATTCCTCCTATGATGGGGCCTCCACTAATGGTGTTGATTGTACCCCTATCGCCGGCCTCCCTAGGCTAGCTCTGGCACCGATCTGGTTGGGGTGGCCTCAATCTTCTTCTCTCGAGCCTTTCCTGGTCAGACCGCTCTTTGCCATGATTGTTGATGGAGTTCTTCAATAACCCTCTACTAATGAGGACCTCAATGTCCCTCTTTAGGATCTTGCAATTGTCGGTGTCGTGGTTGTGACCTTCATGATATTGGCAGTATTACTGAGAATTCCTCCTTTGAGGGCTGGAAATCATGCATGGGGGAACCTTGGTAAGGTGTCCCTTCTACTATATCTAGTACGGTATCTTTGATAGAGGAGCATTGAAGGGGGCAAAGACGGCTGGCTTCACCGCATCTCTCCTCTGGTTTCTCCTATCTTGCTGACCCGATCTGGAATTTGACACGGGTCGATCAGGTTCGAGCTTCTTGTTTTTTGAGGACTCAGCCTTCGAGGCTTCTACTTGAGCCACCAGTCAATTGTCTTTAGCATCCATGTAGGCCCTAGCCCGAGCCATGAGCTGGTCAAAGTTAGTGACGGGGTTGATGATGAGTGAGTCAGCTAGTTTCTCGTTGTACAATCCTGCAAAAATCGTGGCCACAGCCACCTTGTTACCGGGATCTTCTACTTCTAGCTACTTGGCCTGGAATCTCTTTAAGAAGTCCCTAAGAATCTTGCCTGGTTTTTTATGAATTTGCAATAGGAGAGAGGAGGATGTTTTCTTCTTTATGTCCTCTAGGAAATAGTGGGCGAACTTTTGGGTGAGCTGCTCATAACTGTTGATGGATGTTTTTGGTAAAGAGTTCACTACATCTTGGTCACACCGCTGAGCATGACTGGGAAAGCTCTGCACATGACTAGCTCAAATACATGCTACATGCTCAGTAGATCAAAGAAGTTTTGCGCATGTTTGGCCACGTCGCTTTCTACCTTGTATTTCTCAATGTTGGATATTTTGAACTAGGGGCAAGAAGCGCTCATGATCTCATCAGATAAGGGGGTGTTTCCCCCAATGGTGTTGGCCTCCATGTTGAAAGTTCTATCCTACGCGAGGTTTGGTTGGCTACCAATGGGTCCGCGTAAGTGTATTGTATGCCTTGCAACCGATGGAGAGTAGTACGATGAGGATCTCGGCTGGAGCTTTCACACAGCACGCCTTAATATATAGGAGTCTGATATTGACGAATCTGATATTGAGGAATCTGAGGTTGGTGGATATGTTGCAGATTAACTGTGAAGCGGGTCATATGCTGTTGTTATTGAGGGGTCGTCTCCCTGGCCCGATCTTCTCATTGCGGAAGCTACTTTCTGGGAACGGGGTGACAAGAGACGGGGAAAGGGGTTAGAAATGACTGAGAAACTCATTCGCGAAGGAAGCGAACCATTGCTAAAGCGACATCGATATCCTCTATGAGGTTTCGACCAACTGGGCCGTAGTGGCATAGCTGAAACCAAAAGATTCCCCTTGAGTGAAGTCTGGAATGTATAGTCTATTAGGATCAGCTATTATCTCAAGGGAAGAAGAAATGGCCCCACAATGGGCTCCAAACTATTAATGTGAGAAAGTTAGTGATTAGTTTAGGAGACGTAAGGATGATCTTAGGGTCTCTTAATCTCCTCTAATGGCTGATGGTCTTGAAGATTATATGGTGTTAGAATAACCTGCGCAGAATAACAAAGGTTAGAGGCCCCCGAAGGTTAGTTCCTCCAGTGTGCCTTCCGATGCACAAGTCAATGCTTAATCTATTAATCTAAAGAAAAAAGCAGAATGTAGTCTACAGGGTTTCTTGTGCATACCTTTGAATAGCAAAATTAATGATATTTATAGGAAGTTATTGAGAATATTTTGGTAATTTAACTGGTTGGTTGATCTGTCATTGTGCCGTCACTTCACATGTGTCCGCAGAAAATTGATCAGAGGTAGAGAACTGTACTCACAATATTAATGCGATGGCGATAGAATGGCAGGATGGTAGGCGCCGTTGCGGGAGAGCCACCAAGATGCGTGGCCATGCATTAAATGCAATGGTGACTACATGGCAGAGTATGGGCGCTGAACTATTCACTATTAAATGCAAAAATTGTTGATGAGGTTTTCAGTCATTCTTTGTCCCCACCTTGAATACGCTCTTTAATTCGACTCGGGTGCTACTTCAGAGACCCACTTCAAGGTGCCTTTCGTCCTGGACCCGCTTGCGTAGACGAATCAATAAGCTGATAGCTCGAATTTGCTTCGATCATCTATCCAGTCCCATCACTTACGTCACATGTATAGTTTAAAGATGTAATGATTTTCAGGGTATAGCACCTTGGAACCCTAAAACCACTTGAGATCATCCATCAAACTAAATTATCTACAAGTTTAATAATTAGAAAATACATCTACGGCAATTTGATTCTCCCTGCATTTCTATTTTTCCAAAAATAATTGTGAATTTTTTGAGTCTAGAGTGGTGAAGAAGAAGATAGTAGGAAAAGTATGATTTTATCATTTAAATAAAAATAATTAAAAATTAAATAAAATCTCTTTTTTTGGGCGCCCAAACAATCCTCATTTTGTTTTCCTGCTTCTGCTAATTTTTTTTAAACAATTTAAAGTGGGTTAAATATGTTAGTTTAGCCTAAAAATCATTTAAGATTCGATAGAAGTTGGGATGAGGCCAAATTTGAGGGAATGAAGGAATTTAATCAGTAAATTTAGAATTACTGGGTAGAAAACTTAATAATACCTATAATTTGAGGGGCATATATTGGAGAAAAAAACCCTAGATAAAAACATTGTAGAGAATATATTTTTCACAATAATATAAAATATTATAAATAGTTGTTCTAAATAGGTAATTCGTAAGCTTGACTATGAAAGGGTTTATAGAGTGTATGTGCGTTGAACGAGGCAACAAGATCGGAGGATCTCTTCCCTTGAATGAGGAAAAGAATGTAAAAAATGTAAATTCTTTCAAAGACAAAATGATCGTTAGCCCCTTAAAAATATTGGTGTAGTCTCAAGTTGCCCTCTAAAGTATTACTTTACTTATTCACACTTTAAACTATGTATAGGTGCTGAATGTGCTCACCATTCGAGCGAACACTAAAATATTTAAACAGATCAATGATGTGACATTTATTTTTGTATTTCTTCATAAGTTTTTATTAGTTTGTCCACTTTTCTCTCCATCTAAAAAACATTTTTTTAACTGCTTTATAAAAAACTCTTTTTATAAAATAAAAATATTTTTTTAAAATTGCAAAAATACAAGAAATGCAAAAAAAACACTATCATGTCATTAATATGTTAAATACTTAAGTTTAGACTCACAAAATGATCACATTAGTCATAGATACATAGTTTAAGAAGGGAAAAATACTATTGATATTTTGGGGCTCACTTGAGATTTTAACAATACTTTAGGTGTAAATTGTCATTTTATCTTTCTTTCAATTTTCTAAATTTGATACTTCATTCCTAACAACTAACAATTTTTCATAAAAGTGAACTCTCTATCTCTGATCCCCCCCCCCCCCCCCCCCCCCACACCACCCCCCATATAACCCAAAACCGATGGGAGCCATATTAAAACTCCAAACTATTTTGGGTCACCCGTGTGGGTTCATATTGTAGCAGATATTAAAGATAGGGTTTTCTTCATAAATTAAAAGTTTTATCTCAGTTCATTTTTATACGTACCCACCTCCAAAATAATTCTTAAATTCAAAAACAATTATATTGAATGTTAACTGAACTGTAGAGTCTTGAATATATATATATATTATATATAATATAATTATATATAATATATATATATATATATTATATATATATACTATATATAATATATATATTTATTATATATAGATTTGATGACTAAATATAGCCAACGAAAAACTTTGGATCGGTTAAAAAATAAAAAGAAAGAAATAGTAGTTAAAGATAATCCCCCACGTATACTTTATGTGACACCCCGATTAATCAAATAGTAGGTATCATTTTTCTCAATCGTTAACAGTACAAGTGCCTCATTGGGTTCATTTCATAATTCCCATTGTCTATTGTCTTCGTATCTTATATTATGTGTAGCGATCGGCTAAACTATATACAGATAATAATATAAAAAAAGAAAAACCAATTCAGTTTATACTAATTCAGCAATTAAAAGAAATAATCACGGGTCTCACGTCTTCTGCATCACCATCAGTTTTAAGTATGTTGCATATATGGATTCATTTTTTGGAGAATTTAACCCTTTTTTTAACAAATATCTATAGCTAACAGACGACATTAAAGCGCTGAAACAATGCCCTAAAGCATCATAGGGTGGTCCATTGGTTTCAACTAAAACAACAGCATAAAGCGTTAACAGAAGTTACAGCAAACGGTTAACAAATCTATAGTTCATCACCCAAACAGATTACTCGCAAGTCTGCGGGAAATTCAAAGCCTTACTCAAGCATTTCTCAAAATAGTCTCATTCATTCATCACGGGTTTGTTCTCACTTGCTTTTGGCTTCTGCTCCTTTGGCCTTTGTTCTTCAGATTTCCTGCTTGCGGCAGAAAGTATCAAGTCAAATAATAGAAAATTACCTAGTCACATAAACAATAATGTACTCGCTCAATATCATTGCTTACAAATCCAGATACCAGTTTAATAACATAGTTTCGTATCCAGATATCAAGGTTTGATACCCACGGTCCTAAGGATCATGGGGGCAGTTCCCTCGCAAACCATGAAAAAAAATCCTATTTTAAGTTGAGGGAAAGCAACATATTGAATAGCAATTCAGTTTGACATTCATTAACAATATTTCTGGACATAGCTGGACATTTAACGACAATCCACACATGACATAGAAGCAAACTTCTGAAGATTCACACAGCTACTTGGTACCCTTTTAAGCCTCTAAATTTAAGTTGAAGATGCTGCCCTATCATAAAACTTTGAAAGGTAATGTTTGCAGAAAATCAAGAAATCCACAACAAAAAAATGAGAGAAAAAAATACAGCAACCTAGACCACTAATCGAATTGCAAAACAACAATCAACCCGCATCATCCACCTATAATCAGATGTGCAACCACTTGCCTCCCATACATATGACAGGAAACATGCAAGGACTCCTGTAACTCCCATTGCTAACATCAGGGGTACTGCTCTATGCAAACTACAGACCTAATAGAGCTGATGCAAGAATATCAGATGGACTCATTTCACCTGAAAAAGAAAATGCATCATTACCTCCATGCACCTTTACGGAAGAGCCAGACTCGGATACACTATTTAGAGGGAAGATCATAATTTAAAACGTATAAGAATGACTCAGTTATTCAAGCAGTCGACTCTTTTTTCCCTCTTTTCATGCTTGTTGGGTGCGGGTCAGTAGGATGTCTTTAGATGTTGACACTGCAGAGGGGTAACTGACCCATATTTGTGTTTATTGGCCTACTTCCTACTGGAACAATACCGCACAGAGAATCAAAAGGACCAAGGAAATCTGGCTGAATTTCTATAACAGATTATATAACAGTGTAATGTATTGAAATACTTCAGCCCATCCAAAAAAAAAACCTTAAATTTATGTCTAAGCAGCCTGCACGTTTGTCATTGTGTGTTTAAGCATGTTTTTTTTTCACCTTTTCTGGGAGGGGGTTTGGGTGTTGCAGGTGGGGAGCTTCCCCTTTTCTGAGAGGGGGTTTGGGTCTTGCAGGTGGGGAGCTGCCCCATATATGTGTTCATATACTTCATATTGGAACAATAATTAAACAGTACAGTACAGATGATCAAATGAATTAAGGAAATCAGACAAAATGAATATAATAGTGCAACGTATTAAAATACTTCAGCACATCCAAAAATCACAAATGTATTAGTGTAAGGGCCACTACCAGCATTGCCATGCTTATACCTAGAGGATTCACTTGCCACAAAATAGAATCATTGGCCATCCAAATAGGGTCCAACATACTTTATTGAGCCTATTTTTCTATTTTTAGTAGAAATCAGACTTTGCTCCGGTTGAAAGAATTGATAATCTCATTATTTTCTGGAATTTATCCAGGTCAAAACTCTAGTTGTGATATGGCTATACAGGAAAGGTATTGAACTTAACCAAACTCCACATTTAGTATTCTAAATCTAAGGCTAGAAATCTGAATGGTAAGGTTTTCTTTTATTACGAACGAAAACATTACTCCCTAGGGCATCTCCATACACTTGGATGATTAACCTCGAGATAGATGATTGATCGAGTAACAGGCAAGTGTTTGACCTCTTCACCATAATTTTGCAGCTTTTCTACTAAGAAATTTGTTTTAGAAATCTTCAAGAAATGTTTTCCTTCCAATATATGATTTATTTCTCTTGATGTACAAATGTTTGCTTATAAATAATTTTGCAAGCATGTTTAACCTTCATAACTTTCATGCAAGTAACCCCTCAATTCCTAGATGTGCTAGTGTTCATGGGAAAATGTTAAAAGAAACTTGCAAAATCAAGCTACTGCATATCAGAGAAACACATCCTAGATAGTAGGAAAACATTTATTTAAGATTTCATAAATATAACACTTGATGGAAATAGTTTACAAGGAGAAAAGTACTTACAAAATTATGGTAAAGTGATCAAAACAGTAGTTTCACTGGATTGATTCCTGATCTTCAAGGACATGATTTGATTGAGATTCTAATTATCGAAGTTCATAGAAATGCCTTAGGAATAATATTGATGCCCAAAGCAATAGAAAAACCCTAGGGTTTGAATTCCAAGACTTTGTTTATATAATACTAAAGTCTGGGCAGGTTCCAGACCTATTTTCCAAAAAAAATTTATGGATAATTTTCAGAAAATTGGAAGAAAAAAAGTGAGGGTAATTTCCTCAATTGGATCAAAATATAATTCCCACTAAAAATATGGGAGACAGACAAAATACAGCAAGATGGACCTACATGGGTGATTCATGTTCGGGTTTTATGAGAAACGAATTCTATAGATTATAGGCATTATAATGTGGATAGTGGCTGTTACAACTTAAGACATGTTACTAATTAACATTAAGAAGGCACTAATACTAGTTTTCACAACTCAATTTGAGTTAGGGATGCATCTACATGATTTACAAACTGACTTAGGACATACACGAGCAACCGCACCCATGCCCACAGTCATGTTGTATCAAATAATGTCACTTTTAGTAGTTCCCATATTCATATATCCCTCATATTTGTATCCCATATTTGCATATCCCTCATATTTGTATCCCATCTTCGTAACAATGTTAAAAAAGTGGAAACGCAAGGCAAACCATTGCCCTCTTTTATGAAGGTAAGCTTCAAGACACGAGGCATAAGCCTCATAAATAAACAATATTATATTTAAATTTATAAATATTATAAGTATATAAAATACAGTTGTAAAACAATTTCGAACAGATATGTTCAGGCTTGGAAAGCAAATAAGAATGAAATATGCAAGTATAAATGCATACCTCTAAAGCACGGATTCGCCCCCGGAGGCCACGAATCCGTGTCCGACTCAAATCAGACACGAATTCATCATGACACGTGCACGACACGTGTCGGACACGGTCAATCCGTGTCCGACACTGGTCAACGGTCAAATTAGGCTCGGACACGGTCAAAGGAGCTCGGACACGGCTCGGATTCACCGAAGGCCGATTCATTCGGGTTGCGGGTTGTGTTTGGTTGTTAAAATCCAACCCGAACCGTTCGATTAAAAAACCCATCCTTATTTCTCAAATCTCCCGTTCGATTCAATCCTCAGCTTTCTCAAACGAAAGAAAAAAAGAAAAAACTCTAATCCTCTCTCTCAATCTCTCAGCTCACTCCCGTTCAATTCGATCACCTCCGTTGTTCCGACCCGATCCCGCCGACTGCTCCGCTGTTCCGACCCGATCCCGCTGACCGACTCCTCCTTCCTCCGACTCCTCGAGTCCACTCTCCATTCCTCCTCCCCGTCCAGCACAATTACCACCACTTTCATCATCAAAACCTCCGGTTTTTGAATTCGAGCAGCAGCCTAGCGTCATTATTATCATAAATCTGATGGATCATAAATCTGATGGAGAAAGTTACAAATAATATATTTTAGATTGTTATTTTGTGATAGATTTATATTTTAGATTGTTAGTTGAATTTTATAAATTTTTCTATATATAATAATAATTTAAAAAATTTCCTTGCCGTATCCCCGTATCCTATTTTTTTGGATTTTATCGTATCCCGTATCCGTGTCCGTGTCGTATCCCTGTCACGTATCCGTATCCGTGCATAATAGATGCATACTATGATAAACTAACTACATGGACTTATTTACGATCGCATAGCCTGGTGTTAAGAGTTTTTATTACGAAAATTGAGTTATTACTGCATTGATTGAGTGCAAATAAAAACGAACATAACTCAAAAAAAAGTAGATCTAATGCTAGATACAAATATAAAGCATCGTCATTTATCAATATACAAGAGGAAACAAGATCAACTGAAAATTCAGGGTTGTTGGAAAACATGACAACATAATTAACATGTAAAGGAATTTATTTTTTTATTTTTTATTTTTTTTGAAAAATACATTATGAAATTATATATAGTCAAGTTGCCTATGTTGTGAGGATGGAGTTCTATTTAGCTTTCTGGTTGCTGATATATAGGTACAAATGGATTGTAAAGTAATTTATATTTTTGAAAATGTAGTAAGAGTGCACTCTAGTTGCATACATTTTCTTCAAATGAAGTTTTATTTAGTATAGGATCTATAGATCATAGTTCTATAGACTATTTTGATTATTGAATTTTCAAATTGATTTACTATTAGAATGCACCTTTACAGGTGCCACATTCTTCAAGATTTCACAAACTTACTAAAAGTCAGTACATCGTTTGTGTTTTAAATATGTTATTGCAGCATTACTGCAGATCCAAACTTATATATATGAATAAAATGATTAGAAGTGTATTTCGTTATTTTTTTAATTCAAAATAAGTTTTTGAGTGATCATGTTTGCAGCAAAGAATAAACAGGCACAATTATATAGTGCTCCATGCTTATCTTTACTTGTTATAAAGTAGGATATGGAAAAAAGAAATTTTATGCATTAGTTAGATCCTAGTTGCGAGTCGGGAATGTAATAGTTTTTTACTAAATGGAGATTAGATGGTCTCTCAAAATAGCAAAAAAATTACAGATAGACAATTAATTCAAATATAATGAAAGACCTTACCTAGGATAATATTCATGGAGGTTATTAAAGAATTTACAGAAAAAAAGATGTTCAATAAGGTTAAATAAGATTCAAATTTTTCGACATGTATATTATGCACGTGGTGACTAGTAGAGATTACAAAAATCAATAGTTTTTAATGAGTCGTATAAAAGCAGTGTGTTTATCTTAAGTTAAGATTAATATATTGTGATTATGTAATAATATAATACAATACAGATGCAGATAAGGTGGAACTCAAACAACAATATGCACTTTTAGAAAAGCATGCCTCATACATGAAGCAATTGTCATACTAATACTTAAAGATTAACATCACGACAGTGATGTACGCCAACCAGTACTGCATATCGATTCACTTAATAAGCCTTGCATATATATTACACAGACTTCGATTCCTAGAATTCCAAGTTACATAACAAGCTGACTCACATTCCATTTCATGCTCAAGAAAATCGAAGCTATCCCATCCCGTCTCTCTTCCAAAAACATGTTAGACCTCTGGGCACTCCACGAAAATATTGGAATAAAAATCCATATGGCTGAAATGTAATCTCCCACAACATATTTATACCTCGACCACAGTAAATCTACTCATTATTTCAAATCATTCACACTACATAACAATTCAATTCAATATTCAGAAACTTATTTTCTCATCCAAAATCATATAAACAAATCCATCTACCACGTTCTGATGAAATCTTAAGCAATTTCTTTCAAACTAAGATACGCAGTACGAACAATTTTTCAAAATAGCCCCATTTCATATTTTTTTTTAAATCGACCCATTTTTTTTATTTACCAAAACAGACCCGTTTTTTGCCACGTCAGCCTAATCACCCTCCTAAACAGTCGGGGTTGTCAACCCCGAATATTTAGGAGGGTGTTAAACCCCAATTAGAAGCCTTAAACCCTAAAATTTTATATCCTAAATAGTCAGGGTTGGTAACCTCGACTGTTTAGGAGGGTGATTAGGCTGACGTGTGGCAAAAAACGGGTCGGTTTTGGTAAATAAAAAAATGGGTCGATTTTAAAAATAAAAAAATGAAATGGGGCTGTTTTGAAAAATTGTTCTATGCAGTACTGGTTGGCATTCGGACTCCATTAACTAAATTCTATACCCCTTTATTGCAATATTATAAAACTAAATACAAACTAAGATAATATCCATCAGATTAACTCTTAAACACCCCCAAAAAACATAACTTTTTCCCCTTATTCACTGCTGATAATCGAAACGTAATCACAATAAGAATCTGTAGATCGCCCTTCAATCAAGAAATCACGCATAAAACTAAAAAAAATAAAAATAAAAATAAAAAAATTTAAAAGGAAAAAAAAAAGACTGATGCAACCCTAATAAGATGGTCTGAGAGAAAAGGGAGAGGGTTTCACCTCTTGTCGGAGGGCCCGCCCTTCTGGCTGAGGAACGAGCGGAAGAGGGGGGAATTCACGTCGTAAATCATGGCGGCGCGTTCTAGGGTTTTAAGAGCTTTAGATTACGGCGATCTCTTGGAAAATCCTCTCCTCGTCGAAATGGAGGCGGAGATAATATATGTAGCGATTTCGGCCTTGTCCGTGCACCCGGTACCCGCTAAGCCCATCCAATTTTATATCTAAAACTTGTCTTAACACCTGAGGAAGCCCATTGATTTTGCGAGAATGGGCAGATACTGGTGCCCATTTAATATCAATCAACTGTTTAGGGCCAAAATATTAGGCCTACCTCGGTTCTGGACTGGACAACAAGAAAGCCCAATTTAATATCATAAGACGGATAAAAATATGTTAAGGCCCTAAACAATGTGTCACCCAGCCCAATTCTAGGCTTGTCACTAGGCCCCAAATATGAAAATGTAATGTGCCCAGGCCCTCTACCTCATCAGTAAACAAAACCCCCACTTACCCCTCGGATTTGCCCCCGCTTTTCCGTATGCAGCGCATCTCAATCGCATTTAATGTGATGGAGCTCTCAACAGGGATGGATTTAGGAGGGAATTTATGGTCCTTCCCTCCATTATTGCTCCCCATTTTGATATCTTATTAAAGAAGGGATCTTCACGTGTTCAAGCACTTAATAGGTCATATAATTCTCTCATTTACTCTCCTTCATAAGGGGCTGTTTGTTTGCCCAAAAAAAGAGGGAAATCAAAGAAAAGAAAACCTATTTCTAAGAAAAATTGGTTTTGGGATTGTTTGGTTGGCTAAAAAAAAGAAGGAAATCAAAGAAATGGAGATGAGATGAGATGAGTTGTCACCTTATTATAGGATGATGTGAGTGATTTTTTAAGAAAACTTGTTTTGATGTTGTTTGGTTGGCGGAAAAAAAAAGAAAATGAATTATAAGAAACCTATTTCTTGTATTAGGTTGTTTTCTTTTGTTTGGTTATTTCTTAAAAATAAGAAAATGGATGAGATGAGATAAGTTATCATTATATTATTGGATGATGTGACTCACACTTAAGGAAATTGTTTTCCTAGCTTTTTGGGAGGAAAACAAAGAAATGAAATGTTAATGAGATGAGATGAGTTGTCACAATCTTATTGGATGATATGAGTGATTTTTAAATATGAGATGAGATGAGATGAGTTGAGTGATGTTGTGGATGAAAATAATATTTTATTAGATGTGGTGGATGTGATGGATGGGTTGTTGGATGAAAATAATATTTTATTAGATGTGATGGATGAGTTGTTGGATAAAAATAATATTTTATTAGATGTTGTGGGTGAGTTTTATGGATGAAAATGTGTGAAATTGTACTTTTTGAGATTTCTTGGTTTTCATTTCTATTTTTTGGTTTTTTAGGAAATAACCAAACAGGCCCTAAATGGAGGAGACACCTCTCCTATGTGTGATTTGTTTAGGCGAGGAGGCTGTTTTCATGAAGATAAAATCACCAACGACCTTTCTTGAGCTGAAGGTTGACGCTTCGGAGAGATTGAAAGTCTCATATGATGTTTTATTCTTGAAATATAAATCTAAAGGACAATGCAATCTCAGCTTTCTCATTGAAAACAATGATGATTTGAAGTGCATGGTGGAGCATACTTGTAATATGGGATGTACAAATATCAATCTTTACGCTATTGTAGACAAAGAGACTTCTAATGCCCAAAATGTTGGAGTTATAATAAGTGTAACTTAAAACTTGACATTGTAGTGAGAAAGTTTAGTCCCACATAGGAAATGGAATATGAAGGAATGATGTT
>NC_033797.1:98699498-98707678 GCF_001876935.1 Asparagus officinalis | reverse complement strand
CTGTCACGTCCCGCTTCCCAAAATACCCGGGAATCAGAACGTGAACAAGTCCGCGACGTATTAGATCAAGGAGAATAAATAAAAATAAATGTTTCTCCTCAACCTAATACGCTAAGCGTCTGGAAATAAGTACAATGCGAAATCACAGGTCCCCGATCACAATCAGCAAGAATATAAAGACAACTCAGAATAAGGGATAGACATATCATCAACAATAAATCGTCCCAGACATAAAAATATGGGTCCAACATACCCTTATTACAAAATAGTCCAACTAGGAATAAGAAATACATAGTCCATAAAGAAAGTACTGTTAAAATACTAAATCCGTCATCAACAAAAGACAAGTACGGTAAAAGAGTTTTGATATCCAACTACTACTACGGAAGAAAATCACTACGCTTCAGCTGGATCTTCTACTCCTTTTGCAAGGCACCACTGCTAAGAATCTTCTGGCTCCTGTACGATTCCGTACTGAGGCTGTTCGTCTCCTAAATCTGACGTACACCCGGAAAATAGGAGAACGTCAGCGTGTATGGCACACGGCAAGATCCCACAAGGAAGAATGGAATGGTCGAACGACCAATGCAAGAACAAGTAATAATAGTAAAAGAAACATGCTACTGGAATACTAATAATCTAAATACAATCTACCACTAGAATATAATAATCAGGAGTATCCAAGAAAGTCAACCAAGTAACAAGTCGATCATGTAGCCAGCGATCAGAATAATCATCCAAGTAACAAGGTCATACACTAGATGAAATTAATACTTAAAAATCTACAACTCGATACGTAGTACATCGAGCAAAATAATCCAAACAAGAAAACCCTCATGTATATACCATATGTCTCAAATTGTAGATAATTAAATATTAACCCCGATCTATGTATGAATCCATAATCACCTCAAGTAACAAGGTCATGTAACCAGCCATTCTATAACAGGTCACTGGTACAAATCTCACACAGAGTCAACGTTCATATCATCGTATAACTGATTGTTCGCACATCATCCAAGCAAATAAATTCATGAACCAAAGTAGCGACACCGATCTACTTTGACTCAACAAACTAACCCTAGTGATGACACCGATCCACTGGTACGAGCCTGGAAGATATATCAACAACCATATCCAAGCACATGAACAAAGACTTTCCCACCCCAACTCTTCTTGCTTTTCTAAGTCAACACAACACATGTCTCTAGGTCACACAAGGCCACTATGGTCATGACTGCTAATGGTTCTCAATCACAGCAAGGCAATAGTAATGTAACAATTCATGTGTAATAATATCATGACATATCATGTAATAATGATTTGTTATAGTATATAGGTATATATGAAAAGGAAGTATACACGCTAAACGAGGAAGCGATCCAACCAAAGGAAATATAGAAAATAATCATAAGTATAATGACGACATAACAAGGAATCCTACGACGTCAACGGGGAGAATCTCAAGATCTAGTTCCATTGTAGATAGGTCGGCATAGGAAACGAGAAGCAACTTCGGATTCAATTTCGAATAATTAAGCAATAGAATGAATGAAAAAGTCTAAACAAATCATCCTAAGTGAAGAGGGGCTCAAATCAGGATTGTCAATAAATCAGGACGTTAATCTCCCCTCCCTATTTTAGTGAGAACGGCGAAATTGCCTACAATGATATAGTCGGTTCATCTCCACAATTTGGAGGAATTCAAGGCGTATAGCCAACACAGAAATGAAACCAAATATATAGGCACGAAGGCCATCCACCGCAATGATACACAGCCATAAATGAGTCAACGAATATAATACAAGGCCATCAATAATATACAAGGCCGACAATTAATTATACAAGGCTGCAAACAATAATACGTTTCCCGGTAGCGAATTGCAAGCAAACCTGTAGGGAATTCTAGGCTAATGCATTCAAACATAAGTATAAGGAAGCACGATAAAGATGTGATATCAGGCAATAACACGAATCAAATGAGTAATCACATGAAATATAATTACGAGTCTCAATATGACATGAACATGACTGTATGGGATAACTATGAATCGGACGTGCATGTATAGTATAATAAATTCTTTTAAAATATCTATTATTATAATTACTCAAAATAAACCATTTATTTTTAAACTAACCTTTAAAAATAATTAGCTTATTAATTCCAAAATAATCCTTTACAAAATAATTTCCTTTAAGTTATTCCTAATCTTTTAAAATCATAAATCTATTTATTTAAAATTTCTTTTACAAAATAGTTTCTTAAAATATTTTCTCATTAAAATTAATTCTAAAACAATCTTTAAATGTTTCCTTTTAATATTATTCTCCTAAAAATAATTTCTTTTAAATATTTCTCACAATAATTATTCTAAAAATATTCTTTTAAAATATTTTTTCTTTTTCAAAACAACACCTCATAATTAATATTGTTCATCAAACAATTCCACGCAGATATATCACAACGTACAACATAATCATAATACAGTCTAAACATGCATATAATTAATTCACAGATTTAAAATTGAACTGACAAATCAAGAGATGTAGGATCTTGCCTACGAGGCCAAGGGGCCTGATGACGAGCGGCGGTGGCACCGCTGCGGATGCGGTACAACGGGTCTGAAGAATTGGTGGCGGATCTGAGCGGTACGAGTCGCTACTGCAGAGGAGATGACGATGACGGCTTGGATCTGGGCTGAGGCAGAGGAGAGATGCGACGACGGATTTGACTGCAAGGGTGGTGCTATTCGTCGGATTTGGGTCAGCCGGAGGTGGTCGTCGGCGGTCGAGGAGGGCTCAGACTGCAACGGCGACGGCGGTGGTCGAGGCCTGGGGACTGGTCAGGGATGAGGTGGCTATATCTGGGCACGGGATCTTGATCGTCGGCTGCGGCACGACAGCTCCGGCAGCGAAGCTGTTGGCTCCCACTGTGGTCGCCAGTTTGTTTTCATAAAAAATTGATGTTTTCATTGTTATCGAATCTATTACAACTTTAGTCGTTACAATAAACTCGAATAAAATAAAAAGTCGATCTTTTTATAAGATATCCTTACACAATGAAAATAAGAAGTTTACAACTTTATCAAACAAACGCAGAGATCGTTTATCGGTCTTCTGCTTGCGTGGGTGTCTTTGCCTGTGCCGGGGTTTATCCGTGGACCACCGTCGATCAGATCTGATTACTGAAAAATTAGGCAGAGCTTCGTCTATCCGCGAAGGGATCGAGAAACTGTAGCGCCTATCTCGATAAAAGCGAGATATTTGCTCTTTTTAGTATTACCACAACGGGATAATACTAAGGATTGGGTGCGGGTGATGTAGATCTGACGAAGAACTCTCTTGCGTTGAAGAACTAGATCCGATCTCTCCTCCTCCTCTCTTGAAATCTGTGCACTTTAAGTCTTCAATCCGGCAGGGCTTCGCCGAGGCACGAGAATTCCAGATCCCCTAAAAAGTGAGGCTACAGCCCTCTATTTATAGGCATTGAAAGTGGATCTGGGCCCAGATCTGGGCCCAGATCCGAGCTGGCTCGGCCAGGTGGCTCGGCCAGGCCGAGACACTTGTGAGTGTATCGGGTATTTTGATCATAACGTTCTCATATGATCTTCAAATGACCTGATACAAGATGCATTAGAAAGCCGACAAAGCAATCTACAACTTTCATGTTTTGAGTTCAGCCTTGAGACGTTTTCAATGCCCGTTTGACTGTTTTCGCTGCAATTTCTTTGTCTGAACTCAGATCTGAGTGATTCCAAATGCGTTGGAAAGCTGACAAGGAGTTCTATCAGCTCCAATGGTTGGATTATCTGTAGAATGAATGAGACACGAAGGGCACTGTTCCCTTTGTAAACATTGCGGGGCTCCCGATTAGCCCGCACCTTCGCTATTCCGGAATTCTGTCAGCTCACGTAGTTCGTCAATTCACTTCAAGTGTTCACCGATGTTCATCGTCATTCCTTAACACTGAGCTGTTCGTAGAAACCTATAGGCAATTTTCGATGCCTACAGATACCCCCTCCAAAGCGTTCCGGACTCGTTTCTTTTATAGAAGAGGCTGGAATACTTTGGATGTGATTGGTCTAGCCTTCAGTCGGCGTAAAGGACCTGTAGTTAGCTTCAACTCTTGGCTCCTTCGATTTTCAGTCTATCCAGTGCTTTGATGAATAGTCAAAATCCTTCCGGCGCTGCGTTTATCGTCTGGCCGTCGTCGGAGTCTCGAGTCTACAGCTGATGAATTGAGTTTGGCTCGTGTCATTGAGTTGACTTTGAACTACGTCTGTCACATTGTGTTGACTTAGGGTTTTAGATCACCGTATGTTGACTTTTTGTCGCAACGCGTTGACTGGCGTTGACCTAGGGTTACGCGTTGACCGGCGTTGACCTTAGGGTTTCGAGAGTCGAACTTTGACTTTTTGGTCGCAACGCGTTGATTGGCGTTGACCTAGGGTTACGCGTTGACCGGCATTGACCTTAGGGTTTCGAACGTCGAATGTTGACTTTTTATCACAACGCGTTGACTAGCGTTGACCTAGGGTTACGCGTTGACCGGCGTTGACCCTACGGTTTCAAACGTCGAACGTTGACTTTTTGGTCGTAACGCCTTGACTGGCGTTGACCTAGGGTTACGCGTTGACCGGCGTTGACCCTTAGGGTTTCTAACGTCGAACGTTGACTTTTTGTCGCAACGCGTAGACTGGTGTTGACCTAGGGTTACGCGTTGACCAGCGTTGACCCTTAGGGTTTCTAACGTCAAACGTTTGACTTTTTGTCGTAATGCGTTGACTGGCGTTGACCTAGGATTACGCGTTGACCGGCGTTGACCCTAGGGTTTTGAACGTCGAATGTTGACTTTTTGTCGTAACGCGTTGACCGGCGTTGATCTAGGGTTACGCGTTGACCGGCGTTGACCCTAGGGTTTTGAACGTCGTACGTTGACACAGTTTTTACTCGTACGTTTACTGGAGTATACATAGTTTAAGCTCTTAAGGTATTGGAGCACAGCGGTCCCAAGTGTCGGGGTTGCAGGACCAACTGTTAAAGCTGATTCATCTGCATTTGTGGATTTTATCCTGAATTTGTTGGATGCTCAAGTCACGAGACCAACTAGTGGAGCTGGTGCGTCAATGACTCGTATTTATAGAATTTTTGGCAAATATCTTTAATTGCAGGTTAATGAAGAATAAATCCCAAAAATCTCATCTCTCAACAAAGGCCCTTGAGTAATGAAGAAATAAGAGAAATTCAAGAAGCCAAATGAAATATTTAAATTTTAAAAGCCCAAAAGCCTCCTCTCTTTTCACAAATGAATTTTCAAATTTTTGAAGGCCCAAAGCCCATCAAATTTACACCAAGGACTTAGCTGCTGGAGATTGAATTTGAATTGGACTTGAATGCAAAGGTTTGGATTTTAATGGAGGCCGAAATTGTTTTCTTTGCTGCAGATAATTGAATGGGCTGTTACTGCAGTTTTTTTTCGGTTTGGAAAATCACATGGGCCAGACTTTTCTGTGATTCCTGCAGAGAGAGTTGAGACCGGACTTGATAGGAGCTGAAAATCATTTGAATGGACTTTAAATGGAGCTGGGCCGAACTGCTGCATATGAGGGAACTTTGTAATGGGCCGGAATTGATTTTTGTTTTGAAAAATCAAGAGGACTTGTTCTTTGCTGCAATGTGGAATTTCATTTTGAAGACCGACTGCTGCTGGAGATCAAATGAAGCCAATGAGGACCGGACTAGAGCTTTCTTTTGAAAATCAATTTTGCTGCAGATTGAATTGGGCCGGAATTGATTTTATTGCTGAAGAAGAGATTTTCATTTAATTTTGAAAATCAATTGGGCCTCCTATGATTGGGCTAGAGAAGAGCAAAAAGCAAATTCAAAGGTGGAGATTGTGGTTTGGGGCTCAAGACAAATCCAATGGCTCATATTCATTGAAGATTACTATAAATAGGGGTAGAGAGTGAGGGGTTAAGGGTGTAAAAATTTTGTAAACTCCTTTTGGAGAGGAGGGCTACTCTTAATTGAGAAGGCCTTCCAAAAATTGTAACTTTAGTTGCAATTAATAAAAATAATTTTTTCCTCTTTAAATTTGTTCTTTCTCCTCTTGTTGAATGATGAGGATGGAGATGAAGAGCAATTTGAAGGTGCTAGAACCCTCTTGCCTTAGATTTATTTCATGCTTATAGAGTAGATTTATTTTCTTGCATTTAATTCTTGTAATTTTATTTTGTAATTAGATTTTACAATTTATTTTGTAGTTAGATTTTATTTTTCTTGTTAAATAGCCAAGAGGCTAGAACCCTCTTGCCTTAGATTTATTTCATGCTTATAGAGTAGATTTATTTTCTTGCATTTAATTCTTGCAATTTTATTTTGTAGTTTAGATTTTGCAATTTATTTTGTAGTTAGATTTTAATTTCTTGCACTATTCACCTTGAGGCTAGAACCCTGTTTGATTCTCCTTTAGGCTAGAACCCTCTAGGGAATCACCCTTTTCTAAGAAGTGGGTTCAATTGTAGATTACCCATATCTATAATTGAATCCACCATCTTTAATTTCTTGCATTTTCTTTTATTCTAGAATTTTGTTCTTCATTCTTGATTTTTTTCTTGATTTTATTCATTTTTCAATTTTTTTTCCTTCTCACCTTATTGATCACACTCCTTCTTTGTCACATCCACTCTCACTTAAATTTTGCGCCGTTTCACACACTATCACTTTCACTCTCATAATCTCTTCACAATCATATTCACTCATCACTCCTATTTGTCACGCACACAACATAAGAACCGATTTTATATTTTCTCCTACAAAACACCTTCCTCGTGGGATCGATATCTTAAATACTATAACTTGACACGGTTGTGCACTTGCAACCTTTTTGGTACATGTTTATGCCGCATCAATGGTTCATTATATCTATTTTGAAGGTATCATGAACCTGATTGTAGAACTTTGCCGCACATGACCCGTATGCTGGTGATCATAACAGGATTTTTAGCAAATTCTCAACCATCAACGGATTTAATGTACCTTTACCGATTACCCTTTGAAATCGGGGTAGCATGTGAATTATCTAAGTCCGTTTCATATGTAATGTTGTGCTAAAAGAATAAACTCTTTTAGGCTTGGTGCTACGATATTGAATATACAGGATTTGTCATTTTCACGGGAAAAAAAGCTAACCGACAATGCGTGTTAGGCGCCGACTTATCTCTAATTCGGGATCAAGAAAAAATCCCCCATGCGTGTGAGACATAGATTTTGGCATTATTAATAACAGCCCGCTACGATATTGAATACGTAGAGTTCGATGAATATCTGAGATGCAGCTCACATTTGACCAGAATGATCCTTGTAGGAATTGATGAACACCCAAGGCGCAGCCCAAATTTAGGTAAAATAATTCTTGTAGGAATTGATGAACACCCAAGGCGCAGCCCAAATTTAGCTAAAATGATCCTTGTAGGAATTGATGAACACTCAACGCGCAGCTCGAATTGGTAATGATTTTAACAATATCCTTGTTAATCTTAGTGGGAATGTTAAGCCATTGAAAGGAAGAGTTGTGCAAGGGATCGAGCTCCATATTTTTAGCAACAACAATTATAACCTGTCTATACTCATCTAAGAGGCTGCATAGCTTCTTATTGTCAATTAGTTTCTTATTGGCTTTCGTCACCTTGATGGCTATTGCTAGCTTCTCTCTAATTATCTGAGGATGTATAATAGCCCTGTTGGTTATGGCGAATTAATGCATAAGTAGAACTTGCATTTTTCGAATCGAGACACAGGAGGAAGCCCTGCATTTAGGATTCTGAGACGCATAAGTAAGCATCTGGGAGTTCAACCGACTCAGTGTGAACGTAAAGATTATGTTTGAGCGGGATCTTCTCCTCAAATCTCGTCCTGATTTGATAGCTCACCGCTGTCTATAAATAAACTGTTAGGGTCAAATCAAAAGTCATTTGACTTTCCTATTCTTCTCTGACGAACACAACGAAGAAGATTTTGTTTTCTTCTCCGTTGAGTACTCTCCATCTTCCCAAACGAACCTCTTCATTCGAACCTCCGGTGAACTTTCCTTCATCTTCTTTGACCAGATCGAAATGGCTCACAAGAAGAAAACCGTCTCCAAATCTCAGAGACCTATAGCAGTTCAGGGTGTGCCGGCG
>NC_033797.1:98692875-98696466 GCF_001876935.1 Asparagus officinalis | reverse complement strand
ACCCCGGGGGTGTCTAGGGGCCGAGACACCCCCTTGGGGGTGTCTCGGCCATGGCCGAGACACCCCTTGGGTGTCTCGGCTTGGCCGAGACACCCCTGGGGTGTCTTGGTCTTGCCAAGACACCCCTCGGGTGTTTCGAGCTTGCCGAGACTCCGTTTAGGTGTTTTGTTGGTTCCCCTGTATATTCTTCGTCCGGATTCGGATTTGAGTGATTCCGGGTGCGTTGGATGCGCGACGAAGAGTTTGACCCGCTCTGGTGATTGGATTATCTGTAGAGTGGTCGAGGCATGAAGGGCGTTGTCCTTTTTGTGAACAGTGCCGGGCTTCCCGATTGGTCCGGGTCTTCGTGATTCCGAAGTCCTATCCGCTCATGTAACTCGTCGATTCACTTCAGTCGTTCGTCGACGTCGATTAGGCTCATGTGGATTGGATGGTGACGTTCATCGTCGCTCGTTAACACTGAACCGGTTGTGGAGAACTATAGGCAATTTTTGATGCCTACAGATACCCCCTCCAAAGTGTTCCTGACTCGTTTCTTTTATAGAAGAGGCTGGAATACTTTGGATGTGATTGATCTGGCCTTCAGTCGGCGTAGTTAGCTTCAACTCTTGACTCTTTCGATTTTCGATCTATCCGATGCTTTGACGAATAGCCGAGGTTCTTCCGGCGCTGCGTTTATCGTCTGGCCGTCGTCGGAGTCTCGAGTCTGCAGCTGATGAATTGAGTTTGGCTCGTGTCATTGAGTTGACTTTGAACTACCTCCGCCACATTGTGCTGGCTTAGGGTTTCGGATCCCCGTGTGTTGGCTTTTTATCGCAACGCGTTGACCGGCGTTGACCTAGGGTTACGCGTTGACCGGCGTCCACCCTAGGGTTTCGAATCGTCGAACGTTGACTTTGTTTGCAACGCGTTGACTGGCGTTGACCTAAGGTTACGCGTTGACCGGCGTCCACCTTAGGGTTTCTAATCGTCGAACGTTGACTTTTGTTGCAACGCGTTGCTTGGCGTTGACCTAGGGTTACGCGTTGACCGGCGTTGACCCTTAGGGTTTGAGTCGTCGAACGTTGACTTTTGTCGCAACGCGTTGCTTGGCGTTGACCTGGGGTTATGTGTTGACCGGCGTTGACCCTTAGGGTTTGAATCGTCGAACGTTGACTTTTGTTGCAACGCGTTGCTTGGCGTTGACCTAGGGTTACGCGTTGACCGGCGTTGACCCTAGGGTTTACGGATCGCCATTAACACAGTTTATACTCGTACGTTTGCTGGAGTATACACAGTTTAAGCTCTTAAGGTATTGGAGCATCGCGGTCCCGAATGTTGGGGTTGCAGGACCAACTGTTAAAGTTGATTCATCTGCATGTGTGGATTTTGTCCTGAATTTGTTGGGTGCTCAAGTCACGAGACCAACTAGTGGAGTTGATGCGTCAATGACTCGCAGTTATAGAATTTTTGGCAAATCCTCAGCCATCAACGGATTTGATTAGCCTTTACCGACTACCGTTTGAGTCGGGCTAGTATGCGGTTTGTTTAATTCCGCTCTTATGTGACGTCAAGCTAAAAGAGTTAACCCTTTTAGTGCTACGATATTGAATACGTAGACTTCGTCTTTCTCACGGGAATAGACTACCCGGCGACGCGTGTTAGGCGTTGACTTTAGGATTTTTGGCTAATCCCCAGCCTTCAACGGATTTGATTAGCCTTTACCGACTACCGTTTGAGTCGGGCTAGCATGCGGATTGTTTAAGTCCGCTCCTATGTGACGTTTAAGCTAAAAGAGTTAACCCTTTTAGTGCTACGATATTGAATACGTAGACTTCGTCTTTCTCACGGGAATAGACTACCCGGCAACGCGTGTTAGGCGTTGACTTTAGGATTTTTTGGCTAATCCCCAGCCTTCAACGGATTTGATTAGCCTTTACCGACTACCGTTTGAGTCGGGCTAGTATGCGGATTGTTTAAGTCCGTTCCACATGTGACGTTAAGCTAAAAGAGTTAACCCTTTTAGTGCTACGATATTGAATACGTAGGCTTCGTCTTTCTCACGGGAATAGACTACCCGGCAACGCGTGTTAGGCGCTGACTTATCCTTACTTAGGATTCAGGATAAAAATCCCCAGACTCGGATTCTGGTGTCTTCTTTAATCGGTAAAAGACTAAACCGGCAACGCGTGTTAGGCGTTGACTTATCCCTGCTTAGGTTTCGGGATAAAATTCCCCGTTCGTGTGAGGCACGGATTATGGTGTTAATAACAACCTGCCACAATATTGAATATGTGGGCTTTTGTCCTTTTTACGGTCAAAGACTAACCGGCAATACGTGTTAGACATAGACTTTGGGATTTTTGGCAAACCCCCAGCCATCAACGGGTTTGACGTGCCTTTACCGATTACCGTTTGAATCGGGCTAGCATGCAGATTGTTTTAGTCCGTTCTGCATGTAACGTTGTGCTAACAGAATTACTTCTCTTAGACTTAATGCTATGATTTTGAATACATAGACTTCGCCATTTCTTACGGGAATATGGCATCCGGCAACGCGTATTAGGCGTTGACTCATCCCTACTTAGGATTCGGGATGAAAGTCCCCAGAATTGTACTCTGGTATCTTTTTCAATCGGTGAAAGACTAAACCGGCAACGCGTGTTAGGCGTTGGCTTATCCCTGCTTAGGCTTCGGGATAAAATTCCCCAAGTTTAGACCTTGGTGTCTTTTTCAATCGGTGAAAGACTAAACCGGCGACGCGTGTTAGGCGTAGACTTATCTCTGTTTAGGAGTTGAGATAAAATTTCCCGTGCACAAAGTGCCCGGATGGGAAATTGAAAATTGTGTCCTTTATCAGAATAAAGACGGATTGGGAAACGGGAGAGGAAGAATTTTATATTCTATCTCCCGGGACTGAAGAGGAAGAATTTTATATTCTATCTCCAGTTGGAAATGAAACTCAAGATGGGATCTCCACCCCCCAGAATCCGAAATGATGAAACTAAGAGTGGGATCTCCACTCCGAGAATCGGAAAGATTCAAACGACCCTAACTTTTATAGGATTGGTCATTCGATCCAAAAAAGAGTCCCTCATTTATTGAGGGGAAATTCCGATTTCGACCCTAACTTTTATAGGTTTGGCTGAAAAAGGAAAAGATGGAAGTCTTTCGTTTATCGAAAAAGAATGACTCGGTCTTAGTGTCAACTATCTGTAGGTTTGACTAAGTGAGATTGGGAACAAGCCTAACTTTTATAGATTTGATTGCTCAATCTCGTTCATGGAAGGAATCGAGAGGGGACTTTGGTTGTGGTCCTAACTTTTATAGGTTTGACCTGAAAGCAAAGAAAGTGGAATACAGGTAGCAAAGAAAGTACCAACTCGTATTATCACTCAAAGGAAGACTTTAACGCTAGGTGATTAGGACCTAACATGTTGAGTCTGAGAAATGCCAATGACTGGCAGATGGAAATGTTGGTGGATCCACCGTCAATTAGTTTGATAAGCAGATGGTATGGTGGGGAAAGATTAACCTATCAGAGGTGTAGGCGTTAAAAAATGCCCATAGGTCCTCAAACACAGTGCAAGACAAGGAAAAGACGATAAACGT
>NC_033797.1:98625255-98691875 GCF_001876935.1 Asparagus officinalis | reverse complement strand
TTTATTCAATGAAATGAGACTTAATGCATAAAGATTAAATGAGTATATTTGTAGGAGGTCATGGATAAGTTATTTTTATCGAAAACAATAACTCTCTGCATAGAAAATTAGCTTACACATGTTTCTATTATAAATATAAATTACTTGTAAAGCAAGAAGCTCAAGTACATTTACATGAGAGAGAGGGATGTCATTTTGAAATTATCTTTCTAGAAATTATTAAACCTCATCTAGTTTATTATTAGCTCTTAGAGTCCCCCAATTTATATTTGATATTTTAATTTATATCCCTAAAATTGTATTTCAAGGGTATTAAGTGCTAATATATTGAGGAGGATTTAGTGCAACTTAAGATAAAGAAGAGAGAATTATGTATAATTTTCCCTATTTTTTATAATAATGCAATTTAAAGATGGTTAATGGACAAATGGGTAATCCTTCATGAATGAGTTCCTTATTGAAGGGGGATTAAGAAGACAGTGGAATAATGAAAAGTTGATGACTTTTCATATTACTGTAATGTTATGTTATATATTTATTTATTTGAAATGAAAAGTTGATGACTTTTCATATTACTGTAATGTTATGTTATATATTTATTTATTTGAATTGGTAAATAAATAACTTTTTACTTTTCATATTACTGTAATGTTATGTTATATATTTATTTATTTGAATTGGTAAATAAATAACTTTTTACACATTATATATTTGATAATTGCACAAATTTAATAATTCATATAAATATTATATGTTAATGTGATATCAATATATATTATAATTATCATACATTAACTATTATACTCAAATAGTAGATTAATAGCAGAAAATTCATAATACTCTTAAAATTGTAATAGTAATCCATTCTATAAGCATCCTCAGGACCAACTAACTATATCATTTTCTAAATTGATCTTCCTACATTTTCTATTTGTCCTTTATAACCCAATAATATTAATGTATTACCTTAGTGACCATAGAACGAAAATTAACCCTTTACACATATAGAGTGAAAGCAATTACACTTATAATGCATTGTTATGGACAAATCTATCTTTATCCCGAGAATAAGCATAAAGCATTAAGAGATTCAACCAAACTATACAAACAATTTAGTATATTTACAAACATGCCTAGGAGTTGGAAACCAATTTACATGCTAAGGCAAAAACATATACGAAGATGGAAGGGGGAAAACCCAATTAGTTTATGACTGAAATAGCTACAGATTTGATAAAATACAGGATCGCCTTCTTTGTCGCCTTCACCAGTTTT
The DNA here is from genome assembly GCF_001876935.1 of Asparagus officinalis. NCBI lineage: Eukaryota > Viridiplantae > Streptophyta > Magnoliopsida > Asparagales > Asparagaceae > Asparagus > Asparagus officinalis. The sequence continues at coordinate 98,690,600 of NC_033797.1, read as the reverse complement.
TTTCTCTACTCTCTAAATTGTTACACCGATGCTTCCATTACCATCTCCTCATTCAATTCGATTGTACTCCACCAGTGATGTTTCCATTAACACACTCACACTTCTTACGGTTTGTAAGTGCTGTAGTTATGTCTCCTTACTTTTCAATATGAATAAATTTTGATTAAAAGTTAGAATTTTGGTTAGAGAAATTTGATAAGATTCTATAGTAATTTATAGTGATTTATGGAAGATGAAAAGTTATAATGTTTTTCATTATTAGTGTGTAATGTCAAGACTTAGTGGGAGAATGTTATAATAGTAATTTATAGTGATTTATGGAAGATGAATAGTTGTAATGTTTTTTATTATTAGTGTGTAATGTCAAGACTTAGTGGAGGATGTTATTAGTGGGTGATTAAATAAAAATTTGATGCTAATAAATACGGAGATTATGAAAAATTAAGTATGTATATATCTTAATATATGCATGTATGGATGTGCTAGAGATATATGCATGTATGTGTTTCGGAGGGTATTTTTGGAAGAAATATTTTAACATGGCAACATACTTTTATAATAGTATAAGATTTAAAATGATACAAGAGCGATTAGCCCGAGGGGCTTAATGCTTCTTACAAATGATACACAGATCACTAACAGAGCAATATCTAATTAACTTGATGCAAATAATTCATTAAGTAAGAGTAAGTTGATAAATTAATGAATTCTTATTGGATATACATAGTATGAAGATAATAATATAGTTTAAATTGAAATGTAAACCTAAATGAATTTATTAAATGCCAAATTTACAAATGTATACAAGATGAATGGCGTATATGCAAAAACTAAACAAATTAGTGAGACAAATAATATTCGCTGCAGAGGTCGAACCCTAGAACAACGCAGACCATCAAATGTACATAATATGGACGAAGTATTTGCAAAATCCACCAAACAAATTAAAGAGACAAAATCATTTTAAAAATTATAAAAAAATTAAAATAAACGGCAGCAATATGAGGACACAACGTGGCGATCTCTCAACAACTAAAATTTAAGTAGTTCACGACACTGCATAATTAGTTTCAAAGTTTAATTATACTATTATTATTTAAATAAAACTCTATTTATAATTTTTATCCTCTCACATGCAACACCACATATCAATATTTATAAGCCGAAACTACAACAATTTCCGTAGCACTTTCATCTCCTTTTACATGTATTTGCCTTTGTTATTTTCTTCTTATTAGATTAGGTTAGATTATTTTAAAATAATTAATTATATTGTATATTTGATCTTTTTTTCAAATCAATAAATATCAACAATTTTCACATTACTTTCATCTATTTTCTTCTTATTAGATTAGATTAGATTATTTTAAAGCGAGTAATTATATTGTATGTTTGATCCTTTTTTAGATCAGAAATTACAATAATTTTCATAGCACTTTTATCTCCTTCAACATATATGTGCTTTTGTTATTTTTTTCTTATTAGATTATATTATATTAGATTTTTAAAAATTATGAATTATGAAATTGCTATAATTTTTACATCATTTTCATCTATTTTCTTCGTATTAGATTAGATTATTTTAAAGCAATTATTTATATTACATGTTTTTAGATCACAAAGTTTAATTATACTCTTATTATTAAATAGATATTGTTTGTATAAAAGTCAAAGAAAATCTCACACGTATCTTAAATCTTAATGCCAATTGTAATATTTACACATGGGTGTTGGTTAAAATAAATTTCATGTATAAGATTAACTTATATAGTCCTACTTTAACCGGATTACATAATTTAATTTTTTGAACACCCAAACTTTTTCACAAAACCAAAAGAGAGTAGCAACGCTTCATGTATGGGATTAACTTATATAATCCTACTTTAACCAGGTTAGATAATTTAAATTTTTTTAACACTCAATCGTTTCCACAAAACCAAAAGGGAGTAGCAATGCTTCATGTATGGGATTAACTTATATAATCCTACTTTAACCGAATTAGATAATTTAATTTTTTTAACACTCAAACTCTTCCACAAAACCAAAAGAGAGTAGCAATGTTATAGCTATATATATCCACAGGACCACAAATATCTTAAAAATGAACGAAGAAAACCACACAAACAAAAACCATATTAATTACCCACACGCACCCACTATTTTCAAAACCATCATTCTCCATCTCCATTTATTATATATCCACATACCAAATTAAGATGTTGGAGTTTCCCCTCACCAACCACACCATTGATCAACCCTCATTCTTTCTTTGTACTTAAATTGTATATCATTCATTGCGATGAGGAACTTGAAAATAAACGAAGAAAACCACACAAACAAAACCATATTAATTACCCACACGCACCCACTATTTTCAAAACCATCATTCTCCATCTCCATTTATTATATATCCACATACCAAATTAAGATGTTGGAGTTTCCCCTCACCAACCACACCATTGATCAACCCTCATTCTTTCTTTGTACTTAAATTGTATATCATTCATTGCGATGAGGAATACATGGGTCATTTTCCTGCTTTGAACGTCCAACAAAAAAATATACTAAGCATTGTAGTTAGTTAATAATGAGATCATATCATTATAAACAAACTAAATAAAAATTAATAATTCTTAAGAATATACTATGTTACCCTATCTTCCCTTGCAAACTTGTTAGTTTTTTATTCCTGGCCTGAAGAGATTTTCAAAATTAATCATCTATTTTATAAAATATTTAAATAAAATTTATGAAAAATGTAACAAACCATGTTATAGATTATAACTCAAAATGAATCTGGCTTATTTTATAGCAAGAAAATAAAAAAAATAATAATTTTGATATTTAACCACATGCATTGCACGTGCACAAGAACTAGTGTGTGTGTGTGTATATATATATATATATATATATGTGAATCTGGATTCACTCCAGTGAATCTGGATTCACTCCAGTGAATCTGGATTCACTCCAGTGAATCTGGATTCACTCCAGTGAATCTGGATTCACTCCAGTGAATCTGGATTCACTCCAGTGAATCTGGATTCACTCCAGTGAATCTGGATTCACTCCAGTGAATCTGGATTCACTCCAGTGAATCTGGATTCACTCCAGTGAATCTGGATTCACTCCAGTGAATCTGGATTCACTCCAGTGAATCTGGATTCACTCCAGTGAATCTGGATTCACTCCAGTGAATCTGGATTCACTCCAGTGAATCTGGATTCACTCCAGTGAATCTGGATTCACTCCAGTGAATCTGGATTCACTCCAGTGAATCTGGATTCACTCCAGTGAATCTGGATTCACTCCAGTGAATCTGGATTCACTCCAGTGAATCTGGATTCACTCCAGTGAATCTGGATTCACTCCAGTGAATCTGGATTCACTCCAGTGAATCTGGATTCACTCCAGTGAATCTGGATTCACTCCAGTGAATCTGGATTCACTCCAGTGAATCTGGATTCACTCCAGTGAATCTGGATTATATTGAAGAATAAGAAACTTATGGTAAAAAATAAGCTATAAAATTTTAAACAAAAAGAATAATAAACTTATGGTAAAAAACAAGTTATAAAATTTTAAACCATGAAAAGATTTCACCTTTTACAGCAAAAAATTACGATTTTTATGGTAAAAAGCAAACACCTCACATACTGAATCTGGATTCACTGCTGTGAATCGAGATTCATTGCAGTGAATCTAGATTCACTCATGCGTGTCTTCGTTTTTCAACTGGTTTCTTCAAAAAACAAAAAACTTTTCAGACTAAAAGGTGAAATATTTCACCATTTACAACAAAAAGCTACGATCTTTAAGGTTAAAACTAAAACTTTTAGACGAAAAATCAAACAAATTTCATAAACTTGCCATTAAAGCGTCAAAATAATTTAACGACGACAAAGGTTGAAGACAGTGGTTGAAGATGAAGGTAGAATACGAAGGTTGAAGAAGACCGTGGATAGAGAGATGTTGAAGACAGAGAGAGAGTTGTTGTGATTTTGGAGAGAGAGGACGTGTTGTATTTTTGGTTTTAATCATTATCTCCAGTTTCCAATGTTGTCAGCCACCATTAATGTAGTGAATTGTTCCAATTTTACCCTTATGCAGCTGTAATAGTCTTATAATCTCAGCCATTGGATGAATCTAGATCCAATGGAGAGGATTGGTTTTTAGTTTTTAGGATAGTGAGGTTTTTATTTGAACATCTCCATATATATATATATATATATATATATATATATATATATATATATATATATATATATATATATATATAGGGAGAGGTTCAAATAAAAACCTCACTATCCTAAAAACTAAAAACCAATCCTCTCCATTGGATCTAGATTCATCCAATGGCTGAGATTAAAGCTGCATAAGGGTAATTAGGTAAAATAAACAGCCCACTAAAGAGAGGTAATTAATGCTTCTTGTTTTGGGTCCTCATTCAAAGGGCTGGAATTCTTTTGTCTTGGAGCAAGGCTAGAGAGAGAGGGGGAGGATTTTTGGAGAGCTTGGCGAAGCCCTGCTGCAGTGAAGAGTGCCCGTGTGCTTCAACAAGGAGAGGAGAGTTCTTCATCAGAGCCTTCATCGCCCGTCATATCCTTAGTATTAGCCTTTAGCGTTAATACTAAGAAGAGCTAATACCTCGCTTTAGCCGAGGTATACGCTTATAGCTTCTAGATCTCACGCGGATCGACGAAGTTCTGTCCGATTTATCCGGATCAGAAAGTTTCTAGATCTCACGCGGATCAACGAAACTCTGTCCGATTTATCCGGACCAGATCTGAGTGCCCCCGGTGGTCCACGGATATCAACGTCCCCGTCACAGGCCAAAGACCCACGCAAGCAAGAGATGACAAACAGCTCTTGCGTTTGTTTGAAAGGAGTTGCATTTATTTTGTTTTCATTGTGTACCAGTCTTATAAAAAGGCTATCTTTTTGTTTCATTGTAACGATCAAAGTTGTAATGAATGCAGCAATGAATACAGCGACTTTTTCCGCAAACAAGCTGGCGACCACAGTGGGAGCCAACGGCATCGCAACCGACGCCGTCGTGACGCAACCAGCACTCAAGATCGGGGTGAATGAAGAACGTGAGCTCGATCAACAACGGTTCAAAGAAGGCCTCTCTTCCTCCTCCTCCAGATCCGCCTCTCCAAACGGGTACAGAAAGGTAACCTCTTTCATAAATGTTTGCAGGTCCTTCGGTTCAAAAATCCAAGACCCCGTTGCTGCCTCTGCACTTGCATCACGTGACGTCCCCGCGTCGAACACCAATCGAACTCGAAGGCTGCTCCACGAAGAGTACCCACGAATGACTGTACCATTAAAGGTTCATTGCCGGAGATTATCCCCAAATAGGACTTGAAATATATCAGATGCTGGGTGGGGGAACCCTTCCCGTCGAACGGCGTGAAGTTAATCAGATTAAACTTTGCTGGGTATGAGATTGACTCCCATTCCCTTGGGTATGGACACGGTATTCTTGACTTCTTTATCTCCTGAACACTCATCAACACATTGATTTTGCTCTCCAAGTCCCTCATCATCTTATCCTCGCTCATATCATTCTTCGAGCGATTACGGGTAGAAGTGGCGTGGTCTTCCTTGGTATTGTTGTCATCTGAGGATTCACGCCCAGAACATTGTTATCAATGGGAGGGGTTTCCATATTGGCGTTCTCATTCGCTCCCTGATCACTGTCAACCTGATTAGGATTATTACGATGGCTGGACTCTCCCTGCTGGTTTGTCAGTGCCGCAATTTATTGGCTCTGCATATCCCTCATTTCCTGCATAGCCATCTCCATTTCAAATTTAAAATTCTCCTTCTGCTTGGTTAAAGCCTCCTCGAGAAATTTAGCCATTTGTTCGGCATTAATCATGAATGATTCATAAGATTATCCTGTACTGGATGCCGTATCATCAGAAGCCAACGCTGAGCAAGCATCTGAGGTTTCGTCATCCGAGGATCGTGACCTTCTGGGTCTAGGTCTGACAGTTCCAGATTGTAGCCAAGTCATGCGTTGAGATACTTCTGTAAAAGGTTCAAGACTGAAGCGTCGCACGGATTTGCCTTTGTTGACCATGTTGATAGTAACTCGTGAGAGCTCGTTACTTGTGCCGGTTGACCTTCTTCTACGGAAATGCCTCGGCTTAGCCTCGGATGTTCCGGTGGAGATTCTTTCAAACACCGAAACCTTTGTGGGGCCTTATGGCAGCAGCATTCTGACAACGCTGCCTTGATTATCTTGGTACACGGACAGTGCGAGTCCATGTCTCAGGTAATTCTATTTTGGGATTTATTCGCACCCCCAGCCCGATAGTACAACTCGTCGGTCTGATGACCGGTGCAACCTATTATGTGTTGGCACGACTTCCCAGGTATAACGTCATTATCAGATGAACATGTTTCCCTCTGGGAATACGATGCTTCATTAGCGCCTCCAAGAGTCACACGTTCAGACTTACACCTTCGTGAGCGTGAAACTCTAACGGGCTCTTGAACTTCGACTCGCAATCTGATGCGGTCGGTCATAGGGGTTTTCCCTTTGTTGTTATTAGGGAGATTAGTATGACCCCCAGCTTGAATTATTGTTCAGGAACCTTTCAACAGCCCAAATTGCTCCTTCACAGGTGCTTTACCTCGATCTTTGGAGAGAGGACCAAGGTGGTCTTTTAGAGAAACTCTGAATTTGGTGAGATCTACGCTATCGTATAGCTCTGTCGGAAGTACGAGGACAGGGGAAACGAGATCTGAAGTTGACGAAGACCGAATGGTGACTTCATCCACTTTTGCCTTAGGCACTGACTTTGCCTTCGACACCCACACCCGTTTGTGCTTGGATGACTTTTTAACTGCCTCTTCCTTCTACATTTCTTTTGCTTTTTAACTATCATAGCAGATCCTGTCCATTGGCTCCAAAGCCTTGGCCAGTTGACGCGCAAGGCATTGGCGTCGTCTTTGGCGTGCTCTCTTCGACAGAGTTGGCATGCCTTTACCAGCTAAGCTTTTGCTGGAGGGGAGACCCAGATCTACAGCTTGGACCTTGTTAGACGCTAGAGGGGCATCGCAAGGTGTAAGTACGGTTGCAGCGAGAGGATCTTGGATCTTTGAGCCTGAAGTCCAACGAGCGTTCCTGGAAGAGGAGGCCTTCCTGCGCCTGCTGGGAGAGGCGGATCTGGAAGAGGAGGAAGCAAGATACTCTTCAAACTTTTGCTGGTCGAATTCGTATTCAACCTCTTCGTTCACCGGGATCTCGATCGCCAGTTGCGTCACGACAGCCTCTACAGAGAGGCTGGTGGCTCCCACTGTAATCGTCAGTTTGTTTCCTTCGAAAATTGCCTTCGTGATTGATTTCATTATAACTTTAGTCGATTACAACGAATTCAAATAATAAAAAATACGACTCTCTCAAAAATAAACATAAGATTCATTTATCGACTCTTACTTGCATGGGTTCTTGGCCGGTGACGGGGACGATAATATCCGTGGACCACCTGACGATTAGATCAAATCCGAAGCTTCGTCAATTCATGAAGGAATCAAGAAGCCGAAATAATTATCTAGGCAATGACAAGATAATTATTCTTCTTAAGATTACCGCAATGGGGTAATCTCAAGGGAAGAACACGAGAACTGCAGATCTGAAAAACTCTTCTTTCCTGCGCCGAAGAACTCAATCGATCTCCTCCTCTCTTCTGAAATTTGTGCTCCTTCTGTCTTCAGTTTGGTAGGGCTTCACCAACGCTCGAGAATTCTAGATCTAAAAAAATAAAGGCCCTGGGGCTATATTTATAGGCTTCGGGAACCCTATTTTTGGATAAGAATGGCATATTCCCTCTTATCCTCAGTTGTAACCACTTAACCACATTCATGGATGATATTTTATCAGTTGGAGCAAATCCAGGCGGTTAACGGTCGAAAAACCACCAAAAACAGCTAAAATCATCTTTTTTCGAGTTGTAGACACCCGTGGGTGTCTTGAAAAAAAGCCGAGACACTCATGGGTGTCTCGATTTGGTTCAGGGCTTGGTCTCGCGCACTTCGTCTGTTTTCACCGTATTTTCATCATCTAAACTCGGAATCACGCGATCTAGAATATGTCGGAAAGCCAGCGAGAAGATCTACAAGCTCTCATGATTGAATCATATGTGGAGTAAGTAAGACACAAGGGGTGCTTCGTCTTTCGTAAGCGACGTGCAGCTCCCGATTCATTCGTGTTTCGATTATTTTGAAATTCTGTTGCTTCGCATGGTTCGTCGACTCACTTCATGCATTCGTCGTCGTCAAATGAGCTTATGTGACTCGAATAAAGACGTTCATCATCTCCCCTCTGTCTCAAACCACGTGCGGGGACCTATAGGTAATTTTTTTACGCCTACATCAGTCGACAGAAGAAATCACCTGGAAACTGTATTTTATTTCTACTCAGTCGACTGATGAACCATCAGTCGACCGAAGCAGTTCATCAGTCGATTGATGTGCTCATCATTCAACCAATGAAGGTTGAGCTGCCGCCAGCGGTCAGCTCATCAGTCGACTGAATAGTACCATCAGTCGACTGATAGCACTGTAATGGCTAGTTTCCAGATTTTAGGGATTTTGTTGTTTTGTGATTTTTTCTTGGGCTTTGGGATTTGTTTTGTGATCCTATATATACCCCTTTAGTTCTCATATAATAGTTATCTAAGAAAAATTTAAAATTAAATTTACAAGTGTTTAAGTGTGTTTTCAAGTGGGTTTATGTGAAGAAAGTTTCATAAGAGGAGAAGATCATTTCATTCATTTTGAGCTTCAATCTCATATCTCTATCACTCTTGTTTTTCAGAGAAGTCTTGCAAAACTCAATATCTAGCTTTATATATATTTGTTGATTGATTATTATTTCATTAATCTAGATTTTAAATTGAGTTTAGTTTTATCATTACTTATCATTTTCACATACAACCATATTGAGCTTAAGTTATTTTCACATATTATTTTGGGTTGTGTGTGTGATTAAGTGAGCTTAACTTAGTTCTCATCTTGTTAGAGAACAAAATACTTTGTACTTGAGTTTAATTATTAAGAACATATTGTAATACACAAGGACACTTAGAGAAGTGGTTGGTGAGAGATGGGGTCAATTCCAAGAGGAGTGGCGTCGGTAGTAAATCCTAGGAAAATGTTGTAATTCCGAGCACTTGAGGAAGATGACACGAGATAGACCAACACTTAGAGAAGTGTGTTGTGTGATTGCAATTGTGAGAGTTGTAAAAGTTTTCGATAATCTTGGAAAACCGATTGTGTAGTTGATTTATTTGAGATGGTGGAGATTCTCCTCAGGGTGAGGAGCGGAGATGTAGGTCGTGGGTCGACTGAACTCCGTGATCATTTGCCTTGTGTTTGCGTTTGTTTATTTGTGCACTATCTCTCTTATTCTTGTATTCATGTTTATTTCGCCCATTGTTTAATTGATTATCCTTGCTTATATCATTTGTATATCACATTATTACAATATATTGTCAATAAGTTTTTAATTTGGTTTTAATATCGGATTAGATTAGCAATTACCCTATTCACCCCTCCCCCTTCCTCTAGTGTATTTTCATTTGGTATCAGAGCTTGATTCTCTTTGATTTGTGGCTTGACCGTCTAGAGACAAAGATCCTCGCTTTATATACTTGCTAATCTAGTTTTGATATTTCATCTTGCTTGCGTATATATTATGGATATGCATGGTGCACCTAGCTTAAGTTATGTCATTAATATTGCTCCAAGACTCGATAATTTCCCTTATGCTCAATGGTGTGTTAGATTTGAACTTTTGTTAGATCTAAACATTTTGATTTATGAAAAGTTATTGATTATTCTTATGTTGTACTCACTTTGAAAAAATCCAAGTGGAGTAATGATGATAAGAGAATGTTTACAATGAACAAGCTCTTGTTAGAATTTTTACTTAACGCTTTTGATACATCTACTTCTAACAAGCTTGATTCCTTTGATAATGCTTATACATTATGGAAATTCATAGAAGCACATCACGGTAACTTGGAGGAGATCCAACATGCTTTGGTGGACTCTACTTCAAGTGAGATTGGAGCATCTTCATCATGCACATGAATTCTCGGTATCTTAACATTGCTTGTCTAAAGAACGAATTCTCTCTCCCTATCACGGATGTCATGATAGACAAGATGTGTGAGTTTAAGAGGGATGTCATTCCTGGATATGAACAAATCAAAATGCATCCAGTTAATCAGAAACATATAACTTTTAGGACACCTTAGGAGTATTCTGTTATACAGTAATGCCCTTTGGTTTCTAGAGCACTTATCAACGCGCTATGAACATAATCTTTCGTGAGCATTTGCGTAAGACAGTGGAATGCTATGTCGACGACTTCGCAATCCAAAGTTATCCCAAGCAAAATCAAGTTAATAATTTGAGAACGGTGTTCAAAATTATGAGAAAACACCAACTCAAGATGAATCCGAAGATAAATTCCTAGAATTTATTGTAACATCCAAAAGAATACACGTCAATCTCGAAAAGTGAAAGCGATCCAGGAGATGCCGCCTCTGAGAAATCTCAAAGAACTCAGAGGTCTACAATGACGATTAGCCTACATCCATAGGTTTATTGCTAACTTGTCAGGGAAATGCCAACCATTTCAAAGGCTGGTGAAGAAAGGTATCTCGTTTATTTGGGATGATGTTTGTCAATAAGTATTCAATGAGATCAAGGGTTATCCACCCGTTCTAGCCACATCAGTATTACGTAAACCATTCCTGATTTACGTTAGAGTAATGGATCACTCTCTCAAGATTCTATGAACCACAAAGGGGTAGTGAACTAACCAAACTATCCTTGTGTTTATCACAGTCCATGATACAGAACCTCTCACACCGTGCATGAGGTTTTGATAGGATCTTTGCTCATGACAGTGGGGTTGATTAACATAAATACAAAAGATACTATCATAATTCATTATTATGATAAATTGGAATGTAATAGGAAATTTATTTTATTTGGCATACAACTTATTGGGATTACTTGCGAGCCTTGCATCATTTTTCCCTTTCCTTAGGGAGCACGGTACGTTCCAATCCTAGTTTGTTCAATTTCATTTCAAGATTACTTGTGTTTAACTTACTCACTTCTGAGTACATAACCCAAAACCAGAAAAATTCCAATACCTTATGACCAACAAAGTGGATCCCACCCTAGATGCTCAAGCATGGTGGCAGTAGTTCACCAGGCCTTAGGCAGCTATAAGGCCTGCATGAGCCCCTAATTCTGTGCGCGACTTCAAGACTTATCCTCACTAGATCACGTGAATCCGTGATGGTGTAAAGGTGGGATCTTAGATGCAAATCACTGAATTGTTAAGGGGGATCTTATAATGTTTCATGAAAAGAGGAAATAGGAGTGGGTGAAAAGAAGCCAACGCTGCTTTGCCCAAGAACCCACGGACAGGGTAACGGCTGAACAGACAAAATAAATTAGTTTTTGATGTATTGGTACCTTAAGATCAAGCTATTTGAAATAGGTACTTCCAATACATTATTATCAAGAAATTCTCAACTTTTATTACCTGCACCAAGTAGATTTTTATAGTTTAAATTTTGTTCACTGAATTCCAAAATCACAAACGGCAGTTATGTTTCCAAAATCACATAATATTAACATTATTAATAATATTATATATATGAATAATAGTATACTATAATATTATATTAATAATAGTATAATATTATATTAATAGTAAAATAACATTATTATAAAAATATTAATATAATATACAATAATAACAAATTGATATACCAAAATAATTAAATATATAATTATTTGAAAATAATATGTAATAATTATAATATAATAATAATTATAATATAATTTAACTCATTAAAATAGAATATAATATTATAATACATTACAATATTATGTTGCATTACATTTAATACTTATAATACTATAATAATGTAAAGTAAATATTATAATATTTTATTTACAATATATTTTATTATAATTAATATATAATATATTAATATTGTTAGACCCTAGAGGGGGGTGATTAGGGTCTTATGCTAATCTAATCTGATTAAATACCAATTAAAACTAATTAACAAGTTATCCTAGCAAGTATAAAATATAACAACTATATAAGCTAGGATAAACAATATGAACAATGAGATATATCCTATATGATGAAATATATATATATATATATATATATATGCAAGGATATATAAACTAACACAAGATGATATATCCGACCAAAGAGATATACAATATGATATATGCAAGGATATGTAAACTAACACAAGGGTAAACAAAATAAACTAGATAGTGGATCATATAAATAATGAGCTAATGACAATGACGACAAGAAATATAAACACAAGTATAAATAAGCGCCAAAGCACACTCAAACACAAGATATGATCACGGAGTTCGGACCTTCCGTCCTACGTCTCCGCTCCCCACTCCCGGGGAGAAATCCACTATCAACCGGGTTTTCTACGTTCACCCGAACAACGTTTACACCTCACACTCAGTTTTCTAGCTAACCGAAAACTTTACAATCAACACACTATTGTAATCCCACTCTACACCCACTAAGTATTGGACCTAGCCGTGTATCCCTTAAGTGCTCGGTTACAACCTCTCCCTAGGTTCGTCAACCGACGCCACTCCTCTTGGAACGATCCCCGACTCTCACCACACACTCCTCACTCGGTGTACAAGTGTATTACAAAGTGAATCTCACGATAAGCACAATATAACAAATGATTGTTCTCAACTATGGATGAGAACACAATGAAAGCATAACTCAAAGTTACAATCTCTCACCATCCAACTATACTATGTATGTAAATACTAAAAGCTCAATGTGGGTGTGTGTAACAATGAGTAAAATAAAATCTAACTCAAATAGCAAACTAGCAATAATAAGAATATGAAAATCAATAATGAAATTGCTAGAGAAAAGAGTTAGAAACTTCTCTAAGAATACAAAGAAGAGGATGAAGAGGATTGAGAATGAATCCCTCAATCTACAGTGAAAACTTCCTCTTTTGTAAACAGAAACCCAATCTTTTAAACAAACAGTAAACTCTAAACCCTTGTTTAAAAACTTTGTTTAAAACACTTCTTGATTACTTGAAAAGAGATCAGCAATTGGGTATTTATACCCACTCAAGATCTCAACAAAAACCCCAAACCAAATGACAAAACAGCCCCAGACAAATCAGCTCAGAAATAGCCGTTAGGAGACAACGGCTCTATTGACGGTCGACATCGTCGGTCGACCGGTGCGGTCGACCGATGGAGCTGACCGATGGAACTTTCGGTCGACCGGACCGGTCGACCGACCAACTCTCTGTCGCCCAGTGATGAAAGATCAAATGATCGGTCGATCGGTGCGGTCGACCGAAAACTGACATATGAAAAATGAAGTCTGGAAGCTGTTTTGCTGATTTTAAAACACTGTTTAAAAATATCAAATAAATTCCAAAAAATATAAAACTTTGGGGAATGATTATAGACATGATAATAAACATGCTACAGCTACTGGTTATCAGAAAGGACCTCCCAAATGAAAAATATCATCATTTTACAAAATAGTCCAAAACATGAAAATATGAGATACTTGAATTTTGATGTTTTGACATAAACCAACTTTTGAAACTTTGTGAAATGTTTTTATAGACTTAGTAAAACATGTATAAACTGATATTGAAGTCTACAAACTAGGAATACAATATTTTCACAAAATTGCATATTCTATGTAATGTTTTCAAAAACACAATATTACCCAAGCTTGATCTTGATCTTCATTGTAGCTCAACTTGGTACACGTTGGGGATGAAGCTTGAACCTTGATCTTTAACTTGAATTGACGTTGCTTCACTCCACAATTCCGCCAACCTCCATTTGATATGATCGTGTAGGCTTAATCCATCCAACCTCCAACTACGTTGTTTGTCTACAATACATGGGAATGCACAAACACTAGACAAACAACATTAGTAGTAAATTGTTTGTAAATCATCATCAAAACAAGAAGGCCAACAAATATGTTTAATACTAATGTTATAATGGGTCAAACTAGTATTGACCAAAAATACTTAACATGGTGTTTTGAAAACATTTTAAAGAAAAAACATAACACCATGGTGCTTTTTTTACAAAAAACACAACAAGGAAAACACCATGGTATCCAAATGAAGCCTTAATTTCCCACTATACCATCTTCTTTCTTGACACATATCAACATAAGTATTATAACGTCTTTCTGCTTAATTTATTACTGGTAAGAAGTATTCCATACAACAGCTCTTACTTGAATAAAAAAAATATTTGGTATTAATATTTGTTTGAGATGATATAATACGAGTAAATATATGTATAAAAAGTGTAGGGGGAGAAAAGATGTAAAAATCAGCTTAAAAGCTGGTTTTAGCCATCTTACCATCGATAGTGGCTTTTGACCATCAATGGTTGATGGAGCTCATCGATAGTAAATGTATATCATCGATAATTTTTACTCTGGATAGTTTTGTATCATTGATGAGCCTCTCAACCATCGATGGGGTCTCGACACCATTAATGGTTGACAGACATCATCAATGGTAAACATGACAGAAGTACATTTTTTTAAATTTAATCTCAGTCGTTCGTTGTTTTATATATCTCCAATCTCTATTAAGTTAAGGATATCTCTTTCCTAGCCTATTAAACACACACACACATAAAGAGGAGGAGAGTTCTAGGGTTTTAATTTATGAGAGATTATATTAAAAAATTTGACCTCGGAGCCTTGAAAAACTCTTATTTGAATTCATCATCTGCACCTTTTCTTCATCGAGCTATGCTTATATTCATTGAATGTTGGTTTTTTTAATAAAAGGGCTCTAATATATTTTATATTTTCTAAGATTTAACTTTAGTTGTTTGCTTTTGATTTGAACTTATTTTTCGATATATTCAAGTCAGATGGAATTGAGGGTTGGATCTAGCTAGGGCAATGTGTTACACATTGTGTAGAGTTAGGTTAGACAACTAGTTTTGGGTAGATTTCTGGGTGTGATCTTGTAAGCCTATTGAATTGGGTTTGTGATTTAGAAGAGCTCTTTTCATAGTGAGGAAGCCCCTTTGCAAGAAGAAATAGTAGATGTAGGATTATTATCCGAACCATTATCAAATCTTGCATGTTCTGATTGGTTGCTTTTGTGTTTGATTATCATCGATCGCTTTTATTTTATCTACTTCACTACATATTCTGTGTTTTTAGTGAATAATGTTAGCAACCCTATTCACAACCCCTCCCTCTAGGCTTGCATCTCAGATCCAGCAAGTGGTATCAGAGCATCGTTACCCATCTTTAGGATCCACAACCTAGGGTAAGATTGCTAGTTTGATTGTAGCAATGGCTTTTTCTGG
Organism: Asparagus officinalis; assembly: GCF_001876935.1. Classification (NCBI taxonomy): domain Eukaryota; kingdom Viridiplantae; phylum Streptophyta; class Magnoliopsida; order Asparagales; family Asparagaceae; genus Asparagus; species Asparagus officinalis. The sequence goes on along the minus strand of NC_033797.1, from coordinate 98,675,165 downwards.
GGGATATGCAATTAACTGACCCCAACTTTTCGATGGGATAAATTACACCTATTAGAAAAAGTGCATGAAAGTATTTTTGTTATCCATTAGTTTTACTGTTTGGAGTAGTATAGAGAATGACTATAGTGAACCATCTACTGTTGTAGGTGATACTACCGCTGTCACTCTTATAGACAAGTGGACCGCTCTTGACAAAAAATTTTATTCTTTAAATGCAAAAACTATGAATTCTCTCTATTAGTCTTTAGCTACTAAAGAGTTTAACCATATGATAATTGTACTATTGCGCAAAAAAATTAGAATACTTTAGAAGTTACATACGAAGCACCTTCGCAGGTAAAAGAGGCAAAATTTACAATGCTTGTGAATAAATATGTTCAAGATGAAGGTTTCTGTGAGTATTCAGGACATGTTCACTCAATTCATGGATATTATGAATAGAGTAAAAGCTTTGGGAAAAGAATATGATAACAAGGAGCATGTGAAAAAAATTCTTCGTTCTCTTACCAGAGATTAAAAACTAAAGGTAACGACTATTGAAGAATTATAATTTTTTGAATTAACTTTTGAGAATATTATAGGGAATCTTCTCATCTATGAATTGTGATTAAAAGAGAGAAAAGATGATTTAGAAGATAACCCGAAGAAAAAGTCACTAGCCATACAATCTAAAAGGAGAAATCCCTATCCAAGAAGAAAAAAGAGTCAAGCTCAAGTTCTAAAGATGAAAATAGTCAAGTAGGACTAATTGTGAAAGGGTTTAAATCTTTTTTCATAATAAAGAATAAACAAAAATACCTACAAAATAAATGAAATTAATGTACAAATAAGATAAATAAAAATTCTTCTAGTGAATCTACAACTGAACCTTTTTGTTATCATTACAGGAAACCAAGTCATTACAAGAACAAATGATCGTTGAATAAGGATAAGAAGATAGAGGGAAAAAGCTTGAAAGTGATAACTTAGGGCATGATGAGTGGTGAAGAATTAAAAGTTGCCTCAAACGTGGATGAGAAGAAAGCAAATTTATGTCTTATGGGAAGAAACAACACAATTTTAGATTCAGAACAAGATAAAACTTACAATTCTGAAAGTGAAAGTTTCAGAGAACGAGATATATCCTTCATATGATCAGTTATATTATGAATATAATGAAATCTTGGAACAATTTAATAAACTTGCTGAAAAATATGAAGTGATAAAACGAGTGAATGTAAATTTGAGGAAAGAAAAGAAAATATTATGTGAGAAAGTTGAATTTTTTCCCCCTAAATTTGGATTCATAATTCATCTTGTGAGATCACCACAACTGATTGTATACAATGTTTTGTTCTTCAACATAAAAATTCTTATTTATTCAAGCAACTGCATGATAAAATCATTAAAAATAAAAAATTGGTTGTTAAGGTAAACAAATTATTGTGTAAAATATCTTCTATACAAATACAGTTTGAAACTAATGTGCTACTATTATCTCTGAAAATGAACAACTAAAGTCTAAAAATATTGATTTGGAAAAGGACGTGAAAAAATTTTCATTGGGGTTTAAAGGCTTAAACATGGTCCTTTCCAATCAACAATTACAGAAGATAAAATCGAACTTCGTTATTCATATTTAGAAAAATATAAAAAAGTTTTAGCCTTCATTTACAAAAGGAAATAATTTAATGCTTTTTGCACCTATTTCTAATGCATCATCTAATACGTGCAATTTTATGGGGTAGAATGAGATGTATTTTAATGAATTATCGCATGCAATATAGAGTTAAGATTGTTAACCAGATTTTGGTACCTTAAAGTACAATGGTCAACATGGACCTACGTGAATACCCAGGTCACATTTATTTGATTTTCTAGAGGGCTGTAAGAAGGTTGACAATTAAGATAACACACGAGAGCTACTCAAAGGAATTCAACATTGATATTCAATCCTTGGTCTAAGAGTAAAATAATGAGATACAGATTATGATTAAGGTCATTTTTAGATGGATTTGTTTATGGAATTGATGGGCCTGCTCACCTACGATTAACGGTTGATAAACACCATTGATGGTGACTGCTCAACATTGATGGTATGGAGGAAACCATCGATTATCAGAGAGCAGATTTTGTATTTTTAATCTTGTATCATGAATTTTTTCAATTATTTTTTTATTTCAACTCTTGTATATGTATATTCTTTATACTAAATCATGTTTATTTATATTTGTAGAGAATGCCAAGCTCAAAATGTACCAGAGTTTATTAGTTTTCTTTGAGAACTATGCAAGAGAAGTATGAAAAACTTCTCATTGTTTTTGAAAGAAGAGTTGATGCACATCATCTTGAACAATATGTGAACATTGTTAGGATTCTTGATAGAGCTCTATGATGAATATAGGGCTTGAAGAGCAAATGTTATACTTGTGAGAGAATTCTACATTAACTTCAATAGAAAGCAAGGGAAGGAGATTGTTACTACCAATGTGAGGGGAATGGAAATCAAGATTACACTAGCCTATATTAGAAAGGTCTTGAATCTTCCTAAGGTCCCTATGTATAGCAGCAATGTTTTTACATATTCTATAGGATTAGTTGCGGGTTCTAAGAGCTACAACATGAGGATGGAGCATCTTTGTGTAAGGATACATCATGGTATCTTCAACTCAAGACACCTCAAGCCTTCATTCTCCTCAACCTCTTCCTCAAGTTTGGTTTGTATCCTAGTGTAGATTACACCACTCTTAGCATTTAGAATATAGTCTTGATGTATTGGCTGTGATCCTACAAGGCTAAGTTTTAGCTGATGTGTATAGTTGCAGCTACTACTAGGGAGGTGTTTTAGAAGAGGGCTCGATAGAAGGCTTAGTTTGTATATCCCTTTTTTATACACAGATTTGCCACGACCAGAGGATCTCCTTTCAATTTTTTGATTGATATGAGAAGGGGAGAGCTTCACTTTCTGCTAAAACTGTGAGGACGAGCTTAGGTGCAAGGGGAAGGATGAGATCGTTGTTGGGCAATCATCTAGATCACATCCATCTGTTTTACAGGCTCTCGGTTCCTCTAGTTCTACTCAGTGGACTCTGCAGTCTCTTAGAGAGAGTATAGAGACAATTAGGAGGGACATGACTGTAAAACCCCGTATTTTTCTTTGTTATGTGTATATGTGAATTATGGTGATAAATAGCTTGGGTTCATTTTTTCTTTGTTATGTGTATATGTGAATTATGGTGATAAATAGCTTGGGTTCATAGATGGACATGATAACATGTTATTTGAGATTGGTGATAAATAGCTTGGGTTCATAGATGGACATGATAACATGTTATTTGAGATGATATAAGGCATATATATAGAGAGTTTTGTGCGTTGGTTTTGCAAATAAGCAAAACATGCACGAAACAGGAATACTGCCAGATCAGTCGACCGATCAGTCAACTGACGAGCTCAGTCGACCGATCAGTCGACTGACGAGCTGTTTTCCAATTTTTATAGGTTTCGGGTCTGCTTTGATTGGTTCGGGTTTTGGGTCGGGTCTGGCTGTTCATATATGATCTCTCCTACCCGAAAACACCCCCTTTCATCATCAGATCTGAGAAACCCTAGCCCCCTCTCTCCTCTCTCAAACCCTAGATTCGTTCTTGGCTATTTTGGGGCGTTTCAAAGGATTTTCAGCGGGTTTCGAACGTTGCAGCAAAGGGGAATCATACTCTCTCACAGATCCAGGAGCTTTTCATCATCTCTGAGGCGAGTAACATCTCGCCCAACCTTGTCCCATATTTCTAAATGTTTCAAATGATTTTTTTATGAATTTTGATGAGCCAAAAACGTATTTTTTTGTGTGTACAAAGGTTTGATTTTTATAGCATATTATGTTAAGATATGAATTTCAGAATGTTAAGAAAACTCACCAACGTTTTGTGAATTAAAGATCTAGATCTGTAATGTTTTAAATGAGAGATTAAACACGAGTTTTGTTTTCAAAACGTTTTAAAGCATGAATGCATATGTTTAGGGTTTTGTTTATGTATTTACATGTGAAATTTCATTTCAGTTTAGTACATATATGTTAAAATCAGTATCTTTATGTTTGGGGCTTATGATGATGACTTTAGATAAATAGTTTTGCAAATAATCAACTGCAAACAGGTTTTCTGCAGTCGTTCGGTCGACTGATCAGTCGACTAACGGGCTGAAGTTTTATCAGCTATCAGTCGACTGATCAGTTGACTGACGGGCTGATTTTGTTTTTCTCAGTTTCTCAGTCGACCAATGAGTCGACTGATTTCATCAGTCGACACATGAGTCGACTGATAAGGTGTTTTACTGATTCTTGATCTGTTTGAGTTTGTTTTTCGGGGTCGCCTCGATTGTTTGACACTAGTTTACGACGTTAGTAATTTATCTGTACATGAGAGTTGACTTTTGACACAAGTTTAGACCTGAACATCAAGACGCGTGCGAGTTTAGGATATGTATATCTTTCCGCATATACCTTTTACAGTTGCACCTCTTTACTTATAGTCCATGTGTTGGACATGCATTACTATTAGTCCATGTGTTGGACACTTATCATTTCAGTGCATGTGTTGGACATGCATATCATTTAGTCCATGTGTTGGACATTTGCCAAACCTTGAGCATGATACATAACCGAGTTTGGAGCACGATATATTTATGAAGTTGGGACATGATAACTACCTAGGCTGGATGTGACACTTATTGTGGCTTTGACATGACTTTGTTTATCGGTAGAGATGGGTTCATTTTCTTTTCTTTATTGTTCATGTATTAGACTCCGGGTTTGGTACTTAGGGACTTATAATTTGAGATACAAGGTATATAGATGAGGGTTTCATTGTTTGGATTATTTCGCTCGACGTACCTATGCTCGTGTTGTAATTTCCTAAGTACTAAAACCCATTATTGTTAGGATAAATGAATTTATATTATTATGTGTTAACTGTATTTTCCTATACAACGAGCCCTATCCCTTGGGGTTGATTGTGATGTTGCTCGCTAGAGCTTTGACGCTCGTTGTCCCTCCCCCTTTCAGGTAACGAGCCAGGAGCCCGGAGAGTCGCAGGTTGATGGCGATGTATTTTAGCTTCAGCTGTCTATTTAGTTATATTTTTCTTTTGAGCTCCACTGTAGACTTTGTTTAGACATTTGATGGTTTTATTCTAGAAGTTGTAAAGGCTGTGTGCCTTATTTTCCTCTTGTCAGATAATTCTTGTATTTGAGACTTGTTGAGTACCTCAGTTTATTTATTTTAGACATTGACTTGTACTTCAGTATGCTAGATGATAGGATATCAATTTGATCTCTATTATTTCATCTGTTGATTTTTGTATTATCTTTTACCTGCTTTTGTACCTACACCTTTTATTGACTCTACTAGATAGATAGTAGTTTGTGATGGTGAAACATGTTATTGCACGGTATGGTGCATGGAAGGTTTGACATTCTTGGTTTCACCTTGGACTGCAGCCTTGTGTGAACCCATGGGCGTCACAATGACCATGCAACACACCAATTATGATACTTCCCTGTGTAGTATTATGGGAGCTCTTTGTTGGATAGATCCATCTCTAGACAGATAGCCTATGTATGGTGATAATAACACAAACGTAGCGCACCATACATGGGCTTCTCATCCAACCACTTTACACAGAGCTAATAGCATAGATGATGAGGATGAGAAGATGCAGGGAGATTGATAGGGGATTAAATAGAATCTAAAATTGCAAACACGTAACTATCAAGTGGTAATATAAAAGATTGTCAAATCCCATGAGGAAAGTTTTGTAAGAATTAATTAAAATTGGTTCTTAAGTTGTGTGTCTAACAATTAGGAGTGATAAAAGTGGTTGTGGAGAGATAAAGAGAGTGGTTATGATTATATGCAAATGAAAATAAAACAAGATTAAGATCGAAGAATGAAATATGAAGAAATAAAGGAAAATAAACCCAAGAAAAAAATAAGAGAAAAATCAAGAATAAAGAGGAAAATAAAAAAAAGTAAAAGATGAAGGATTTGATTAGATATATGAGGAATCTAGAATTGAATTCACTAGCCAATTTCATTTATAGATTACGAACTATTCTCTTTTTATCATATTTTACTTTAGATTTATTAAGCATAGAGTATCAAACTACATAAGGAAAATATAATCTATCAAATTATAATCCAAGTAAAATTAACATTCATGAAAAGAATAATAACTAGGTAGTAATTCTAGAATTTATAAGCATAACCTATTAAACCACTCAAGATAAGTATAGATTATTAAATTCTTCATCTACCATTTAGTTCTCTAGTTGATTATCCTAAGTATTATCATTTTAAGCACAAGAGAATAATTCATAAATTATAAAAAAAAAATCAAACTAGTTTCATACAATTCTAGAATTCCTACAAGAATTACTTCCATATCTTAGAAAAAAATAAAAAAATAAAATCTATACTAGATAGAAGAAAATGAAGAGAATGAAAATAAAAACTAATTCCCAAGGGGGTTCTAGCCTCTTAGAGAATGAGAGGAAAAGAATAAAAATAAAAACTAATTCCCAAGAGGGTTCTAGCCTCTTGGAGAATAATACAAGAAAATAAAATTTAAACTATGCAAAAAAAATAAAAATAAATATATACTACAAAATACAAGAAAATAAAGACATGAAAGTAAATTTACTCTACAAGCATAAAAATAAATTCAAAATAAGAGGGTTTTAACCCCTTGAATATCTAAAACAAAAAATATATATATATTACAAGAAAATAAAAAGTAAAAGAGAAAATTTACATTACAAGAGGGTTTTAGCCTCTTGAAATTAAACATTCATCCTCATCTTCATCTCAATTATCAAACAAAACAAAGAAAAGAAAAATATGAAGAGGTAAAAAATTCTTTTATTAATTGCAACAAAGTTATAATTTTGGAAGGTCTTCTCTATTAAGAGTAACTCTCCTCTCCAAATAGAGGTATTATAAAAAATTTCACACCCAAACCCCTTAGCATCTACCCCTATTTATAGTCTGCAGCAATAAATGAGAACCTTTGGATATTACTTGGAGATCAAAGATAAAATCATGGCCATAAAATAGTTTTTGTTGCGAACCAATCGGTTGGCTAATCGGTTGGCCAATCGTTTCACCGACCGATTGGTATGCAATAAATTGTTTTTTTATTTCTTGACTAGACGTCTTCACGGATCCTTGAGCTTTCTTAGGCATTCTTTTATCTTCATATTTGGGCTTCAATAAATGGTAGAAAATCAGAGAGTTTGATTCTTTTGGGCTTTTATTCATTAATCCATCATTAACCTGCAAATTAAGATAAAACATATTTATTAGTGATATTTTTATTTAAATAAAGTAGATAATAAAGGTATAAAATATAATAAAAAGGTGGTTATCAGAGATGATAAAGATGATGAGTAGATGATCGAAAGATTTTGGGAGTTAGAGGTCAAATATTTTTCCTTTTATTTTGGACATGTATATTGTTTTGTAATGTTTGAGATACTTGGTATGTACTAACGTATTATCTACATTCTGGTTGATGATATTAGTTTTATATTTTGCATGCTCACATTCATGTTATATGTACATATTTTTTGATTTTTTATTTCTCTCTCTTTTTCTTTGTAGGGTTGTTTTTAGGTTTTTTTCCCCATTTTTTAATAAAAAACAAAACAAAAATTTCTCTTTCTTTTTTTATTTTCTTGAAAAAACCCTTTAACATGCATATGTATATCCTTTCACAAGATTGATTCAGATGATGTTATCTTTTTGGTATATAGGCTTGATTGTGTTACACATGTTCACATATTATTTTTCAATTTAATATGTATGTATGTTTGCACAAAATAATCAAAATGGATTTCATGACACATTGTTTATATGAGATATTTCATATTGTAATTTCACACATCTATCTCTATACTTATCATATTTTGTGATGTGAAATAGTGGCAGAGAGTCTTATATCTAGTTTGTAGATATTTTGGTTATATCAAATTTGTTAAGCTCATTTTTGCCTTGGCTAATGCACAATTCTTTATCGTTATATGTACAAAAGTGCTTTTATTTAAAATATCAATCAAATAATAAGAGTGTATTCATTAAAAGATGATCAAATATCCACACTCTTATGAAATTCACAAAAACTTAGGTATATATTCGCCAAAAGAAGGTTAAAGACCCTACACACGTGGATTTGTGTCTGTACATGTCTCAAAAGGTAGCTGATGTGTTGTGAAAATAGTGTCAAGATTGCAAGTACTCAATCAAATTATAGTATAGTTACAATGTCGATCCTACGAGGAAGATGTGTAGAAAAAATTCTAACAATAGTTTTAGATGTATGTAGACAAAGAGGAGAGAAAGTAAAAGTGATATAGAGATATTTAAAAATAAAAATATTAGAACAAGAGGGGAGAAAAAGAGTGAACAAATAAAAGAAAACATAGACTAAACAATGATAAGAAATAAAGAAAATAGAAAAGACCCAAATCAAGAAAAGAAAAAAATAATCAAAAAGAGGAAAATCAAAACAAGTAAAAGATAGAAGAAATCAGGTAAAGAAGATAGAAATTTAGAATTAAATCCACCAGCCATTAGTTAATTTCATTTAGAATTTATGAACTACTCTTTTTTTATCACATTTTACTTTAGATTTACTAAGCATAGACTATCAAACTACTTAATAAAAATACAACCTATTAAATTATTATCCAAACAAAATCATTATTCATGAAAAGAAAAATCAACTAGATAGTAATTCTAGAATTCATAAGTATAACATATCAAACTAATCAATATAAAAATAAATTATCAAATTCTTCTTCTAAAAATTAGTTTTCTAGTTGATTATCCTAAGCATGATCATTTTGAGCACAAAGAAAGTAATCTACAAATCATAAAAGAAATCAAACTAGTTTCATACAATTTTATAATTCTTACAAGATTTAGTTGCACATTTTAAAAAACAAAAATAAAGAAGTAAAATATAGCTTAGAGAGCATAAAATAAGGAGATCTAAAATAAAAACTAAGTATAAAAATAAGAATAAGAATAGAAAATAAAGATCTAAACTATGAGTATAAATAAAATCTAACTAACAAAAAATAAAAGAGAATAAAAGTAAATCTATAGTACAAAAGAAAATTGAAAAAAAATAAATTCTACAAAGCATGAGAATAAACAATAAATATGAAAGAGTTTGAAAGTAAACCTATACTCCAAGGCAAATAAATCTAATTTACCAACATAAAAGAAAATAAAATGCTAAAACATGAATTTCTAAAATAAGAAAATAAGAAAGAAAAATAAAAACTTACCTTTCAAGGGGTTAGTCTCTTGAAAACAAATATTCATCTTCATTAACAAAGAAAAAAAATAAAATTGAAGAAGAAGAATTTTTTATTTACTACAAACTTGAAATGTTTACAAATTGGAAGATCTAATTAAAAGTCCTCCTCTTTAACAAGAAGTTTATAAAAATTTTCACACCCTCAAACCCTCACTCCTCCCCTCTATTTACAAATAATAATAATCACTCATAACTCTTAAATTTGTCTTGGTGCACAAATAACCCTCACAACCATAGGATTTGGCTTAGGCCCCAAGTAACTCTAAAAAACCATAGGATTTTTGAAAATAATCTATACCATTGATTCAATAATTGAAAGATGGGCTTGTGTGCTTCATTTCTCTTACATTTAATTCATTTATACTCTTATGCTTCTCTTGAATGCCCTTAGGATTATTAGAATTTAGCCTGGCCATCAAATTATTGAATATATATAGTAATTAAATTTGGATTAAAATCATAACTTGCAATTATGGATGTAATTTCTAAAATCTACTGTAAAACCCTATAATTTTGAAAATATTATGGTAAATAATATTAAATGAGTTTTATTATGGTTGATATTAATTTGGAATGAATGAACATGATTGTAATCAATTTAAGATCGATTAAGTATATATAAATATATATACATGTGTATAAATGTGTATGAACATGAGTAACCGTCGGCTGAAAACACCTCTGGTCAGTCGACCGACCCGAGTAAGCGGTCGACTGATGGACACTGATCGGTCAATTGATTATTGGAATCGGTCGACCAATAGATGCATAGAGACTGGGTTAAGGTCGAGTTAGATTTATGCCTGTTTGATCACACACCTATTTATATGATTTATACCCGATTTTTCTCCTCTCTCCTTCAGTAATTCCCACATTGATCAACAGCCACCCTTCCCCTCAAAAACCCTAATTCAACAGTTTGAGTATTTAGAGAGCCTTGAGAAGTAAAAAGACCTAAAGAAGGAGGAGATCAATGATTTTTAACGAAAGAGGATTGTGTCTCTCGCGTGTTTGGGAGTTCAGCATGAATCTTTAAGGCGAGTTTTATTTCCTCCAATCCCATCCTCGTTTTCCTTGGTTCTTCTTAGTTTTTATTGGATTTATAAAACCTATTTTATGCGTAAAGTTTGCCCATTTATTTTGTATGATATAAAGATTTGATCTTTAGGACATAAAAAGTTATGAAAACAGATTCATAAGTTAGATTTTTTTATTTGAAGTAAGTAAACACAAGATTTTAACTAATTTGATTGGTTTTCATGATTAACTTATAAATATTACATGTTAGGGTTTGTATATCCCCTCAAATATTCATAAGTGTGTTTTCATGTAATAAAATACAGCCTAATTAAGTTTTAACACATGAGTTTTATTCGAAAGTTTTTAATTTTGATGTATTATAGATAAAAAACCAAACATTTTGACCCGACTCCAGCATCGGTCGACTGATCAAGAGAATCAGTCAACCGAACTGGTCTTCAGGAAGTAAAATTTTGCCCTGGTCGGTCGATCGAACCTAACAATCGGTCGACTGATCCACGCTGGATTTTTTATGCACGCGTTGTGCATGCCGGTGGTGAAATTACCCTAGGGGGGGGTGAATAGGGTATATGCTAATCTAATTCGATATTAATACCAAATTAAAATCTTATTAATTATGAACTCTCGCAAGTATGATATTCAAGGAGATATGAGCAAGTATATAAAAATGAACAAGGGCGATATAAATATGAACTACTAAACAAATGAGATAGTGTGCAATGTGACAATCAAACAAACAATATGATCATGGGGTTCGGTCCTTCCGACCTATGTCTCCGCTCCCCACTCCCGAAGAGAATCCACTATCTCAAAATATACTATACAATCGATTTTCAACGCTCACCGACAAACGTTTACAATACTCACAATGCAATCACACAACACACTCTCTAAGTGTTGGCCTAGCCCATGTCGCCTTCCTCAAGTGCTTAGATTTACAACCTCTTTCTAGACTTTACTACCATCGTCATGTTGGACTCTTTGTTTTGATGATGTTTAACAAACAATTTACCACTAATGTTGGTTGTCTAGTATTTGTGTTTTCTTATTTATTGTAGACAAATAATGTGTCAGAGGATGAATGGAATTGCGCATTCACGATCATATCCATTGAAGGTTGGCGGTATTGTGGAGTGAAGCAATACAATTCAAGTTAAAGATTCAAGTTCCCGCTTCATCCGCAAGTGTACAAAGTTGAGCTCAGTGAAGATCAAGATCATTGCTTGGGTAATTTAGTTTAGGATTTTATATTATGTGTGTTAAGTACTTTAAGCTCAATCATATATACACACATATTTTATTGGTTTCCTTGTATATATATGTAGTTATATATATATACAACACAAGTGTTAGTTTATACACACACACACACACACACACACTTTAATTGTGGTTTCTATGTATATATATAGTTATATATATACATATATGTTTTGGTTTGATAGTTTTCAAGTTTTAATATGAAATAATTGAATACAATTGAAAATATATTTTTTGTTTTATACTTATATGCATATATATGATTTCATCAATATTAATTTTATTTAGTTCATTGAAATCATATTTATTGTTTTTGAAAAGTTTGCAAAATATGCAATTTTGTGAAAATATTATATTCTCAGTTTTTGGACTTAATAATAATCATATACATCTTTTATTAAGTCTACAAAATTATTTTGTAATGTTTCAAAACATGGTTAAGCTAAAATGTCAAAACTCATGTGTTTACATTTTTCAAGTTTTGGACTATTTTGCAAAATAATAATAATTTACATTTGGGAGGTCCTTTTTGAAAACCAATTTTTACAGCATGTTTATTATTATGTCCACAATCATTTTCCAAAGTTTCATAATTTTTAGAATTTATTTGATATTTTAAACAGGGTTTCAAAATTAGAAAACTGCTTCAAAACTTATTTTTCTTATGTATCTGTTTGCGGTTGACCGTCACGGTCGACCGCCTTAAGTCCAGAGACTCAGATTATTTTTTGGTGGCTTGCGATCGATCATGGCGGTCGACCGAATGGAGTCCAAAGAGTTTTACGATCGATCGCCACGGTCGACCGGCTATTTTCCAGAGCCCAGAATCTATTTCTGACCTGCTCGCGGTCGACCGCGCGTTTCCCACGGTCGACCGCCGAACTGTCATTCAGACTCCAAAGGCTAGTTTCCAGAACCGTTTTTGGATTGGTTTTTTTGGTCTTTTCTTGGCTTTCTCTTGGCTTTGGGGTTTCATATAAATACCCCCTTATACCTCAGTTCTCAAATAATCCAAGAAATGTTTTAATCAAGTTATAACAAGGGTTTAAGTTTGTTTAAGAAGCTTTTAAGTATTTGAGAGTTTGATTTTGTGAAATCAATTTCAAAAGAGCTTGAGGAGATCATCTATTGGTGTTTGAGCATCCAACTATTCTCCCTCTATCTCTTGTTATCTATAGAGAAGTTTTCTAAACTCAATTTCTAGTTTTGAATTTATATTGTTTGATTATCATTCTATTAAGCTAGTGTTTATATTTGAGTTTAGTTGATTTGATTTCACTCATTGTTTACACATACCCACTTGAGCTTATTGTATTTACATTCATAGTATAATTTGGGTTGTTGGGAGTTGTAATAATTGAGAGTGAGCTTAATTGAGTTCTCATCTATTGTAAAGAACAAATTTGTATTTGTGAGCCTTAATTGTGTAGATCACTTTTTAATACACTTGTATACCGAGAGGAGTGTGTGGTGAGAGACGGGATCATCCTAAGAGGAGTACAGTAGGTGGTAATACCTAGAGAGATGTTGTAATTCCTAACACTTGAGGGAGATATGGACTAGAGACCAACACTTAAGAGGGTGTAAAGTGGGATTGCAAGAGTGTGAGATTGTAAAGTTTTCGGTGAACTAGAAAACCGAGTGTGAGGTGTAAACGTTATTCGCGTGAGCATAGAAAACCCGGTTGCGATAGTAGAGATCTCCTCGAGGTGAGGAGAGGAGACGTAGGTCGCGGGGACCGAACTCCGTGATCATATCTTTGGTTTGTGATTGCATTGGCGTACTTATTCTTGTATTTGCCCTATCACGTTTGTAGATTGTTTATTTCACCCTTGTATTAGTTTATATATCCTTGCATATAATTCACCATATATCTCTTTGCTAGGATATATCTCTTTGCTTATATTGCATATTCTTGCTCATAACATATTGTATATCTATCTTGCAAGAATAATTTATTAATAAGTTTTAATTGGCATAAAATCGTATTAGATTAGCATAAGACCCTAATCACCCATCCTCTAGGGCCTAACATGCCACTCCTTTTGAAATCGACCACGTCTCTCACCATACACTCCTCTCGGTGTACTAGTGTATTATAAAGTGAACTCTCAACAACAAGTACAAATAAAATGATTTGTTCTCTAATACAATTTGAGAACGAAATAATCTCACTCAAACTCACTCACAACCCAAATGTATTATATGTAATATACTCAAGCTCAAATATGGGTTTGTGTGAAATAATATGAACGATAATAAAAACTAAACTCAATGTAAAATCTAGCTTAATAAAATGAATAAGTAACAAATAATTGTATAAGGCTAGAGATTGAGTTTAGAAGAATCTTCTCTAAAATTTACGAAAGAGAGATGGATGAAAATGAAGTTCAAACCGATAGAATCAATCTCCTCTTTCTCTTGTGAAAGTTTCTTCACAAAAACTTATAAAACAATACTTAAACAATTTTTAAACACTTGTAAAATTTAATTAAAACTTTTTTGGTAGTTAGAAGTGTTAAATGTAATAGGGTATATATAGGGTAGAAGAAACCAGCCCAAGAAACCATCACAAAACAACAAAAATAATAATAAACACAAAATCTGAAAACTAGCCGTTATGCCAACGACTACTAGTTCGGTCGACCGGATGAAAACGATCGGTTACCGAAGGATGTTCATCGGTCGACCGAACACAAGTTGTCAATCGACTGAAACACCCTGAGAAAAACAGCTAAAAACTTGAGTTCTGGTCGGTCAACCGGAAGGTCAAGTTCGATCGACCGAAATGCCCTGAGAAACAAAATAGGAAAATTTTGCTCTGGTCGGTTGACCAGCATGCTTTGTGTGGTTGACCAAAAACTGATATATGACAAAACAGTTTGAAAATCTAAATTTGAAACGTCTTTAAAAAATATCAAATAAATTCTAAAAATTGTAAAACTAGGGAAAATGTTTATAAACATGAAAATAAACATGTTACAAAAGAAAATTTTCAAATTACATTTCCTATTTGTGAAAACTTATCGTTTTGTAAAAACTCAAAAATACGTGTTTGTATGAACACTTGATTTTGACATATGTTTTAAACAAAGTTGTAAAAACATTTTGAACTGATTTATGGACTATATAAAAGATGCATACAAAAATTATTTTGTCTATAAGTCAATAATACAAAGATTACTTAAAAATACCCATATTTTGATAAAAGTAAGAAATGTGTATATCTATATAATCGAGCTTAAAAGTATTGATACACAAAATACACATCCTACACTAATATACTATATAGATTGTATATGAAGCTTGATCGAGGATCTTGACTTGACTTGTATATGCTCTATTCACAATATAGCTCTTGAATCATTCAACTTGGGTTAATCAATCAAAACTAAACACTAAAAATCACGTTATAAATTATTTGTTAAATATCAAAACAAGATTAGAGAATTAGGCTTACCACATAAGTCCTAACAGATGGAAGATATTGGTTGACTGGTTTTGTGTTGTTTGGAAAATATTGTTTCTTTCCACATGCTTTTGATCATGAACACAAAGTTCGAGTTGCCCGTCGATGTACGTGCATTACCATGAGAGAGCGTGTATTGTGTTGAGCACGTATGAGCTTTTAGAGGTGCATAATTTAATATTTGAGCTTGTCATGATAGAGAGTAAAGTTTATTTCATTCTATGGTAGTTTTGGATGCTTGAGTGGGGTTAGTTAGTGCACCACAACGAGGCCATGGATTGACTAGACTCAGAGTACATTAGTTGGTATATTGCAATGAGATCACAGTAGACTACACTCTGTTATGCATCATTGTATTTTCAGAACAGGTTGACATGCCTATTCTCCACAAGGTGTTCGAGTAAGGTAGTGAGCCGCAACATATTGAGACGAGCCACAAGATATTGTAAGAGCCTTACTCAGCATCATTATTTTCTTTGTAGAGAATCATACCAAATTGTAAATTTACTCTTATGTTACCTACCTCGAGGGTAGAGTATAAGGCTATGGTTTATTGTGTACTACGCATCTTAGATAAGATATTTTACCGAATATTTATTTTTGTTCTCGTGCCAACTACCCGAGGGAAATGTGAGTTGTTATGATACGATTTATTATGGGTGAGGCTTGGTAATGTATTGTTTTTTGTTAATTATTTTATTCATAGGATTTTGGAGTTAATATTCAGTGATCTACAATTTGAGATACATGGTATATATATGAGGGTTTCCTTATTTGGATTATTTCGTTCGACATACTTATTCTCGTGTTGTGAATTTCTAAATATTAATTCCTTTTAGTTTAGGTTGTAGAATTTATATATCTATATTTGATGTAACTTATATACACCTAACCTCCTTCCCTTGGGGGCGGTGGAGATGATATCGCTAGCGCTTTGACGCTCGTTGTTTTTATCTTTTTCAGGTAGTGAGTCAGGCGTCTGGAGAGTCGTAGGTTGACAGAGATTCAGTTTAGCTCACTGTCATCTATTAGTAGTTAATTAGTGCTTCACAGTAGCTTATTATTTTGTTTTTAGTCTTTAGAGATGTATTTCATGTTGGAGGTTGAGTGCCTTAGTACTATTTTAAGTAGACTCTTGTGTTTAGAGAATTATTACTCTTATTTCAAATTTTCAGATGTACTTCTTTTCGTTTGTTGGAACATAATTATAAACGTTATTGGATCTTTTCTCTATATTGTGTTGCTTGTATTATCATCTTTACTATATATGCTTGTAGCCTCACTTCTTGTATTTGATTCTAAGAGAGAGATATTACCGTGATGGTGAAACATGTTGTTGTACAGTGTTGGGTGCATGACAGGTTTAACATCTTTGGGTTCACCTTAGACTGGAGCCTTATGTGAAACCAGTGGCATCACATCTACTAATCTGGATAGCTCTGTCTCATCCAGATAGGCAATTTTCATATATAATATGTTAAATCTGCTTCCTGAATTGAGAGATATCATCTTTTTTTTGCAATTGACCATCTTGAGCACGAATTTGACTTTGTTGCTTTTTAGATTTGATTTAATTCTCGATTACATGTCAAGTTATTATTAATTACTAACCAAAAAAATGATGAGTGCTGAAATTTTGCTTTTAGAATTAGTCATAGGCTTTCGATTTAAGCACTCTGGGCGTCATTGGAGATATTTTGGGCTCTTAATAATTTTCATTTGAGCTCTTATTCAATAATTCTTTATTACCTGTAAATTAAGATAAAAATATTATTATTAGATATATTTATTCAAATAAAATAGATAACGAGGTTATAAAAGTACAAAAAATATAATGATCAATAGCCATCCTGTACTGAATATATTTTATATTTAGAGATAGTGTGAATCAACTGCCAAATAATATCTTTTTCCTCCTAAATCTTATATGGTTGAGGTGATAGGGCGATACTTTGATCATTATATTTGTTTAAAAAACTAGGTAGGTCTTCTTAATGCTCAATATTCACTTTGATACACCTAAATTTATCTAATAAAGTGGTGTAAGTCTTTCACTATTTGTTTCACACACTTTACACTGATATTTAATCTTTTGTATGTGCTCATTGGCAAGTTTTCTCTCGATTACTATGTTTTGTCACTAAATTTTGATCTCTTAAGCTATCTTTTCTATAAAATTTTGTGTGAACTAGTGTGCTTTTCTCTTTTGTACACATTTTGAATTATTTTTATCTAAATTTTTGCTATTTGTAGTATATTCGTTAGTGTGTTTTTCACTTATGCTAATAACAAAAGGGAGAGAATTTGGTGAAATTTGATGATGATTTTTTGCATGCATGAGTTTTTGTCAAAATTTTCATGTTTTAAATTTTTAAAAAAATTTTGAAGCACTCTATACATTATTTTAGGGGGAGTCTTTACAATACATGTAGTTTCATAACTACACGAATATAAGTGGAGGTTTGCATTTTTTTTTTTGCATGAAAATGTATTTGTGCTTATTATTGCTATTTATATATCTCAAATATGTGTATATTTAGTATTTCAAATTCCAAGTTTGTTACAATCAAAAGGGGGAGATTGTTAGGATATACTCCGTACAATAGCTCTTAGTTGAGTAATAACAAATTCCCATTCAGTACTAATAATTATTTGAAATGATATAGTACATGTGAATACATGTATAGGAAATGTTCGAGGCAACAACACGAAAATCAGCTCAAGAGCTGACTCTAACCTACTCACTATCGATGGTCTACATCGACTCATCGATGGTACGTTGAGCTCATTGATGGTTAATGTGCATCATGGATAATTTTTACTCTAGAGAATTTTGTATCATCGATGGCTCTCTGAACCATTGATGGGGCCTAGACACCATCGATAGTCAAGAGCCACCATCTGTAAACATGGCAGAAGGGTAGTTTTTCATGTTGGACCCTAGGGGGGGTGATTAGGGTCTTATACTAATCTAATCCGATTTTATGCCAATTAAAACTTATTAACAAGTTATCCTAGCCAGTATGAAATACAACATGATATGTGAGCTAGGATAAGTAATATGAACAATTAGATATATCCTATATGATAAAAATATATGCAAGGATATATAAACTAACACAAGGGTGATATAATCAAACTATAAAAGTGATAGGGCAAAATATACAAGAGTAATAAGCAATGGCGATATAAGATAAATGCATAAGCAAATGCGCCAATGACAAACTCAAACACACTCAAATGATCACGGAGTTCGGACCTTCCGTCCTACGTCTCCGCTCCCCACTTCCGGGGAGAAATCTACTATCACAACTGGGTTTTCTACGTTCACCCGAATAACGTTTACACCTCACAATGTTGGTTTTCAGCGCTCACCGATCAACGTAACACTCACACTCACACTCACAATATCGGTTTTCAACGCTCACTGATCAACGTTCACTCCTCACACTCGGTTTTCTAGCTCACCGAAAACTTTACAATCTCACAATGTAACAAACAATAAATTTGTTCTCTACAATAGATGAGAACACAATGAAAGCTCACACTAAATTGTTATAACTCTCACCAACCCAAATATACTATGTATGAAAATACAATAAGCTCAAGTGGGTGTGTGTAAACAATGAGTGAAATAAAATCAACTAAACTCAAATGTAAATACTAGCTTAATAGAAATGATAATCAACAAATAATTACAAATAAAAGCTAGAATTGAGTTTAGGAAAACTTCTCTAGATGACAAGAGATAGAGAGATGGATTGAAGCTCAAACACCAAGTGATGATCTCTTCTAGCTCTTGTGAAATTGATTTCACAAAATCAAACTCTCAATTGCTTAAAAGCTTTTTAAACAAACTTTAAACAAAACTTAAACCCTTGTTAAAATATTCTAAAACTTATTTAAAATACTCTCATTGTATAGGAAATGATAAATACAATGGGGTATATATAGGGTAGAAGAAAACAACCCTAAAAACCCTAAAAAACCAATAAAAGCTAAAAATCAGCAAGTTATCGTTACTGTGCAACGGTAACATCGGCGGTCGACCGTCGCGGTCGACCGCGAGAAAAAAACTCAAAATCTACTCTCTGGACTATTTACGGTCGACTGCACTGTAGCACGGTCAACCGTGGCGGTCGACCATACTGTAGCAACGTGCACAAACAATTTCAGGTTTTGACAGATTCTGGAAATTTGCGTATCTGATTTTGTAAAATCAATTAAAAATAGTAAATCAACTCCAAAAATCATGAAATTTTTAGGTAAGGTTCTATACATATAGATAAACATGTTAGAGAAAGAATTTAAAAATTATCACTTCCCAGTTGAGAGAAATAAATATTTTAACACAGATATACAGTTTCTAAAAAAACTACTGAGAACTCGGTTTTGTAAATTCAATTGAAAATAACAAAACAACTCCAAAATTAGTAAAACTTAGGGAAATGTTTATATATATGAAGATAAACATGTAAAAGAAGAAAATTTTTCAAATCACATTTCCCAATTATGAAAACGTATCAGTTTCATAAAAACATGCACGGACACATGCACGTACATGAACAAAAAAAACTTGATTTTTCCAAAAACGAGTTCAAACAACTTGGAAACACTTTAGAATGGATTTGTAGACATTATACGAGATATGAAAATAGTGTGAATAAGTCTTTAATCCATAAACACAATATTTTTCTAAATACAATAGAATATGAAACAAACAAAAGTCGCAAGGCTTCACTGACATTCCGCCAACCTCCTTTGGATATGATCGTTGAAGCTCTATTCCATCCATCCTCCAACACGTTGTTTGCCTAGAATAAATACAAAAACATAAATACTAGACAAACAATATTAGGAGTAAATTGTTTGTTAAACATCATCAAAACAAGAAGGCTAACAATCTCCCCCTTTTTGATGATGACAAACAATTTACAAAAAGGATATATGCATGAAAGGAAATGAATATACAAAGTATAATATATCATGCATATAAACAAGAAAGAATATACTCACAATATTTCTCCCCTTTTGACAACATCAAAAAGGGGAAAATCATATAGATGAAAGAGAGCGAAAGCTCCCCCTATCAATATGCATGGGTGAGTATAACACATAGAAAGATATAGGGATTGCTCCCCCTATCAAAATGCCTTAATGAATATATACAATGAATGCTAAGGCATACATATGTGAGCAAGCAAGAAACATGCTAAACACAACTCACATACAAAAAGACAATGAGAACACATATAAGAATGTCAATATGAAAATAGTATCTCATTAACATAAAAAAAATATAAAAGCCATATAAAAGAATAGATTTATGAAAACAAAAGAAGAGGAACATGAGAATCATGCAAAAAGTTTTCAAATAAAAACAAATCAATCAAGTGAAATCATAAATCAAATGAAATCCATAAAAACATAAAACCAAACCATCATTGATTTTCAAAAATCAAGAGAGGCAACTATATCTAGCTCTTGAGCTAGTATCAACCCATATAAAGATTTTTAGCACCCGGTAAACAAGATTTGGGAATAAACACCCAATAAACCCGGAGGGTTATATAAACACAAACCTCTCATCAAAATCAAAATCAATAATCATGAAAACAAAAGAATTTGATCAATAAAAAAATTATTTTCATGTTCAAAAGTATAATTTTTCAAAACCAAGAAAAGGAAAAAGAACAACACTAAAATACTTGGTTTTAAAAATCAAATTTGTTTTGGTACCCAAGAATTCTTGGTACCAAGAGATTTAGGGACATGACCCCTATCTTTTAAGCTCAAAGCCCTAGGGTTATGAATCCTCTTGGGCGCATGTAGTGCACTAACAAGGTCAAAGCAATAATCACTCAAATGATCCTTCCGATTGCAATTTGTGCAATGAAAGAGATCCATTTATTTTTGTGGACCATTAGCTCGTGCACGAGTAACATTTGCAAACATAGATAGTCTTTTAAGATTATTTTGCAAATGTGAAATATTTTGAAACAATGTTGGTCTATTTGAAATATTTTGTGATTTAGAAGCTTTTCGCAAATCAAAACAAAACTTAGCTAAGTGACCAACTCTACCACAAAAATCACAATGATACACATTAGCATGCTTATGATGAACAATGGGTGCATGTGTATGTACATGTGATGAAGAAGAAGCCTTATGAGATGCACATAGAGTATTAGCAATCTTAGGTTTGTGTGCATCATAGCAAAATTTAGCAAGATGGCATTTACGATCGCAAATAGAGCATTTGTAAACTTTGCTATACAAGTGTGCATAGTGTGTGTTAGATTTAGAAGTGTCAACACGGGACTTTGCACACAAGTCTATAAGTTTCTTATGGTTAATAATGCATGAATTTAGAGTTGAATCTAAAGAGGTAATATGATTTTTAACATCATTCAACTCATCATTAGGCACATATGCATTAACATTAGAAGTAGAACATAAATAGTTATTTATGAAAGAAGCAGTATAATTTTGTATGTTCTCTACTTCTAACATGGCATTATCTTTTTTTATGAGATAAGCTAGTTATAGATGTGGTTAATTTTTTATTTTTCAAAATTAACATGTCATTGTTTTCTTTAAGCATGGTATTTTCTTTTGCAATAACATCCAATTTTGACACTAGTTCCTCATGATCGGATTCTAAATTATCATGCTTACTTTTTAAATCAATAAAATCATTTTGTAATTTCTTATAGGCATGCAATAATCTCTCACTAGCACAAGCAAGTTCATCACTAGATAACTCATTAATGGAATCGAACTCGCAAACCTCACTAGGGCTATCGCCTAGTGACCGTGTGCATGATGTTCCATATGAACTTGAAGCCAGATCCTTCAAAGCTTGTCGGATCGCCTCCAAGTCCCCTTGATGTGCTTCAATAAATTTCCATAAGGTGTAAGCACTATCAAAATGAACAAACTTGTTAGACAAAGATGAATCAAATGCATTATGTAAGAATTCCAACAAGAGCTTGTTCATAATAAATAATCTTTTATCATTTTTATTCCACTTGGATTTCTCCAATGTGGGCACAATATAAATCTTTTATCATTTTTATTCCACTTGGATTTCTCCAATGTGGGCACAATATAAGCACAATCAATAACTTCTCATAAATTAATATTTTTAGATTTCATAAATATTTTGAATCTAAAACACCATTGAGCATAAGGGAAAACATTGAATTTAGGAGCAATACTAGAATCATAGCCTAAACAAGATGCATCATTCAAATCCATAATTGGTAAAAATATGCAAGCAAGATACAAATGCAATCAAAACAAGATTAACACAAAAATATAACTTGGATCTTTAACTCAAGGCGATTAGACCTTAAATCAAAGAGCACCAAGCTCTGATACCAATTGTTGGACCCTAGAGGGGGGTGATTAGGATTTTATGCTAATCTAATCCGATTTTATGCCAATTAAAACTTATTAACAAGTTATCCTAGCAAGTATGAAATACAATATGATATGTGAGCTAGGATAGGTAATATGAACAATGAGATATATCCTATATGATAAAAATATATGCAAGGATATATAAACTAACACAAGGGTGATATAATCAAACTATAAAAGTGATAGGGCAAAATATACAAGAGTAATAGGCAATGGCGATATAAGATAAATGCATAAGAAAATGCACCAATGACAAACTCAAATACACTCAAATGATCACGGAGTTCGGACCTTCCGTCCTACGTCTCCGCTCCCCACTCCCGGGGAGAAATCTACTATCACAACCAGGTTTTCTACGTTCACCCGAATAACGTTTACACCTCACAATGTCGGTTTTTAGCGCTCACCGATCAACGTAACACTCACACTCACAATGTCGATTTTCAACGCTCATTGATCAACGTTCACTCCTCACACTCGGTTTTCTAGCTCACCGAAAACTTTACAATCTCACAATGTAACAAACAATAAATTTGTTCTCTACAATAGATGAGAACACAATGAAAGCTCACACTAAATTGTTATAACTCTCACCAACCTAAATATAATATGTATGAAAATACAATAAGCTCAAGTGGGTGTGTGTAAACAATGAGTGAAATAAAATCAACTAAACTCAAATGTAAATACTAGCTTAATAGAAATGATAATCAACAAATAATTATAAATAAAAGCTAGAATTGAGTTTAGGGAAACTTCTCTAGATGACAAGAGAGAGAGAGAGATGGATTGAAGCTCAAACACCAAGTGATAATCTCTTCTAGCTCTTGTGAAATTGATTTCACAAAATCAAACTCTCAATTGCTTAAAAGTTTTTTAAACAAACTTTAAACAAAACTTAAAACCTTGTTAAAACATTCTAAAACTTGTTTAAAACACTCTCATTGTATAGGAAATGATAAATACAATGGGGTATATAGGGTAGAAGAAAACAACCCCAAAAATCCCAAAAAACCACAAAAAGACAAAAATCAGCAAGTTATCGTTACTGTGCAACGGTAACATCGGCGGTCGACCGTCGCGGTCGACCGCGAGAAAAAAACTCAAAATCTACTCTCTGGACTATTTACGGTCGACCACACTGTAGCACGGTCGACCGTGGCGGTTGACCACACTGTAGCAACGTGCACAAACAATTTCAGGTTTTGACAGATTCTGGAAATTTGCTTATCTAATTTTGTAAAATCAATTAAAAATAGTAAATCAACTCCAAAAATCATGAAATTTTGAGGGAAGGTTATAGACATATAGATAAACATGTTAGAGAAAAGAATTTCTGAAATATCACTTCCCAGTTGAGAGAAATAAATGTTTTAACACAGATATACAGTTTCTGAAAAAACTGCTGAAAACTCAATTTTGTAAATTCAATTGAAAATAACAAAACAACTCCAAAATTAGTAAAACTTGGGGAAATGTTTGTATATATTAAGATAAACATGTAAACGAAGAAATTTTTCAAATTGCATTTCTTAATTGTGAAAACATATCAGTTTTGTAAAAACATGCACGGACACATGCACGTACATGAACAAAAAAAACTTGATTTTTCCAAAAACGAGTTCAAACAACTTGGAAACACTTTAGAATGGATTTGTAGACATTATACGAGATATGAAAATAGTGTGAACAAGTCTTTAATCCATAAACACAATATTTTTCTAAATACAATAGAATATGAAGCAAACAAAAGTGTATATGAAAATATATATTGTTTCATATCTACATAACTAAACCAAAACAACTTAACCATATTAAAACAAACATGTATATATATAAATATGTATTTGTTTCATATTTAAACTTGAAAATCAAAACTTATATATAAGCTTGACTTGGTACACTTGCGGAAGAAGCTTGAACTTGTATCTTTAACTTGAATGTACATTGCTTTCACCTACTATTCCGCCAACCTCCATTGGATATGATCATTGAAGCTCTATTCCATCCATCCTCCAACTCGTTGTTTGCTTAGAATAAATATGAAAACACAAACACTAGACAAATAATATTAGAAGTAAATTGTTTGTTAAACATCATCAAAACAAGAAGGCCAACATTTCATATTTAATTAATGTTAGTTGTTCGTTATGTTATATATCTTCTATCTCTGCCAAGTTTAGGCTATCTTTTTCTTTACCTATTGAGGAGTTATATCATTAAGAGAGAGAGGGGGAGAGAGAGAGAGAGAGAGAGAGAGAGAGAGAGAGAGAGAGAGAGAGAGAGAGAGAGGAGAGAGGAGAAGGAGGAGGAGGAGGAGACGAAGAGAGTTCTAGGCTTTTGATTTGTGAGAGATTACATTAAAGAATTTGACCCTCGGAGCCTCGAAAAACTTTTTGGCTGCACACAACATCTCTACGTTATTTTAGCAAGGAGAGTTGCGCTTGGATTCATCAACTACATCATTTCTTCATTGAGCTACTCTTTTATTCATTGAATGACGGTTTTTTTAACAAAATTGATGTAAGATCTTTCATATTTTCTAAGCTTTAACTTTAGTTGTTTGGTTATTTAAACTTATTTTTACGACATAAGCAAGTAGGTTGTAATTGAGGGTTGAATTTAGCTAGGGCTAGATGTAACTTATTGTGTAGAGTTAGGTTAGATAATTAGTTTCGAGTAGAATTTAGGGTGTAGCCTTGTAGGCCTATTGAATCAGGTTTGTGATTGAAAGATATAGTGAGGAAGTCTCTTTGCGAGAAGAAAGAGTGGATATATGATTGTTATCCGAACCACCTGTTTGGTGGAAAATTTATAGTAAATAAAATGAATAAAATTTGATTTGTATTCTCTCGATCTTAATTATAATTTGAATTCTGATTACAAAAGAGAGGAGAATTGATCTGAATTCTCCCCATTGTTTAATTTTGGGTTCTTCATGGTGGCGATGGAGTGCCTCCCTCAAATGCTCGTGTCGAGTTTGCTCTCCGTTGATGATCTGAACGTCTTGTGCCACTGGAACATGGTTTTCCCCTCACGATTTGACGTTGTGGAGGACTTGCGTAGCAAGTTTGAAACTCTGAACGAGTTGATAACTCAGAACGAGTTTAAACTCTTGTAAAAGAGTTGATTGATCTTAACCGTAATTGGTTAGTCAAGCCAAGTAAGAAGATAGCCCCAAGAATCTGTTACCGAGAAGATGATCCGAAGAAGCCGATCTCTAGATCTCCAAAATTCTCAAAGATCAAAAGATATCCCCCCCTCTCCTCTCCGATCCAAACTAAGCTGATCTTTCAGCTATTTATAGGCGACTAGGGGATGTAACCGCCCCTAAAATCGCTCCTTTGTGGGGCTAATGGGATGTAACCGCCCCTTAAATCACTCCTAAGTGGAGTTGTAATCCCCTTAGATTGTGGAAAACGGTTTTGAAACCGTTCAGCTCGTGTTTGAACGAGTCAAATGTAAAATCCATGTTCTGGCATGAATTCTGCATCCAAACACAGCGTCTGGAAGCTGCGTTTGCAGCAATTTGGAAGTTGCGTTTGGCAGCAGATGGAAGCTGCGTTTGGCAGCTTTCGAAGGCTGCGTTTGTGGCCGAACATGAGCTGCGTTGGTAGCTAGATCTGAGTTGCATTTGCAGCATTTAGAGCTGAATGTGAGCTTCATTTGCACTGCGTCAGCGGCTATGAACGCGGTGCGTCTTTATACTGGTACACGGGGAGGATTTTCGTATCTTGGTTTGAAGAGACCGTCAATTTGTAGTCTCTTTCTGTCAGAACGTTGAAAAGATCATCATTTTGTAACATTTGCTTTAGCTCTTTGATATGTGAGAGTCATCAGATTGTAACTCTCGATGTTGATTATGAAGGCTATTGATTAGAGCTTTCATCAGTTGTTGTGAAGATCATCAGATTGTAACCTTCATCGATAAAAGTTTTTAAATTATAGCATTCTGGAAGCCGTTAAATTGTAACTTCCATCATTGGTGTTTGATGGGGATCAGCTATCTGCAGTGATTTTTAGACAGCCTACAGAACCCTCTCCAAAGTTTTTAAAAGTTCGCGGTTGACTGGGATGAATTTTCAGAATACTTTGGATCTCAACTCTGATCTTGGAGCTGTTAATTTCTTGTCATAAGGAGTTGTCCTTTGCACCTGCTTTGAAGACATCTTGGTTGAAGGGATTTTCTACGTAGGACCTGAACTTCGAAGAGAAACTATAGTGACGGTACATGCTATACACGAACAGAAGCTCTCAAATGTCACGTCACGGCTCACATCCATTCAGCTGATGGACCCGCAAACATTCATAGGATTTTTGGCAAACCCTCAGCCATCAACGGATTTGATAAGCCTTTACCGACTACTGTTTGAGTCGGGCTAGCATGTGAATTATTTGAATCTGTTTCACATGTAATGTTGTGCTAAGAGAATAAACCCTCTTAGACTTGATGCTATGATTTTGAATACATAGACTTTGTCATTTTCACGGGAAAAGACTAATCGGCAACGCGTATTAGGCGTAGACTTATCTCTAATTAGGGATCGAGATAAAGTCCCCCATGCGTATAAAGCATGAATTTTAGCGTTATTAATAATGACCTGCCACGATGTTGAATACGTGGGCTTTGCTATTTTTACGGGAATACGCTACTCGACAGCATGTGTTAGATGCAGACTTATCTCTATTTAGGAATCGAGATAAAGTCCCCCAGACGTGGATTCTGGTATCTTTTTCGTGGAAAAAGACTAACTGGCAATGCGTGTTAGGCATAGGCTTTGTTGCTGTTTCTTCATGTGTTATGTTTTCACTTGAAACACTGAAAGAAAGTTAGAAGTGCCAGAGGTGTAGTATTAACTTGGCATGAATTTTCACTTAGAGTAAAATTCAGAATTTTTTTTCATTATCACTAGGATAATTCCAGAAAATCTTTAATCCACTGGGGATTTTATAATGAAACTTGCTATTCTTGTTGAAAAAAGGATTAACAAGTTCATTGGGGGACTTGACTGTTAAAGGTGTGATGTTCACCTAACAATATTTTATGGGCCTATCGCTATATTGAAGAGAGTCGATAAGTTAGTTTGGTTGTCAGAGGTGTGATGTTAACTTGACGGGTTTGGGGACCTATCGCTCTATTAAGGAGAGTCGATAAGTGGATTGTGTCATCAGAGGTGTGATGTTAACTTAATGGGTTTGTGGACCTATCGCTCTATTAAAGAGAGTCGATAAGTTGATTTTGTCAGATGTGTGATATTAACGTGACAAGAAGAATATTGTGATCGAGGCAATTTTGAGGACCTATCGCTCTATTGGGAAGAGTCGATAAGTAGATTTTATCAGAGGTGTGGGATTAATGTGAAAGAATTTGTTATGATCGGAACAACTTTATGGACTTATCATCCTATTGAATAGGATTGATAAATTTATTTATCAGAGGTGTGATATTAACGTGACAGGAATTTTGTACTTGTAATTTGAATAAGATTTTGAAGACTTAACGTCTTGCTGGGGAAGATTGCGATTTGAGTAATTTTTAGGACCTATCATCCTATTAAAGAGGATTGATAAGTTGATTGTCAGAGGTGTATTGTTAACGTAACAAATTGGGAGTGATGCAAACTGAATTCATACTCCGTGGGGGTGAATTTCATCATAAGTATAATGTTAACTCGACGATGTGAAAGATTCGTTACTCTTAATCCAGTGGATTCTAAGTAACCACCCCCCCAGTCTTGATTAAGACTTAGCAGGGGAAGAAAAAGAGGGGTAGACATGACATATTACCTTGTAGGCTACTATCCATCAAGTCGGAATAGAGGCTCATCATCTAGTATGCCACTATCTGACGAGTTTGACTATCAGAGGTAACTGTTAACGTGATAGTTTTGATAGACCCGTCATCCTACTGAAGAGGATTGGTGGAGGAATTTGGAGGAAATGGACTATTAGAGGTAACTGTTAACGTGATAGTTTTGGTGGACCCGCCATCCTACTTAAAGAGGATTGGTTAGGGAATTTGAAGGAAATGGACTATCAGAGATAACCGTTAACATGATAGTTTTGGTAGACCCGCCATCCTACTTGAAAAGGATTGGTGGGGGAATTTGGAGGAAATTGACTATCAGAGGTAACTGTTAACGTGATAGTTTTGGTGGACCCGCCATCCTACTTGAAGAGGATTGGTTGGGAAATTTGGAGGAAATAGACTATCAGAGGTAATCGTTAACGTGATAGTTTTAGTGGACCCAACATCCTACTTGAAGAGGATTGGTGGGGGAATTTGGAGGAAATGGACTATCAGAGGTAACTGTTAACGTGATAGTTTTGGTGGACCCGACATCCTACTTGAAGAGGATTGGTTGGAGAATTTGGAGGAAATAGACTATCAGAGGTAACCGTTAATGTGATAGTTTTGGTGGACCCTCCATCCTACTTGAAGAGGATTAGTGGGGGAATTTGAAGAAAATGGACTATCAAATGTAACTATTAACGTGATAGTTATGAGACCTGTCATTCTACTAAAGAGGATTGGTTGAAGAATTTGGAGGAAATGGACTATCAGAGGTAACCGTTAACGTGATAGTTTTAGTGGACCCGCCATCCTACTTGAAGAGGATTGGTGAGGGAATTTAGAGGAAATGGACTATCAGAGGTAATTGTTAACGTGATAGTTATGGGACCTGCCATCCTACTAAAGAGGATTGGCTTCAGTGACCGTAGTATCTTCCCCTTCTGATTGATAAGATTAGGCTTGGTCCGATTACTCAGGTTGATCATTCCTACTTTGTTCTTCAGCTTTGCCTGGCAATAATCTTTTGAGCCTGTTCCCCTTGAGAGATTAGTTATCTCCAAGAACGACATTCTGCAACCCTCATTTGTGCTAGAAGGTCTGTCTACAAGTTGTGTCAATAGGTCTCCACTAAGGTAGACTGTGTCATACCTGTCGGACATCGCAGAGCCATGTTTCGAAGCCTTTTGACGAAGGCTTTGACGGACTCCCTCTTTTTCTGCTTAGTGGCGAGAAGGGTATGGATGAAGACTTCTGTATCCTCTTCAAAGAATCTTGACAAGAAGAGTCTCTCTAGATCTGCCTACTTTTGGATACATCCCGCAGGTAGTTTCATGAACCATTCAAAGGCAACCCCCTTGAGGGTGCCAATGAACAATCGAGCCAGTATGGCATCATTTGATATCACATTCCCAGTCTGTGACTTGAAATGATAGATATGTTAGTCCGGTGATTCTGTACTGTCGAAAGTTTGTAGCGTCGGGACTTTGAACTTTGGAGGATAAGGGGCAACATCCTATTCGACAGGATAGGGCCTGACAACTCCCTCGTCTTGGAGCTCGCTTCTGTTAGCAATGGCATTGAGGCGGGCTTTCAATTCTTCCATTTTGGCTGATTAAGGATTCTGCTCATTCTCGGCTTCTTTCTCTTCGTCAGATGAAGAGACTATGTGATGAGCTTCTTGATCAGAGGTCTCGTTCACTTTTTGTTTTGCCTTCGATGTAGATGATCCTCCTTTCCGGGAGGAATCCTGCTGAGGTTGTGACTCAGCTTTATGGAAATTGGCTCTATTAGCAATGATTTGAGCCATCATATCCCGAAGTTGATTGATGGTTTCCTGTTGTGCTTAGAGCATGGCCTCCTGCTCAGCAACCCTCTTTGAGAGATCTTCATGGTTTCCCGTCATATAGGCGAAGCTCTCATGTTTAACAAAAGAGCTTGATAATTGAGACTCTGCAATGGCTGAGTGTTCATCCTCAGAATTGGTTCCTCTAGCTAATCTTTGATAGTTGACAGGAGGAATGGCTCTCGTCCGAGTCCGAGTGTGTTGATAGACTTCTTCAAACTCGTTAGCGATTTCTCTGACGGTCGGTGAACGACTTGTCTCAGAGTCATCGGAACTAGGACCTGAGGCTTTTCCTCTGCCGATCACATTGATAGTGACCCCAGGTTATTCAGTCTCTGGAGACTTCTTCTTGTGCGAACGTTGTTGTTGGTTAGGCAAGGCAACGTGCGTTAATTGGTCGAACACCAATAGTTTGGTCGCATATGAGCAGCAGTGACATCCCAAGAGGACCGTAGGAATCAGACGTTTACATTTGAATGAACGAATGACTTGTTGCATCGGTCTTTCTCCTGATATGAACACTCTCAAATTTGTTGTAAAGACTCAAGAAGAATTACTCACTGACTGTGATGTTTGAACTGGAACCCCCAGTCTATGATTGGATGAGACTGGCTCCTGGTAAGCATGGATATGGTTGAGATGCCTTGAATCCAAAGACTTCTTATATCTTCCCCTCGATCTAATCACGCTACGCAGAGTATTCGGGGGTCTCGCTGACCAGGTTCTGTATTAGATTTCGTTACCTGAACACATGCCTGAGGTTCAGGTTTTGCTGGTGAAACACAGTCCTGAGATCTGCATTTTGCTAGTGGAACACAGTCTTAAAATCTACTTTTTGGTTCTGAAACGCATGCCTGATAGTTGCGTTCAGTTAATGGAACGCACTCCTAAAGGCTGCCTTTTGATTGTACAATGCGTCACTGAGGATTACATTCAGTCTTATTCACGTAGAGCCTATGTTTAGACTCATAGATGTGAGGCTTGCATTCTGAAGTAGAAATGCAGGGCACAGGGTCGCGTTTAGGCTCACAAACACGAAGCTTGTGTTTGTTCGCGGGAAAAATTGCTTTCATTGAATTCATTGTTCTCTTCAGTAATAGTTTATCGATTACAAAAGATCCGGTCTTTTTATAAGATCCGGTTACAACAAAATCAAAGAAAAAAAAGAAAAATTACAACTTTCCTTGAACGAATCGCGAGATCCTGTTTTGCGGTCTCTCGTTTTAGTGGGTTCTTCGCCTGCGCCGGGGTTAATCCGTGGACCACCGTGCGATCTTGATCCGGTCGGATCTACACGGTATGATGGGTATTATTTCACAAAGGAAATAACAGCCGGGGGTACTATTTCACCAAGGAAATAATAGCCTTCTCGGGATCAAAAACCAAGTTTTGATCCGGAGGGTAACCGTGCAAATCTCAGATCCAATCTCTCTCGAACTCTTGCCTTGTTTGACGTGGATGCTCGCCAAGAACCAGATCTAGAAGTCCGAGTCTTCAATGCTTTGAAAATCGAAGGTGAGTTCTCAATCCAGCAGAGTTTCGGCTCCAAAAGTTCCAACCTCTTGAAAATGAGCTCTTACTCCTCTATTTATAGCCTCTGAAAGCGGATCTGGGCCCAGATCTGGGCCCAGATCTGAGTGTGGCTCAGCCACCGAGCCACCTAGAGGTGGGGCCGGCCCAGTCCTCCAGGTGTTGTGCCGTGTTGTCCGTTGTCCGGTTTTACGGTTTATCGGTTTATCCGAGCTTCGTCGTTGATCTAAACTCTGATTTGGCAGTCCGGATCCTGATTTGGCAGTAAATCCGCTTCGGTGTTCGAGTTCGAATCCGTTCTATGGTTGGATGACTCGTTGACTCACCGAACCGTTAGCTTGATTCCTCACGTGAGTGGATATAATCCGTTGTTTACGTGTGGTTCGTTAACCTCGTTGCCTCGTTAATCCGCTTCGTCGCGTGTCACTTAGCTTCGGTGTTGTGGACTAACGATCGTGTTTAGATACGTCACCCGATGGTTCGTTGGTTTCGAATCGTCGCGTGCCGAGCTGTGTTAAGGGACCTATAAGCAGTTTTATATCGTTCTTTTATAGAAGAGTCTGGAATGCTTTGGATATGATTGCCCCAACCTTTAATTGGTATGACGGGACTTTGGAATGGCTTCTGTTCTTGATTCCTTCAATCCTTCAGGCTATTCGGTGCTTTGTCGAATGCCTGCAAGGGTTCCGGTACTGCATTTATTGTCTGACCATTGTCGGAGTTTTGAACTTGAAGTCGATTCCTGATTTTCTGATTTTTAGCTCGTGTTTGCTGGTTTAACATAGAATTGACCATCGATTGTTGGCGCTGAGTTCTTATTTGCGACGCGTTGTCCGGCGTAGTGTTGTTGAGTTATCCTTAAGAATATTTTTTAGAAAAATATTCTCCAGAAACTTCTCAACCAAAAATAGGGAATAGTTTATACTCGTATGCCTTATTGGAGTAATTTCTATGCCCGAATTGATACGAGTCGCCGTGCGAGCACTCTTGATCGCGGAATTATCAAGAGTGGGTAAAGTTAGGCTCAAAAAATCTTCCGACCCTTCCGAATGTGTGGGAGAGGAATGAATAAACAAAGGACTGAACCCTCGGTCGATTTGAAGTCGTTTCGATGCTCGGTTCAGCTTCAATTTGAATTCTGGTTCAAATCTGGTTCAAACTGGTTCAACCTGGTTCAAGACTGGTTCAACCTGGTTCAAGACTGGTTTAGGACTGGTTCGAGTCTGGTTCAGACTGGTTCATCCTGGTCTGGTCTGGTTCAGTCTGGTTTGGCCTGGTTCAGCCTGGTCTGACCTGGTTCAGCCCTCTTTGAACTGATTTGGACTGGTCTGATTTGGTTCAACCTGGTCCGGTCTGGTTCAAGGCTGGTTCAACTATAAAAGAGTCTCTTTTTCACCTCTCTAGGCCCCCCCCCTTGTCCAATTTTCTTGATTTCTCTTCCCACGTGCATCCTTTCTCCCTCAAATCCTCATATTTGTCTTAGATCCATCCTTCCTTTTGATCTTAGACTGAAAAATCCCTCAAAAATCTCCATATAAAAATTTCTCTCAGGCCCCTCGAGCACGTGGTTCGAGCCTCTTTCAAGATCTAATTTTTTGTCGGATCCTCGAGCTTTTCCTCAGGTAAATCCTTCATAATTTTGGCATATTTCATGTTTAATTTAGTACATGAATTTGTGCGATTGCATATGAGGGTTAGGGTTTGTGATTTGACGCCTCGAGCTCTTCCTTCAGGGGGTAAAATTTGGAGGTTTGAATGATTTAATTATAATAAAGAGGGGATAAAATTTTAGGGTTAGAGTTTGTCACCCTAACTAAAATTTTTTTCTGTATCTGATCCCTTGATTTACTTTGCAGATCATCATGTCGCATGTCCCGAGAGGTCGCTCGGCTGATGGCGTGCTTCCCTCGTATGCTGGTGAGCTCTTTTTGGCGTATTTGTAGATTTGTAGATTAGTCCTTTATCCCCATTTTGTTCTCCTTAGTGAGACAATCGGGAAGAGCATTGATTCTCCTTGGTGAGGATCGACGCTTTAAAGATGGGTTTTGCTTGGTCAAAACTATATCTCAAAAAAAATAAAGGGGGCGTTTTGACGCTGCATTGTGCCTTATAAGGCAGGGATATGTTTTTGATATATCCTACCTTATAAGCGCATAATGTGGCCAAATCGTCTCACCCTTTATAAGGCAGTGACTCTATCTTACCCGTTCGTAGGATGAGTTCAACTTCCTTTTACAACTGAGATTAACAAACACTTAATTGCTTGTTTTCAGTGGAATATCCCTCTAGAGAGTTCTCATCTCATGCAGTGGACGAACGTCGTGATGAGTATTATTCAACCTCCGATGATTTTTCACCTGTTCCGCTTACTCTTCAGTTTGCTCCGGGCACGTCGACAGAGGTTGCCCAAGTGGTGAAGGAAGGTGGACATCGAGCTCTTCGACAGTTGACTACGGATGCACCTTTTATGAAGGATGCCAGTTCCGTTCAGCCTCTCAGGAAGACTGACTTTTTATTTGGCGACTCCGTCAGAGGTCCCGATGCAGTGTTTATTGACGCCGAGCAATGGCTTCATAAAAATGGCTGTGGTTTCATATATTTGCCGAAGATTCCTCGACACCGCTCGTTGACTGAGCTTAGGCGTCAGGCTGTGACACGGGAGATGTCGTGGCGCTTGACGGAGGAGCATGAGAGCGTTCACTGTGGCTACATCACTCATCAGGCAGCTCCTGGTTCGAGCAGGAGTCACATCACTGGATTGCATCCTGGAGTATTGGGGTTAGATGCACCGCCACGTAACGAGCTTCTTGCCGCTGCTTCTACTTTGAAGAATCGCCTCGCTGCTTTAGGACGGGAGATGCCTGCGACACGTCACAGATTTTATGGTTGGGTCCATTCTTTGGACAAGCTTTGGTGGACTCGCATGACGAAGTACGTCTTGAGCCGATGGAGCGAGGAGTTGCACGCTTGTGGTCTATACGCAGCCATTCGTTCCACCATGTATGGCTTACCTGTCAGCGCGAAGCATTTCTTCGCTTTGTGCGAGCTCTATAACCCGGATTCGAACACTTTTCTGACCCGGCAAGGGGAGTTGGGCTTGGCTCTCCATGAGATGCACAGGATTTCTGGTTTACCCATGGGTCAGATGCTATATCAGGAATACTTTCCTTCCAACCATGAATTGAGTCAGCTGAAGGATCGCATGCCCGACCACTATGAGACTTTATGGGACCTCACATGTCACTATCATATTGCTTTGGCGCAGTCTGAGCCTTTGGCGAAGAGGACTAAGTCACATGTGAGCCTGAAGCAGTTTGCGTGTTATTTGTTCAGGAATCTAGAGAGCAATTCTGGCGAGGCTATTTGTGAGCTGGCACCACTCACTCCTTCAAGGGTTAATAATCTACTGAAGAAGGTTGATGCTCATTCCTATACCATTAGCAGTCCTGAGAGTGGTTTTCCTACAGGGACCAAGTTCAAATCATTCTTGTGGCATGCGACCGCGCCGATTCGACCAATGACCCTTCTCGCCGGTTACCTCGCTATCTGGTTAAAGAAATGCGTGGTCCCATATCAGTCTAGTGATATCTTGCCATTGGAGGTGCTCTACCCAGCAGTTCAGCTTGCCTACAAAAAGGAACTTTCGCTTCTTCCGGTGATGGTGGCTAACATTCATCGAGGGCTTCGACAGAGTATCGAACTCATTTAGATATCGGCTGCTTTAATTGGCTAGTGAACATTAGGCCGGCTTATCTGACCTTCCGGGTGAGGAATCAGTATTTTATAGAGCTATATCTACCCTATCGATTCGCCCGCCAGTTTGGTTATGATCAGCTTTATGTCGGGAATCCACGTCAGCAGCTTCGGTCTTAGGACGGTTTGGTGGACGGTCTCCGGGCATGGCTGTGGACCGTGACGGGCTGTACTGGTGCTAAGTTCAGTCTCCCGAGTGCTGAGCGGCAGTTAAACCTCACCTTCTTAAGCTGCAGGTGGCTGTTAGCAGCTAATAAAACTATCCCCGTGAAGCCGATTGCAGAGCTAGTGGCCGAGGAAGCTTCTCAGGCTGATTCTCGTGTGATTTGGAAAAATGCTCGGTCACAGAGGACACGAAACAAGACTCGTCGGATTGACGAAGAGGGAAAGAAGATCTTCCATTCTGCTGATGAGGCATCAGGCGGAGATCTTGAAGATGACGAGGACTGTTCCGAGTGAGGTTAGCTACCTATTCTTTCCTTCTGTCTTCCAGAATTATTAATCTTGACAGTTGTTTGATGTTTTAGGGACCGCAACTGACAAGGATGAAGAATTCCATCCTTTTTCCCAGGCGAGACCTTCGATTGTTGTCCCTGCTGCCAGGCGGAAGAGATTAGCCCACAAGCCGCATGCAGATTCGCGAGCATCTGAGATGGATTTATCTGGTGATGATCCTGCTAGCGACGGAGGTAACATCTACCCTATAGATCATCCTCTCGATCATTCAGAGCTACGACTCATGCTTTTCTATCTCTATGTAGGAGAGCGTGGGGATAGCGAGATGAGTCCTGATCCTGCTCCTTATGTAGGAGAGCGTGGGGATAGCGAGATGAGTCCTGATCCTGCTCCTCATGATTGTGTATTTTCTAGTGAGCCTGACTCACCATATCAGGTAGAAAAGCTTGCAGAAGCTACCGACGTTAGGGAGACCATCAATGTAGGACCCGATTCAGCGAATCCAGGTACATCTACCATTGACAATGTACTCTTTAGATGGTACACAAAGGGGTTGAACGGTCCAAAATTCGTGCATCCCTTAATTGTCTCTATGCTTCTTGCTCTTTCAGACAAATTGCAGGAGACAAACGTGGATCTTGGGAATAGAGAGGCTAACACACCCATAAGAGGTAACTCGTTTCCATTGGTCGTAGTCTCTTTATTCTTCTTTTGCACTTATATTCTCTTTGTGTCAGATTTCTTGATTGATGATTTTGACGAGGAAGGTTTGCTTGTGGACACTCCTATGCTCCACTTCATGTATGGCTCTCCTCAGATTGATGACCAGATGCCTGAGGATATGTTTCCTGAGTCTACACTCCCTAAGAATCCCGAGGATGGTCCTTCTGAAGGTACGTGCCTCTTCTCAAGTTAATTATAGGACTAGCCAATTTTTGACTAATGCAGCTATAATGTGATGCATTTGAGCATTCCGTTTTGTGTTTAACAGGAGCTTTTGTCGAGACTGATCCTGTTGAGCCGGCTACGAGACCAACTATATCAGCTGATACATCCACAGCCGTTACACCTCCACTACCCCCAGTGACTCAAGGGGAAGGAGGTATAAATTAAGCAACTGAGAAATGTCATTTATTTCTTCATTAAGGCTTTTGACAGATTTCTCCTTTTTGTGTAGGGCTTTCTTCTCGGCTTCATGTCCTTGCGAAGGAGTTGTTATCAGACAATGACCCTGAGAAAATCGTCATCTGCATAGAAGTCCGCTCCTTCTTCTCCTTCGTGAATGCTATGATTGGCAAACTCTTCCACGGCGGACTTTTCCTTCACCAGTTTAAACCTTTCCTTGATTCTAGAATAAATTCAGTAAGGGATGCAGGATACCCGGATCTGGTGAAGGCTATAGTTGATGACCTTGATTGCTTAGAGCATGAGCTTCAGATGTTTCGCGAGCTCCGAGATGCAGGTGCTTCTTCATTCATTGCTGCCCATTTGGATGCTCGTTTACAGACATGGCGCGATACTCGGATTTTTGCTGAGCTCGAGGTTCAGGTGCAGCGGGATCGGGTAGACCGAGTTGAGGCCAACCTTGCTATTAGATCATCTTCACTCGACAAGCTTGATTTTTCCATTACCTCTTGTGAGACCAAGATATTTATAGGATTTTTGGCAAATCCTCAGCCATCAACGGGTTTGATGCGCCTTTACCGACTACCGTTTGAGTCGGGCTAGCATGCGGATTGTTCAAGTCCGTTCCGCATGTAACGTCAAGCTAAAAGAGTTAACCCTTTTAGTGCTATGATATTGAATACGTAGACTTCGTCTTTCTCACGGGAATAGACTACCCGGCGACGCGTGTTAGGCGTCGACTTTGGGGTTTTTGGCTAACCCCCAGCCTTCAACGGGTTTGATTAGCCTTTACCGACTACCGTTTGAGTCGGGCTAGCATGCGGATTGTCTAAATCCGTTCCGCATGTAACGTTGTGCTAAGAGAGTGAATTCTCTGAGACTTTGTGCTATGATGTTGAATACATAGGCTTTACCATTTGTTACGGGAATATGCTACCCGGCGACACGTTTTAGGTGTTGACTTTAGGATTTTTGGCTAACCCCCAGCCTTCAACGGATTTGATTAGCTTTTACCGACTACCGTTTGAGTTGGGCTAGCATGCGGATTGTCTAGATCCGTTCCGCATGTAACGTTGTGCTAAGAGAGTGAATTCTCTTAGACTCGCCGCTACGACTTCGAATATGTAGGCTTTGTCCTTGTTACGGGAATAGGCTACCCGGCAACGTGTATTAGACGCTGACTTATCCCTACTTAGGCTTTGGGATCAAAGTCCCCAGAATCAAATTCTGGTGTCTTTTTCTACGGAGAAAGACTAAACCGGCGACGCGTGTTAGGCGTCGGCATATCCTTTCTTAGGATTCAGGATGAAATTCCCCATGCGTGTAAGGCATGGATTTTGGTGTCATTAATAACAACCTGCCACAATGTTGAATATGTGGACGGGTGTTCTTTTTAACGGTTAAGAACTAACCGACAGCGCGGGTTAGACGCAAACTTATCATTGCTTAGGTTTCAGGATATAATACCCCAGAATCGAACTCTGGTGTCTTTTTGTACGGAGAAAGACTAAACCGGCAGCGCGTGTTAGGCGCAGACTTATCCCTGCTTAGGATTCGGGATAAACTTCCTAGGATGAATCCTAGATTGACAAATTCTTGGAAAAGGCTGGTGCGGGAAAGGAAGAATTTTATATTCTATTTCCCGGTTTTCTTTTAAGGTGAAGACGAACCCGAATACAAGGAAGGAAGAATTTTATATTCTATTCCTTGATTCTGGAAAGGAAGAATTTTATATTCTATTTCCAGTGCAAAAGAAACTAGAAGTGGGATCTCCACTCCGAGAATCTGGAAAATCTAGATAAACTTACCGTTTATAGGATTGGTTATCTAATCTGAAAAATGAGTTCTTCGTTTATCGAAGTGAAATTTCAGCTTCAGTTATAACCATGAGAAGGTTTAACCAAAGAGAAAAGGAAGGGAATTCTTTCGTTTATCGAAAGGGGACTCTGAACTGAAAGTGGACCTCTTGTTCATGGAAAGAGTCAAGAGGACCAGAAAGACACTTTTGGTGGACTCACTGTCAATTGAAATTGATCAGTGAGGGATTTTGGTGGTGACAATGATTTTGGGTTATCCTCTAGAATATTAAGTGTAATATTCTTCAAGGAACTTCCCGGTAAATGGGTTATCCTGAATGTACTAGGGATAGTACTTTTTCAGGAACTTCCCATTTATTAGCATTAATTGCCTGGCGCCCTCTTGAGTAATCAGGCGATATGCGTCGTTTGAGTAGACTGTGTCTATCACAAACGGTCCTTCCCATTTGGGTTCAAATTTACCTTTCTTCTTGGAGTTGAGGATTATCGGTCGGCGAGCAGCGAGGACCAGATCTCCTTCGTTGAAGCTTCTCTGTCGGACTCTTTTGTTAAAAGCCCTAGATATTCTGGCTTGATAAAACTCAATGTGTTGTTGAGCTTCCAAGCGCCTTTCATCCAACATTTCGAGTTCTTCGAGACGTTTTTGATGTTGTTCTTCTGTCGTCATCTCAGTCACGAGGGCGATCCGAAGGGATGAGATTTGGATCTCCAATGGTAGCACAGCTTCACATCCGTATACTAACGAATATGGGGTAGCTCCTGTAGGTGTGCGTATGGTGGTACGATAAGCCCAGAGCGCTTCACCGAGCTTATCATCCCAGTCTCGTTTATTGGTCTTCACGAGCTTTGACAGGATCTTAATGATCGTCTTGTTAAACGCCTCAGCTAATCCATTCGCAGCGGGATAATAAGCTGTTAATGAAACATCTTGAATTTTGAACTTGTCACAAAACCTGACGAAGGCGTTGCTTATGAACTGTGGACCGTTATCATGAATGATCCGTCTTGGCACGCCGTGTCGGTATATGACATGATGTTTGATGAAATTGATGACGTTGTTCGTCTTCACTTCTCTAAGCGGAATCGCTTCAGCCCACTTTGAAAAGTAATCCGTGATTGCGAGAATGAATCGATCACCTTTGACTGAAGGGGGAAAAATAGGACCGACAATGTCCATACCCCATGTCTCGAACGGCCAAGACGTGGTTGACGTGTGCAACTGCTCTGGCGGTTTCGGCATTATAGAAGAATCTTGGTGCTCTTCGGCGGATTGATTCTCTTTCTTTTACATCCTCTGGCAAAATACCGTATTGGACGTAGTCGATGATAGGAAAGCGCCAATCTCGGGACTCAGACCCAATTTGAGTTGAATTCACCTCCTTGGCGCTTATGTTTCTATCATCTTCCTCTTCAATATCCATATTGTATATGGGTATGCAGAGCTGATGCGTCCTTACTGTGACTAGTAGTTCAGTTTCGGGAGGCTGCGCAAGTGATACCGCTAGTGCTGCCAGTGCATCCGCATAAGCGTTCTGGAGGCGAGGGATGTATTCGATAAAGAATTCTTCAAAAGAATCTGCCATTTTGATGGTCTCTTGGTGGTACGGGATCAGGTCTTGGTTCCTGACTTCATACTCTCCACGGACTTGGTTGACTATCAATTAAGAATCCCCAAAAGCTTTGAGATATTCGACCCCCAGCTCCTTGGCGAAACTGAGTCCAATGAGAAGCGCGTTGTACTCGGCTACGTTATTGGAACATGGACTAGTCAGTGAATAGGCCCGAGGCATCACATGCATCCCCGGGGAAACTAAAACAACTCCAACTCCGGAGGAGACTTTAGGACATCCGGGGGTTATTGCCCTATTAACTGCTCTCGAAGCACCATCGAAGTATAATTGCCATACTTGTTGGTGCGACGTAGTGTTAACCTCGTGGGGTTCATTATATACTTCTTCCGTATCCGTTGTCGGGTTTGCCGCCAAAAGATCACAAATCGCTTGTCCTTTGATCGACTTCTGTTGTTTGAAGTGCAAATCATATTGGGACAAGAGAAGGGCCCATTTCGCTAACCGCCAATTCATAGAGGCCGGTTGCGTCATAAATACTCGTACTGGATTAACGTTAGAAATGACGTAGATCGTCTGTCCAACCAAGTAATGCCGCATCTTTTGCATTGCGAATACCAATGCGAGGCATTCTTTCTCAATCATCGGATATCGAGACTCGGCGCCCATCAAGGTTCGACTTAGGTAGTAGACTGCCTGTTCGTGACCATTATCATCGTCTTGTGCTAGTAAGGCACTTATCGAGT
Source organism: Asparagus officinalis (assembly GCF_001876935.1). Lineage (NCBI taxonomy): Eukaryota > Viridiplantae > Streptophyta > Magnoliopsida > Asparagales > Asparagaceae > Asparagus > Asparagus officinalis. The sequence continues at coordinate 98,633,979 of NC_033797.1, read as the reverse complement.
GGTTCATCGCCTTGAGATAAATCAAGAACGGTCTACCTGATTTTGGTGCGACGAGAACAGGAGGATTCGTCAGATATGTTTTGATATCTTCGAATGCTTTTTGGCAGGCGTCGTCCCAAATAAATGACGTACCTTTCTTGTTTAGATTAGAGAATGGTTGGCACTTCCCAGAAAGATTTAAGATGAACCGCCGGATGTAAGCTAAACGCCCTTGCAATCCTCTGAGCTCTCTTAGATTTCTAAGGGGTTGCAGTTCATGTATCCCCTTCACCTTATCAATTGATGACTTTGCATGAGATCGAACATCGTCTTCAAGTCTTTGATGTGATCTTCTTTATTGCGGCTTTTTACAACCAAATCATCAATGTAGCACTCGACTATTTTCCTGAGATGTTCTTGGAAAATCTTAGTTATTGCTCGCTGGTACGTGGCGCCTGCATTCTTTAGACCGAAAGGCATCACCGTGTAGCAAAAGACACCAAGGGGCGTTCTGAACGCTGTATGCTTCTCGTCATCTGGGTGCATCTTGATTTGGTTATATCCTGAAAAGCCATCCATAAAAGACATTCTCTCAAATCCGTACGTATTGTCGATAATAACATCTGTGATTGGGAGAGGAAAGTCGTCTTTTGGACATGCTGTATTCAGGTCCCTGAAGTCGATGCAAATCTTGATTTTACCGTTCTTCTTCATGACTGGAACAATATTGGCTAGCTAGTCTGGATGTTGCTCCTCTCGGATAAATCCTGATTCGATCAATTTCTTAACCTCTGCCTCAATGGCTTCCATAATCTGTGGACGAAACCGTCTTTGCTGTTGTTTGACAGGTTTGGCATCCGACTTGATATCGAGGCGGTACATTGCCACATTGAGGTCGAGCCCTGGCATATCTTCATAGTTCCACGCGAAAACGTTAATATATTCCCTGATGAGAGTAATTAATTCCTCCTTCTCAATTGAGGGAAGACTATCGCTGATGAATATCGGCTTTGGGTTGGCCTCGTCGCCCATGTTAACTTGGACTATTTTATCTTCAGTGGGGGGTTCTCTCTGTTCAAACCTATCACCATACTGCATGTTCAGGTGATGAACCCACGGGTCTTCCCAAGTTGACATTTGATCGTCGTTCTCCATTGTGGACGGATCAGCTGTAGCCATGTTCGCCATTAGGGCTTTGAATGCCTCCCCCAGACTTATATCGGAATCCCATTCCGAGGAATCTGACGAGTACCCTTCTTTGTATTGCTCAGATGATTGGTTATTGATTAACCAGCAACATTCGTCTTCTGAAGAAGATTCATACCCTAACCCTCGTCTGTATTTATAATAATCGTCCGGTTTCCCTTTTGGTACATATGTCGCTTTGGGTGGAATACGAGGAAATGATCTGGTAATGGAGAGCTTTTTCCTTTACCATAAATCACTTCTTTTTTGCCTCCTATTTTGGTCGGGATGACCAGGGTTGTTCCGAAAGAATGCTGGAGGCGTTCCGTTGTTACATAGGACGATCAAAGCGGTATATACAAATCAGGATTATCGTACAATTCTTTTATCACATCATCAAGAGACAGGGAGTACTCTAAATCGTTATTTATTTCATTATTGGCAAGTTGCCAGTTACAACTGCCCTCTGACGATTGTTCATTGTCAAGGTTGATTACAAAGGGTACAATGTCGTTTAAAACATAACCTCCATTGTAATCAAATCCGGCTTCGGTATCAGCTTCTTCTCCGCTGTCCGTGCCATGGGCCGATGTTTCAGTATCGGATTCGTTACCATAAAGGAGAGAATCGGTGAAATAATTCTCATACCCTTTGAATGGTTTCTTATCCGCGACCACCGTCCTAACCTTATTATCAGTGTCGACATATTTCAAACACTGATGGAGAGTGGAGAGGATTATAACGTTACTATGGATCTAAGATCGACCCAATAGTAGGTTATATGAAGTCTCGGCATCGATCACATAACATATGACTTCTGTCTTCAAATCTCCCATTTGACACTTTACCCGGATCTTACCCAGATGCCAACTTGCTAACTGGAATACCAAGGAAGTGCATCAAGCGAAGCGGCATAATACTCACAGTAGAACCCGGATCCACTTGGATTCGGTTGACTTTGCTGGAGCCAATGTACCCAATGAAATATAGGGGTCGATCATGGTTCGAATTCTTCGTCTGCATATCCTCTTTGGTGAAGGTAATGCAGGGAAGGTTTCTAGCTGCTATGTTGTAGTGTTGAATTAACGATTCTGGCTCTTCAAGTGCCGGCTTGATCCGAGTAAGGAACACTTCTGAATTGGCCAAGGCTTCTTGCAGGGCTTCCCTGGTTTCTTTAGACAACCGTAGCAATTCATACAATGTTATCCGTGCTGGAATGTTAGCTAGTTGAGCCATAATATCGAAGACGTTCAGAGTGTTCGAGCTTTCCGGTTTATCTCTTCTAATCGGACGATTGAAATGAGACTGCTTCGGATTCTTAACCTCCTGGGGCCTCTTTTCTTTCTGTTTATCAATTGGCTGTCGTCGAGCTTCTTCAACCGGTCTAGGAGTCGTAATCACACCCAGCTCCGTGAGAGTTTTGGCTGGTCCTTGCTTACTCACCCCCTGCTCGGCTAACTGATCACTAGGTGACGGATAGTTGAAGTGATACTCATTTCCGCTTCTAGTGGCGAAGACTTCTTGTTCTTCTTCAGAGAGCGGAAAGGTAGGAGCTTCATTACCATCCTCTTCAAAGATCGCGGAGGTAGCATTGCAGGACTTGCCTTTACCCTTTCTGGTCGAGGGAGTCGTCCACTGATCGTCTTCAATAAGATCAGGATGGACCCAGAGGATTTCGCCATTTGGGGCTGTGTGTGGCACAAGTCCTTTTTGGCGCTGTCCATGTGGGTCGTCGTTCACTATCTTCATTCCTACTTTGGTGATGCGCTCCGGTTTAAACCATGCTATGGGCACCGATCCAAAGCTGATTGAAACCGCATTTGCTCCAACATTCTTGGACGGCTTCGGGGTTATGACGCCTACATCAATTAAAGCATGGATCTTATCCTTGATATGGTAGCATGACTTGGTAGGGTGATGGACCGCTCTATGGTATGCGCAATACTTCGGATCTGTCACTTTGCTAGCCCCTTCTTGGTCCACGATCGCCGGCAGCTGGATTTTGTTATTCTCCAACAGGTATTTAAAGATGCCGGGAACTTCGTCATCTTTAAAGGAGTACACTTTAGGAAGTCTTGGCTCCGAAGATTTCTGCTTTTGAGGCCGTTGTTGCCATTGCCCCCGAGATTGTTGTGGTTCTTGTTGCTGCGGCTGTTGCTGAGGTTGCAATTGGAAAGTTTGATTAGCATCAACTGCATTAGCATGTGCCTTACCTTTCCCTCGTGGGATGAAATTCTGTTGCAGAGCATTTGTCGCCTGTTGGCCTCTTTCCGCCTTCTTCCTTCTGAGGAATTGCTCGGCTTGCTCTCCTCGGACCTTCAAATCCTTCCATGTTATGGATGGCGCTGTCCCCATTGCTTCCAAAACGTCCAACGCGAGGTTATTGTGGCAAGTTTGGAGAATGAACTCCTCGGTGATCGGGTCCCGGCAATTCATCGCCTTGTTCCGGAACCTTTTTCTTCCTTCTGAGGAATCGCTCGGCTTGCTCTCCTCGGACCTTCAAATCCTTCCATGTTTTGGACGGTGCTGTCCCCATTGCTTCCAACACATCCAATGCGAGGTTGTTGTGGCAAGTCTGGAGAATGAACTCCTCTGTGATCGGGTCCCGACAGTTCATCGCTTTGTTCCGAAACCTTTTGACGAAGGTATCAACCAATTCCCTGTCTTTTTGTTTCTCGTCAAACAACGACCCGATGGATATCTCGGTGTCGTCGTCGAAGAAGTTAGCGAGGAATTTAGTCTCCATGTCGTCCCAGCTATTCACGCTTCCTGGCTTGAGGCGGTGATACCAATCGAAGGCGGCTCCACGAAGAGTGCCAATGAAGGACCGTACCATCAGAGGCTCATTACCAGAGATAATCCCCAGGTGTGATTTAAAGTAAATCAAATGCTGAGTGGGTAAACCCATCCCATTAAACGGCGTGAAGTTAATTAGATTGAACTTCGCCGGATATGGGATTGATTCCCATTCTCTTGGGTATGGACAAGGAATACCCGTCTTCTTCATTTTTTGAGCGGAAATCAACGTATTGATTTTGCTCTCGAGGTTTTTAATCTTCAAGCTTTCACCTGTGTTTTCGCTAGCATTCTCGTTACCACCCCCTGCATTGACGGGAGGATTATTATCATTATGAGCTTCATTCGCATTCGTGTCCTCCTCTTCCTGATTAACCTGGTTACGACGACTTGGTTCGCCTTGCTGGTTCATCAGTGCTTGGATTTGTTGGTCATGCATTTCTCTCATATTCTGCATGGCCATCTGCATTTCGAACCTGAAGCTCTCCTGTTGTTTAGCCATGGCTTCTTCGAGCATCTTAGCTACTTGTTCTGCACTTATCATAAGTGACTCGCGGGGTTGTCCCTCACTGGATACGGTATTATCTGATGCGACCGCAGAGCCGGCATCCGATTCTTCATCTTCCGAAGGTAATCTTGTCCGAACCCTACCGTAAGTTCCACGTTTGATGGCTCCAGACTGTAGACGTGTTATACGCCGAGATGCTTCCGGAATCGACTTAGGATTATCCCGTGTTGATGTCCCTTTGCTGGTCATATTAGTGGTGACCCTCGAAAATTCTCCGTCTTCAACCACCGCTCTCCTTCGTCGGAAACGCCTAGGCCTTGGTTTTGGCGTTTCGGCACTGAGTCTTTCGAAAACCGAAACTCTTTCAGGGACTGTCTTGATGCAGTTACACTCCGACAATATTGCCCGAATGAGTTTAGAATAGGGGCATTGAGTCTCTACTTCTCGAGGACTCCTTTTTCTGATTTTACTCGTACCCCCAACACGATAGTACAACTCGTCTGCTTGAAGGTCGGAGTAATCCATCGTGTGTTGGCATGATTTCTCAGGTATAACATTATCACTATCAGATGACAATGTTTCCTTCTGAGGGCGAACTGCCTTCTTTGGGCTTTCAAAAGTCACGCGCCTCGAAACATGCCTTTGTGGGCATGAGTCCTCAGCGGGCTCCTGGACTTCAATGCGCAAATTGGTGAGCTTAGCTGCCCTGATCTCCTTGTCATGTTGAAGGTGGCGGCGACCCCCAACATGTTGAGCCGTTCGGGGCTTCTTTATCGGGCCCAAACGTTCTTGAACTGGAGCTTTGCATCGTCCATCGGGAAGCAGACCGAGGCGCTCCAAAACTGACTTCTTTCTTCGGGATGATTCTGCGTGATCTCCCGGAGTAGCTATGGGAATTATCGGCGATTTAGGTTGGTTCGCCGGAGGTTGAACTTGCGTTGAAGGCTGCAATGATTGTTCCTTAGCCTGTGGACTCCATCGCCTTTACGAGTTGCCGTGCCATGCGTTGACGTCGCCTCTGGTGGGCTCTCTTTGAGAGAGTCACAACGCCCTCAACGGTGGAGGCATTGACGAGAACAGGTTTGACCTGGTTGGAGGTCGGTGGAGCTTCACCCGATGCAACTTCGGCATCAATTGGGGTGAAAGCTTTGTTGGCATTCTGTACTTCTTTGTACCAACGAACTTTTCTCCTGGAGGAGAACTTCTTGGACTTGCGGTGGGAGGTGGATCTGGACGAGGATGACAGATACTCGAACTTTTGTTGGTCGAATTCATACTCGACCTCCTCCTCGACCGGGATTGAGATCCGCGGCTGCGACGCAACGATCTCGGCAACGAGATCGGTGGCTCCCACTGTGGTCGCCAGATTGTTCGCGGGAAAAATTGCTTTCATTGAATTCATTATTCTCTTCAGTAATAGTTTATCGATTACAAAAGATCCGGTCTTTTTATAAGATCAGGTTACAACAAAATCAAAGAAAAAAAAGAAAAATTACAACTTTCCTTGAACGAATCGCGAGATCCTGTTTTGCGGTCTCTCGCTTTAGTGGGTTCTTCGCCTGCGCCGGGGTTAATCCGTAGACCACCGCGCGATCTTGATCCGGTCGGATCTACACGGTATGACGGGTATTATTTCACGAAGGAAATAACAGCCGGGTGTACTATTTCACCAAGGAAATAATAGCCTTCTCGGGATCAAAAACCAAGTTTTGATCCGGAGGGTAAACGTGCAGATCTCAGATCCAATCTCTCTCGAACTCCTGCCTTGTTTGACGTGGATGCTTGCTAAGAACCAGATCTGGAAGTCCGAGTCTTCAAAGCTTTGAAAATCGAAGGTGAGTTCTCAATCCAGCAGAGTTTCGGCTCCAAAAGTTCCAACCTCTTGAAAATGAGCTCTTACTCCTTTATTTATAGCCTCTGAAAGCGGATCTGGGCCCAGATCTGGGCCCAGATCTGAGTGTGGCTCGGCCACCGAGCCACCTAGAGGTGGCTCGGCCACCGAGCCACCTAGGAGCCACCTCTTGGTGGCTCGTTTTGGGCGGAGCCACCTAGAGGTGGCTCGGTTTTGGCCGAGTCCTCCAGGTGTTGTGCCGTGTTGTCCGTTGTCCGGTTTTACGGTTTCGTAGTTTATCCGAGTTTTGTCGTTGATCTGAACTCTGATTTGGCAGTTCGGATCCTGATTTGGCAGTAAATCCGCTTCGGTGTTCGAGTTCGAATCCGTTCTATGGTTGGATGACTCGTTGACTCACCGAACCGTTAGCTTGATTCCTCACGCGAGTGGATGTATTCCGTTGTTTGCGTGCGGTTCGTTAACCTCGTCGCCTCGTTAATCCGCTTCGTCGCGTGTCACTTAGCTTCGGTGTTGTGGACTAATGATCGTGTTTAGATACGTCACCCGACGGTTCGTTGGTTTGTCGAATCGTCATGCCGAGCTGTGTTAAGGGACCTATAAGCAGTTTTATACGCCTACAGTGTTGACTTAAGGATCAACATTCACGGAGATGTGCTCGTCGTAGGGATCTCGTCCTTCGTCGAGCGGCATTCTTCTTAGCCTACTTCAAGGCCTTTGTAGCAACGTCACCGTCTGTGTTGATCAAGTTTGTCGCCTCAATGGGCCTCTTGTGACCCGATACGCATCGTCTTGGCACAGGTTTGGCTAAAGCTGAGCCCACTCCATCGGAGGAGGGGATGTCCGAGCAATCTAACCTAAATGAGAGATCTTCCTTGGGTGATTCGGCTACAATTAAAGCAGTTGAAGCTTTTGTCTCTTTGGAGACTTTGTAGATGTTGCGCATAGCCTTTGGGCTAAGCGATCCAGAGGAAAGAGCTTCCTCATACTTGGCTTGATAAAACTCAACAATAAGAGTTTCGATGGTCATTCTAGCGAGATTGACGTAGGATTGCGCCACCACTTCGTCATCAGAGAAGCTTGTCCCCAGTGGGGTCGCTATCTTTTGTTTGGTGGAAAAATTATAGTAAATAAAATAAAAGAAATTTGATTTGTATTCTCTCGATATTAATTATATTTTGAATTCTGATTATAAAAGAAAGGAGAATTAATCTGAATTCACCCCTTTGTTTAATTCTGGGTTCTTCACGGTGGCGATGGAGTGCCTACCTCGAATGCTCGCATCGGGTTTACTCTCCGTTGACGATCCAAACGTCTTGTGTAACTGGAACGTGGTCTTCTCCTCACGATTTGACATTATGGAGGACTTGCGTGGCAAGTTTGAAACTCTGAACGAGTTGATAACTCAGAGCGAGTTTAAACTCTTATAAAAGAGTTGATTGATCTTAACCGTAATTGGTTAGACAAGCCAAGCACGAAGATAGCCCTAAGAATCTGTTACCGAGAAGATGATTCGAAGAAGCCGATCTCTAGATCTTCAAAATTCTCAAAGATCCAAAGATAACCCCCACCCCTCTCCGATCCGAACTAAGCTGATCTTTCAGCTATTTATAGGCGATTAGGGGGTGTAACCGCCCATAAAATTGCTTCTTTGTGGGGCTAATGGGATGTAACCGCCCCTTAAATCACTCCTGAGTGGAGTTCTGATCCCCTTAGATCGTGAAAAATGGTTTTGAAACCGTTCAACTCGTGTTTGAACGAGTTAAATGCAAAATCCGCGTTCAAGCGTGAATTCTGCATCCAAACACAGCGCCCAAACACAGCGTCTGGAAGCTGCGTTTGTAGCAATTTGAAAGCTACATTTGCAATAATTTGGAAGCTATGTTTAGCAGCGGATGGAAGCTGCATTAGGCAGCTTTCGAAGGCTGCGTTTGCGGCAGAACATGAGCTGCGTTGGCAGCTGGATCTGAGCTGCGTTTGCAGCATTTGGAGCTAAATGTGAGCTTCATTTCCACTTGTAGGCATATAAAATTGCTTATAGGTCCCTTAGCATAGCTCGGCACAAACCGACAAACCAGCGAGGCGACGAGGTTGACGAACCGCACGCAAGCAACGGAATACATCCATTTCGCGCGTGGAATCAAGACAACGGTTCGGGGAATCAACGAGTCATTCAAACAAGAGCGGACTCGGATGAATCACGACCGAATCAAGATCAGTTTCGGACTCGAACCCAGAAGTGGATTTACTGCCAAAACAGGAATCAGATTTACTGCCAAATCAGATCAACAGATCAGAATCCAAATCAACCGCACAACCGAATCACGGACGAAACCGGACAAAACCACAAAACCCAAACACCCTGAGGGGCTCGGCCGAAACCGAGCCACTTCAGGGTGGCTCGGCA
>NC_033797.1:98551131-98624775 GCF_001876935.1 Asparagus officinalis | reverse complement strand
CGTCTCAGCCGCGGATCTCAATCTCGGTGGAGGAGGAGGTCGAGTATGAATTCGACCAGGCCAAGTTCGAGGAGTACCTTTCGTCCTCGTCCGGATCTACCTCCCCCCGCAAGTCCAAGAAGTTCTCCTCCAGGAGAAAAGTTCGTTGGTTTGAAGAAGTTCAGAACGCCAACGAAGCTCTCACCCCAGCTGACGCCAAAGTTGCGTCAGGTGAAGTTCCACCGACCTCCAATGAGGTCAAACCTGTTCTCGTCAACGCTTCTACTATTGAGGGCGTTGTGACTCTCTCAAAGAGAGCCCGCCAGAGGCGACGTCAACGCCTTGCGCGGCAATTCGCTAAGGCGATGGAGTCTACAGACGGGGTCCGCTACAACGCGGATCTAAAGAACAGGAGAGGCAAACAGCCTCAACAATTGAAGGATGGCGGTTCCTCAAAGCCGCCAACGAACGAATGGATCCGGGTCAAACGGAACCGTTCGACACTTGAAGAGCGGATTCACAAACGCCGCGCATTACTTGCACAAGCAAGAATTCTCGTGCAGAAGGCCGAGGAGTTGAAGAAAGGAGGAGTGGCCAAGAAGCCGCCATCAACCCGCCAAGTGTGGAGGCCGAAGCAGCCTCCAACCAAAGTTCAACCTCCGGTGAATCAACAAAAGTCACCGGTAATCCCAATAGTTTCTCCGAGAGATCATGCAGAATCGTCCCAAAGGAAGAAGACAGTCTTGGAGCGCCTCGGTCCGATTTCCGACGAGAGAGGCAAAGCTCCTGTCCAAGATCGTTTGGGCCCGATGAAAAAGCCCTGGACGACGCAGCATGCTGGGGGTCGTCGTCACCTCCAACATGACAAAGAGACCAAGGCAGTCAGGTGCACCAACTTGCGCATTGAAGTCCAGGAGCCCGCCGAGAACTCACGCCCAAAAAGGCATGTTTCGAGGCGCGTGACTTTTGAAAGCCCTAAGAAGGCAGTTCCCCCTCAGAAGGAAACATTATCGTCTGATGACGATAATGTTATACCTGAGAAGTCGTGCCAACACACGATAGGTTACTCCGATCGTCAAGCAGACAAGTTGTACTATCGTGCTGGGGGTACGAATAAAACCAGGAAAAGGAGTCCCCGAGAACAGGAAACTCAGTGCCCCTGTTCCAAACTCATTCGGGCAGTATTGTCTGAATGCAGCTGCATCAAGGCGGTCCCCGAACGAGTTTCGGTTTTCGAGAGGCTCAGTACTGAAACGCCGAAACCAAGGCCTAGGCGTTTCCGACAAAGAAGAACGGTGGTTGAAGAGGGAGAATTTCCGAGGGTCACCACCAACATGACCAGCAGAGGGACATCGGCGCGAGACAATCTCGAATCAATTCTGAAAGCATCCCGGCCTAGAACCCGTCTGCAGTCTGGAACTATCAAGCGAACAACCTATGGTAGGGTTCGAACAAGACTCCCTTCGGAAGATGAAGAATCTGATGCTGGCTTCGCGGTTGCATCAGATAATACGGTATCTAGCGAGGGACAACCCCGCGAGGCACTTATGATAAGTGCGGAGCAAGTGGCCAAAATGCTTGAAGACGCCTTAGCTAAGCAACAGGAAACCTTCAGGTTCGAAATGCAGATGGCCCTCGAGAGCAAAATCAACACATTGATTTCCGCTCAAGAGACGAAGAAAACAGGCATTCCTTGCCCATACCCAAGAGAATGGGAATCGATCCCATATCCGGCGAAGTTTAATCTAATTAACTTCACGCCGTTTAATGGGATGGGTTCACCCACCCAGCATTTGATTTACTTCAAATCGCACTTGGGGGTGATCTCTGGTAATGAGCCTCTGATGGTGCGGTCATTCGTCGGCACTCTTCGCGGAGCCGCCTTCGATTGGTATCGCCGCCTCAAGCCAGGAAGCGTAAATAGCTGGGACGACATGGAGACCAAATTCATCGCCAACTTCTTCGACGACGACACGGAGATATCCATCGGATCGTTGCTAGACGAGAAACAGAAAGACGGGGAATTGGTGGATACCTTCGTCAAAAAGTTCCGGAACAAGGCGATGAACTGTCGGGACCCAATCACCGAGGAATTCATCCTTCAGACTTGCCACAACAACCTCGCACTGGACGTGTTGGAAGCAATGGAGACAGCACCGTCCAAGACATGGAAGGATCTGAAGGTCCGAGGAGAGCAAGCAGAGCGATTCCTAAGGAGGAAGAAGGCGGAGAGAGGCCAACAGGCGAATAATGCTCCGCAACAGAATTTCGTCCCACGGGGGAAAGGTAAGGCACATGCTAATGCAGTTGATGCTAATCAAACCTTTCAATTACAACCTCAGCAACAGCAACAGCGGCAGCAGCAACGAGCGCCACAACAATCGCAGTCACAATGGCAACAACGGCCTCAGAAGCAGAAGTCTTCAGAGCCAAGATTTCCCAAAGTGTACTCCTTCAAAGATGACGAAGTTCCCGGCATCTTTAAGTACCTGTTGGAGAACAACAAAATTCAGCTGCCAGCGATTGTGGATCAAGAAGGGGCTAACAAAGTGACGGATCTGAGGTACTGCGCGTACCACAGAGCGGTCCATCACCCTACCAAGTCGTGCTACCACCTCAAGGATAAAATCCAGGCGCTAATTGATGTAGGCGTCATAACCCCGAAGCCGTCCAAGAATGTTGGAGCAAACGCGGTTTCAATCAGCTTTGGATCACTGCCCACAGCGTGGTTTGAACCAAAACGCATCACCAAAGTGGGAATGAAGGCAGTAAACGACGACCCGCATGGACAGCGCCAAAAAGGACTTGTACCACATACAACTCCAAACGGCAAAATCCTCTGGGTTCACCCCGACCTGATTGAAGATGAACAATGGGCCGGGTCGTCATCCAAGAAGAAGTCCAAAGGGAAAGGAAAGTCTTGCTGTGGAGTCTCTGCTATCCCAGGAGAAGATGACGAAAGAATACAAGCTTTTCCGCTCTCTGAAGAAGAGCAAGAAGTTTTTGCAACCCGAAGCGGAAATGAGTATCACTACAACTATCCACCACCTAGTGAGCAGGGGGTGAATAAATGGGGACCAGCCAAAACTCTTACGGAGATGGGGGTGATTACAAGTCCTACACAGGGCGAAGAGGCTCGACGACAGTCGGTGAATAAACCGAAAGAAAAGAATCCCCAAGAGGTGCAGAATCCGAAGCAATCTCGTTTCAGTCACCCGATTGGAAAAGACAAATCGGAAAGCTCGAAGACTCCTCAAGTCTTCGATATAATGGCTCAACTAGCCAATATTCCAGCACGGATAACGCTGTATGAGCTGCTGCGGTTGTCCAAGGAAACCAGGGAGGCCTTGCAAGAAGCTTTGGCCAATTCAGAGGTGTTTTCTGACTCAAGTCAAGCCGGTGCCTGAACAACCAGAACCACTGAGTCAACAGTGCAACATAGCGACTAAAAACCTTCCCTGCATTATCTTCACCAAAGAGGACATGCAAACGAAGAATTCGAACCACGATCGACCGCTATACTTCATCGGGTACATCGGCTCCAGCAAAGTCAACCGAATCCAAGTGGATCCGGGTTCTACTGTGAGTATTATGCCGCTTCGCTTGATGCACTTCCATGGTATTCCAGTTAGCAAATTGGCGTCCATAGGCACTGTTATCTACGGGTTCAATACCAGCGGGTCAAGACCTTTAGGTAAAATCCGGATAAAGTGTCAAATGGGAGATTTGAAGACAGAAGTCACATGTTATGTGATTGATGCTGAGACGTCGTATAACTTACTATTGGGTCGGCCTTGGATCCATAGTAATGTTATAATTCCCTCAACTCTCCATCAGTGTCTGAAATATGTCGACGCTGATAATAGGGTTAGAACGGTGGTCGCGGATAAGCAACCATTTAAAGGGTATGAGAATTATTTCACTGATTCTCTCCTTTATGGTAACGAATCCGATACTGAATCATCGGCCCAAGGCACGGACAGCGGAGAAGAAGCTGATACCGAAGCCGGATTTGGTTACAATGGTGGTTTTGTTTTAAATGACATTGTACCCTTTGTAATCAATCTTGACGATGAACAATCGTCAGATAGAGGTTGTAATTGGCAACTTGCCGATGTTGAAATAAATAACGATTTGGAGTACTCCCTGTCTCTTAATGATGTGATAACAGAATTGTATAATAATCCTGATTTGTATATGTGATAACAGAATTGTATGATAATCCTGATTTGTATATGCCGCTTCGGTCATCCTATGTAACAAAAGAACGCCTTCAGCATTCTTTCGGAACAACCATGGTCATCCCGAACAAAATAAAAGGTGCAAAAGAAGTGATTTACGGTAAAGGAAAAAATTCTCCGTTACCAGATCATTTCCTAAGTGAAGATGAAGATGATGACAAACCTGGTCGGCATTTATCTAAGTATAGTCCGGAAGCGCAGAAGCTCATGGAAAAGCAGGGGTACGATTTCACACTCGGAGAAGGTCTATACTTCGATCGAGGTCCTCGTAATCCAGCCAAAGCAGTATATGTACCAAAAGGTAAACCTGAGGATTATTATAAATATGGGCGAGGCTTAGGCTATGTTTCTTCGTCCGATGAGGAATGTGGTTGGCAGATCATCGATCAAATTGCTAACAAAACTAAGAACGGATACTCTTCTGATTCTTCAGCTGGGAATTCCGACACAAGTCTAGGGGAGGCATTCAAAGCCCTAATGGTAAACATGGCTACAGCTGATCCGTCTACAATGGAGGACGATGATCAAATGCCAACATGGGAAGACCCGTGGGTTCACCATCTGAATATGCAATATGGCGATAGGTTCGAGCAAAGAGAACCACCCACTGAAGATAAAATAGTCCAGATTAACATGGGTGATGAAGCTAACCCAAAGCCTATATTCATCAGCGACAGTCTTCCCCCAGATGAGAAGGAGGAATTGATTGCTCTCATCAGGGAATATATCGACGTCTTCGCATGGAATTATGAAGACATGCCAGGGCTCGACCCCAATGTCGCAATGCACCGCCTCGATATCAAGCCGGATGCCAAACCTGTCAAGCAACAGCAAAGACGGTTTCGTCCGCAGATTATGGAAGCCATTGAGGCAGAGGTTAAGAAGTTGATCGAATCAGGATTTATCCGAGAGGAACAACATCCAGACTGGTTAGCCAACATCGTTCCCGTCATGAAGAAGAATGGCAAAATCAGGATTTGCATCGACTTCAGGAACCTGAATGAAGCATGTCCGAAAGACGATTTCCCTCTCCCAATCACGGATGTCATTATCGACAATACATGTGGATTTGAGAGGATGTCCTTCATGGATGGATTTTCGGGATATAACCAGATCAAGATGCATCCAGAGGATGAGAAGCATACGGCGTTTAGAACACCCCTCGGCGTCTTCTGCTATACGGTGATGCCTTTCGGTCTGAAGAATGCCGGTGCCACATACCAGCGAGCGATGACTAAGATTTTCCAAGAACATCTCAGGAAAACAGTCGAATGCTACGTTGATGATTTGGTTGTGAAAAGCCGCAACAAGGAAGATCACATCAAGGATTTGAAGACAATGTTCGATCTCATGAGGAGTCATCAGTTGAAGATGAACCCCACTAAATCATTTCTTGGAATGTCCAGCGGAAAATTTCTTGGGTTCGTCGTCACCACTAAGGGTATACATATCGATCCTGATAAGGTGAAGGCGATACATGAATTGCAGCCCCCGAGGAATCTGAGAGAACTCAGAGGATTGCAAGGGCGTTTAGCTTATATCCGGCGTTTCATCTCAAATCTTTCTGGGAAGTGCCAACCGTTCTCTAAGCTGAACAAGAAAGGAGTATCATTCATCTGGGATGATGCCTGCCAAAAAGCGTTCGAAGATATCAAAACATATCTGGCGAACCCTCCTGTTCTCGTTGCACCGAAATCTGGTAAACCGTTCTTGATTTATCTCAAGGCGATGAACCACTCGATAAGTGCCTTACTAGCGCAAGACGATGATAACGGTCACGAACAGGCAGTTTATTACCTCAGTCGGACCTTGGTAGGCGCTGAGTCTCGATATCCGATGATTGAGAAAGAATGCCTTGCATTGGTATTTGCGATGCAAAAGATGCGGCATTACCTGGTGGGACAGACGATCTACGTTATCTCCAACGTTAATCCAGTACGGGTGTTTATGACGCAACCGGCCTCTATGAATTGGCGGCTAGCGAAGTGGGCCCTTCTCTTGTCCCAATACGATTTGCACTTCAAGCAGCAGAAGTCGATAAAAGGACAGGCGATTTGTGACCTTTTGGCGGCAAACCCGACCACAGATACGGCAGAAGTATATGATGACTTGCCGGATGAAACCCACGAGGTTAACACCACATCACACCAACAAGTATGGCAATTATACTTCGATGGTGCCTCAAGGGCAGTTAATAGAGTAATAACCCCGGGATGTCCTACAGTTTCCTCTGGAGTTGGAGTCGTCTTAATCTCCCCTGGAAAGCACGTGATGCCTCGGGCTTATTCGTTGACTAGTCCGTGCTCCAATAATGTTGCCGAATACAACGCGCTTCTCATTGGACTCAGTTTCGCCAAAGAGCTGGGGGTCGAATATCTCGAAGCTTTTGGAGATTCGCAATTGATAGTCAACCAAGTTCGCGGTGAGTATGAAGTCAGGAATCAAGACCTGATCCCGTACCACCAGGAAGCCATCAAAATGGCAGAATCTTTCGAAGAATTCTTTATTGAATACATCCCTCGTCTCCAGAACGCTTATGCAGACGCACTGGCGGCACTAGCAGTATCACTGGCACAGCCTCCCGAAGCTGAGCTGTTAGTCACAGTACGGACGCATCAACTCTGCGTACCCATATACAGTACGGAGATTGAAGAAGAAGAGGATAGAAACGTGAACGCCAAAGAGGTGAATTCAACTCAAATTGGGTCTGAGTCCCGAGATTGGCGTTTTCCTATCATCGACTACGTCCAATATGGTATCTTGCCAGAGGATGTAAAAGAAAAGGAATCAATCCGCCGAAGAGCTCCAAGATTCTTCTATAATACCGAGACCCATACGTTATACCGTAGAGGGTACGACGGTCTTTTGCTCCGATGCCTTTCGAACAGAGAAGCAAAGGAAGTTCTTAAGGAAGCACACGAAGGAGAATGTGGTGCGCATCAGCCCGGTCCTAAACTGTATGATCGCATCTAGGGGGTACGATGGTTTATTACTCCGATGCCTTTCGAACAAAGAAGCAGAAGAAGTTCTTAAGGAAGCGCACGAAGGAGGATGTGGTGCGCATCAGCCTGGTCCCAAACTGTATGATCGCATCAGGAGAATGGGATATTTCTGGCCAACGATGGTTCGTGACGCAATCGAATACGCTCGAGAGTGTCATGCTTGTCAAATACATGCAAATTATATGCATCAACCGCCAGTGCAGTTGCACACGTCAACCACATCTTGGCCGTTCGAGACATGGGGTATGGACATTGTTGGTCCTATTTTTCCCCCTTCAGTCAAAGGCGATCGATTCATCCTCGCAATTACGGATTACTTCTCGAAGTGGGCTGAAGCAATTCCGCTTAAGGAAGTGAAGACGAATAACGTCATCAATTTCATCAAGCATCATGTCATATACCGACACGGCGTGCCAAGACGGATCATTCATGACAACGGTCCACAGTTCATAAGCAACGCCTTCATCAGGTTTTGTGACAAATTCAAGATTGAAGATGTCTCGTCGACAGCTTATTATCCCGCCGCAAACGGACTAGCTGAGGCTTTCAACAAGACAGTCATTAAGATCCTGTCAAAGCTCGTGAAGACCAATAAACGAGACTGGGACGATAAACTCGGTGAAGCAGTCTGGGCTTATCTGTCAAAGCTCGTGAAGACCAATAAACGAGACTGGGACGATAAACTCGGTGAAGCAGTCTGGGCTTATCGCACCACCATACGCACACCTACATGAGCCACCCCATATTCGCTGGTATACGGATGCGAGGCTGTGCTACCTTTGGAGATCCAAATCCCGTCACTTCGGATCGCCCTCGCAACTGAGATGACGACAGAAGAACAGCATCAAAAACGTCTCGAAGAACTCGAGAGGTTGGATGAAAAGAAGGCAACAAGATCAAGCTACCACCTATCACGAATCAGGAGGAAGCTGATAACACTACGGACCCAAAGTACTGTGCATACCACAGAAGGGTTGTTCATCCCACCAAGGATTGCTTTGCTCTCAGGAATAGCATTCAGACCTTGGTCGAAGCCGGCGTTATAACGCTAAGGTAAGCCAAATAAAAACGGCAAAACTCCGACCGGTATAAGAGTATAAACTGCTTCCTGACACTCCAAAGAGTATACGAGTATAAACTGTTTCTCAATCCTCCGACCGGTATAAGAGGTTAAACTACTCCCTGATACTCCAATAGGTATATGAGTCTAAACTGTTTCCCCACTTTTGACGGGAAGTTCCTGGAGAATATTAAGCTAATATTCTTAAGGATAACCCGGTTAGTTAACTGATAATAATGTCCGAACCAGTTCCGCAGAGGAAACTGGGGGTGGACGATTTATGTAACGGGAAGTTCCCAAAACCACAGCAATGTAATGAATAAGGACTCCCATTCAAGTTCTCACTGTGTCTGTGCACTCAACACTCTCTCTGTTAGAGTCTGGACGTAAAGTTCCTGATTGGTCAAACCTTCTTACAGTTAGGACCACAGTCAAAATCCCCTCTCGATTCTCCCAATGAACGAGAGGTCCACAAATCAAGCGATCAAACCTTCCTACAGTTAGGATCGTCTTAAACCTTCCATTCGGTCAAACCTTTCTACAGTTAGGACCAAAACCAAAAACCCCTCTCGATTCCTCCAATGAACGAGAGGTCCACTTTCAAATCGAGTGATCAAACCTTCCTACAGTTAGGGTCACCTCAAACCTCCCACTTGGTCAAACCTTCCTACAGTTAGGACCAAAACCACGATTCATTCTCGATAAACGAGAAATTCATCTTTAGTTCGATAATCAAACCTTCCGACAGTTAGGGTTATCCGAATCTTTTTGATTCTCGGAGTGGAGATCCCACTCTTAGTTTCACCTTTCCGGATTCTGGGGGTGGAGATCCCACCTCGAGTCTCCTTTCCTTCTTTGTTCGGGGAATAGAATATAAAATTCTTCCTTCCCCATACCAATCCTTTTCGAAGAATTCAGGATTCATCCTAGGAAGTTTATCCCGAATCCTAAGCAGGGATAAGTCTGCGCCTAACACGCGCTGCCGGTTTAGTCTTTTTCCGTAGAAAAAGACACCAGAGTTCGATTCTGGGGTATTTTATCCTGAAACCTAAGCAAGGATAAGTCTGCGCTTAACCCGCGCAGCCGGTTAGTTCTTAACCGTCAAAAAAAAGAAGAACACCCGTTCACATATTCAACATTATGGCAGGTTGTTATTAATAACACCAAAATCCATGCCTTACACACATGGAGAATTTCATCCTGAATCCTAAGAAAGGATATGCCGACGCCTAACACGCGTCGCCGGTTTAGTCTTTCTCCGAAGAAAAAGACACCAGAGTTTGATTCTGAGGTATTTTATCCCGACACCTAAGTAGGGATAAGTCAGCGTCTAATACACGTTGCTGGGTAGCCTGTTCCCATAACAATGGTGAAGTCTATGTATTCGAAGTCATAGCCACAAGTCTCAGAGGATTCAATCTCTGAGCACAACGTTACATGCGGAACGGATTTAGATAATCAGCATGCTTGCCCAACTCAAACGGTAGTCGGTAAAGGCTAATCAAATCCGTTGAAGGCTGGGGGTTAGCCAAAAACCCTAAAGTCAACGCCTAACACGCGTCGCCGGGTAGTCTATTCCCGTAAGAAAGACAAAGTCTACGTATTCAATATCGTAGCACTAAGAGCGTTAACTCTCTTAGCACAACGTCACATGCGGAACGGATTTAGACAATCCGCATGTAAGCCCGATTCAAACGGTAATCGGTAAAAGCATGTCAAATCCGTTGAAGGCTGAGGATTTGCCAAAAATCCTAAGTCAACGTCTGATACACGTTGCTGTTTAGTCTTTTCACAGGAGAAAGACGAAGTCTACGTATTCAATATCGTAGCACTAAAAGGGTTAACTCTTTTAGCTTAACGTCACATGCGGAACGGACTTGAACAATCCGCATGCTAGCCCGACTCAAACGGTAGTCGGTAAAGGCTCATCAAACCCGTTGATGGCTGAGGGTTTGCCAAAAATCCTATAAATGCGAGGGTCACTGACGCATCAGCTTCATTAGTTGGTCTCGTGACTTGAGCATCCTACGACGTTCGAAACCCTAGGGTCGACGCCAGTCAACGCGCAACCCTAGGTCAACGCTAATCAGCGCGTTGCGATCAAAAAGTCAACATACGATGTTCAAAACCCTAGGGTCAATGCCGGTCAACGCGTAACCCTAGGTCAACGCCAGTCAACGCGTTGCGATCAAAAAGTCAACGTACGACGTTCAAAACCCTAAGGTTAACGCCGGACAACGCGTAACCCTAGGTCAACGCCAATCAATGCGTTGCAATGAAAGAATCAATAATCCGAAAAGTATACGAGTATAAACTGCTTCTTAATACTCCAATAAGGTATATGAGTATAAACTATTCCCTATTTTTGGTTGAGAAGTTCCTGGAGAATATTTTTTTTTATAAATATTCTTAGGGATAACTCAACAACACTACGCCGGACAACGCGTCGCGAATAAAAACTCAGCGCCAACAATCGATGGTCAGCTAAAGATTAGAAAATCAGGAATTGACTTCAAGTTTAAAATTCCGACAACGGTCAGACAATAAATGCAGCACCGAAACTCTTTCAGACATTCGACAAAGCACCGAATAGCCTGGAAGATTGAAGGAATCAAGAACAGAAGCCATTCCAAGGTCCCGTTACACCGACTGAAGGTTGGGACAATCATATCCAAAGTATTCCAGACTCTTCTATAAAAGAACGAGGCTGAAATACTTTGGAGGGGGTATCTGTAGGCATATAAAATTGCTTATAGGTCCCCTAGCATAGCTCGGCACAAACCGACGAACCAACGAGGCGACGAGGTTGACAAATTGCACGCAAGCGACGAATACATCCATTCGCGTGTGGAATCAAGCCAAGTGTTCGAAGAGTCAACGAGTCATCCAACCAAAGGCATACTCGGACGAATGACGATCGAATCAGGCATGAGCCGAGCCACCTAGGGGTGGCCGGCCACTTGTGGCTGAGCCACCTCAGCCCAGATCTGTGCCTGGGCACAGATCTGGGTGCCTATAAATAGGTCATGGGTTGTTCATTTGAAAAGGTTGGAACTTTGAGAGCCGAAACTCTGCCGAATTGAAGATCGAGCTTGGAGTTTTGAAGACTTAAGGACTTGAAAATTCAGATCTGATTCTCGGCGAGCGTCCACGTCACAAAAGGCAGGTGTTCGAGAGGTAAAAATCAGATCTAAGATCTACACGAAACCACACTCCGGATCAAAGCTTGGCCTTTGATCCCGAGATTTGGACGATTATTTCCTTGGTGAACTAATCCTCCCCGCCTATTATTCCCTTCGCAGAATAATACCCGTCGAATCATGTAGATCCGACCGGATCTAGATCGCGCGGTGGTCCACGGATTAACCCCGGCGTTGGCAAAGAACCCACACAAGCAAGAGACCGCAAAACAGGATCTTGCGATTTGTTCTAAAGGAAAGTTGTAAAAGGAAAGTTGTAATCTTTTTCTTTTTCTTTGATTTCGTTGTAACCGGATCTAAAAAAGACCGGATCTTTTGTAACCGAGAAAAATAGTTATTCAAGATAACAATGAATTCAATGAAGGCAATTTTCACCGCGAACACCACTGTGTCAGCAGCTATGAACGCGGTGCGTCTTTATGCTGGTTTGCGGGGAGGACTTCCGTGTCTTGGTTTAAAGAGACCGTCAATTTGTAGTCTCTTTCTGTCAGAGCGTTGAAAAGATCGTCATTTTGTAACATTTGCTTTAGCTCTTTGATATGTGAGAGTCATCAGATTGTAACTTCCGATGTTGATTATGAAGGCTGTTGATTAGAGCCTTTATCAGTTGTTGTGAAGATCGTCAAATTGTAACCTTCATCGATGAAAGTCTTTAAATTATAGGCTTCTGGAAGCCGTCAAATTGTAACTTCTATCATCAGTGTTTGATGAGGATCAACTATCTGCAGTGATTTTTAGACAGCCTACACCACCATAAAATCTTATGTGTTTCTGGTTGGTTGCTTTTTGTGTTAGATTATCATTGATAGCTTTTATTTTATCTATTCTGTTGCATATTTTGTGGTTTTTAGCGAAAAACAGCAGCAATCCTATTCAACCACCCCCATTCTCTCTCTCTCTCTTTAGGCTTGCATCTCAGATTCAACAATTACAAATTAAGGTTTACTTATATATATATAATATATATAGTATATAATATATGATAGCTATATATAATATATATATATATATTATATATATAGTCATATAATATATAGAGACGGAAAGAGAAGAGAGAAGAGAAGAGAAGATAGAAAAGTGGGTAATGGGACTTGGTACGCCACGCGCCTACTAAGGCACCAAATTTTATGGGCCTTGGGTACCGTCGAGGGTCTTTATTCCGCCGTCCACATCATTTAAGTCTGGGCGGGACCAGCATGTCAACCTATGTCGCAATGTGACTCCCCGCAGTTTGAATGAGTGGAGGATAATATGGCACCTGCACTAACCAAGGCACAATTTTGTGGCTTGGTACCAGCATACACATATTCCTGCTCTCTCAGTGGGATAGTATCATATATATATATATAATATATATGATATATATATACTATATATATTATATAATATACTATCACAGCAGACGCAATACTTCTCTAAAAATCATCCTTGTTCGCAAGGTTTTTCATTTTTTTAACATGTTGCCATGATTGAAGCTAGAATGTCCTGATACCTCGGGTTGGTAAGACAGAACAGGTGTTAGTAGGATTTAGGGGAGTTTTCTAGTAGTAATGACTTTTGAAAGCCCTGTTTCCAAAAACTAAAGAAAGATAATACGCTCTCTTCCATTTTTATTGCTGCAGCAATGCATATATATTTTGTTGTTGTTGAAACAGTAGTAGGTTTTACCTTTTTTATTTTTTATTGATAGTCAACAAATCACTTTATTCAAATGATTTCAAAACATAGCATGCATCATCCAAAAATATTCACTCATGATCTCTTTTCCTATCTTTCTTTAGAATATTTTGCAACAAATCTGTGGGATCTTCGATCCAGATTTGGAAGCTCTCAAGATCAATACCTTATCGCGTCAAGGTGTGTGCAGCATTATTTCCAGAATGATGAACAACTCAGACATTTCAATAAACTAATGAGTTTCATCGCCTTCGCGTATCCTCGATCACATGACAAAAAACCAAGATGCCAATCCTAATGGTCAATGCATATATTAATTTGAAAATCAAAACGTACTATGTACATACTACTATAGGGCTATTAATTAGAATTATGAGATGCTTAGATCAATGGCAGAGGACTTGGTGAAAAGTTTTGTAAATAGGAGTCAGGAGTCAGTGATTAAAGAAGGTGGTAAAGCTGACGTGACCACTGTACGAGAGAAGACCATCCCCCCCCACCCCCCCCCCCCCCGGGATCCGTATCAGCTTAAGATTATGAGGTTGAATGTTGTTACTAGTCATTAAATTTTTAGCGAATAGTTACAGTTAATGATGGAATCATGATACCTTACGTGGGTAGAGTCGCAATGTTCTCAAGGCCAAGGGAGACATCGGGGCGGGATATATATATAGGAGCAAAGTAATCAAAGAAACTGATGCAACATAAATTTAATCAAAAGGAAAAATAAGTAGTTACTTTAAAAAATGTCTCTCTTTCTCGTTAAAATATATCATTTAACCATTTAAAAATAATAAAATTATCAAATTGGTATATTGATCCTAAGTATGAATTTTGTATTTTCTGTGGTGACAATAGAGTACATAAAGTGGAACAGTGACAATAAGACATAAATTTTGACGGGAGCAAAATTCTTGGTGATTAAAAGTCATGTGACTCACTCCTCACGTGACGCTAATGTGGCTTTTTTTGCATGACACAGATAGTTAAGCTCATTCATTTAACTGAAAAGGTTTTTTTTTAATTATTTTAAATAAAGGCTCAAATGGGTTGGATATTTAAGATTCTGCTTAATCTCCATCACATCAGCGTAATTAAGCCTTTTAAGACCGAAGTGACTCGTTAGTAAGGTGATCTTGTCGAAAATTTTACTTTAGCAAAAATATGTCTTTCGTCACGTGTTCCACTTTATATACCTTATTATATCCGGAGTAAGACAAAATAGCAACACACAATATTTAGGGTCAACAAAAAATTTATCAATATGATAGCTTAGCGACTGATTCAAAATATATATGTCATTTTCCTTAACTAACTAGGTCCAAGTCCATAATGAATAGTCCAAACAGAAATAAACTCATTTGAGTCGGTTCAATTTTGCCAGAAATTATACTGACCAATTGTTTGTTCACTCCCAGCTATCGTCTCTATTTAGTGTTGACAACCATATTGACCTTGTGCGACCACTACCGGCCAGTTATCGAATTTTTGCGAGTCACCGTCACCGACTTCATCAGCCGGCATTGATCGTCAACCACCATGATCATCACTGAATCTCTTGTGAGACTGATGATCGTCAAGCAACAAAATTAGCACTTGATACCAAGCCAGTGATGCCACCATTTCCTTGCTATACTTTTGCTCGAGCGGGATATAAGTCGGATATGATTAATTTTAGTGGTTGGTTAATTAAATCCTACAGAAGTTAAAAGTACCTTTTTGTTGTAACTTATTGGGAAATTTATATCGTATGTGTTTCCTTATGAACCTAAATCACTCTTAATCCTAACTACTTGTACTGAGTTATTAAGTTAATGCCAGTTTTAAGCTTGCACTACTCATGATATATCTTCTACACTTTTCTTATGTACGTAGAGTTTGTCTCTTCTCTAATAATTAAGTAATAGATAAAAATAACCAATCAAACATTCAATGAACGCACAATATCTTCGATTATTCATCACCTCTTCAAATGTTACCCTCCTCAAATGCCTGCTACATCCATGGACGGTACAATGAGTTACGATCGAGATGGATCGGAAAGTTGATTAAGATCATAATTACCAACACCCATTTTAATTTCCCACGCACCCACACGCCCACCTAGGGAACTGAGCTCTCTACCCAATCACAAACTGAAAAAGAGATTACCAGCAGCTGAGATTCCATCCAAGCACGTAAACATCCCATGAGTCACGGCCACCATCATCACTTTGATACAATTAATAATACCTTATCATGTTTTTGGTTAAAAGAAACCGACAGGTAACTTTTACCGCTGACACCACTCTCGTTCCCTTCTAGGTATTTCCTCGCAGCTTTCTTCCTGCAAGCCAAGAGATTCCGATATTAAAATATTTTTTTTTCCTGAAAATTAAAAGTTTGAGGAGTTAATTATTATGGTTTCTTTAAAAAGTGCGAGGTAGGATTTTATTAGGGCAATAAATAAAGTGGGAAGGGGGAAAGGGATGGAGATATCTTCGCCAATATCAACGTATCTTGATGAGAGGACTGCGATGGGACGTCCACGTCCGCTTCTAGTTTCTTTTCTGTGGGAGGTACCGCTGTTCAGTGGTTTTGATTGCCACACGATCAGCTGTTTGGTTGTTGACACCCGTGATTGTATATGCTATGTTGACGTGTCTCGCAACAAGGAAAATGGTTGTACCTATGAAGTATCAAACCATTTATAGATCAATTTATCAAGAAATTAAGAGACCGGTTTGAAGAAGGCATTTGTCCAAGTCCTATATAGATCAATTCCATCTGATGAGTAAGTCTCTTCATTTTTTTCTTCACTTATTTTCACTCTTATACCTCAAAGTTAACTCAAATTTTCACTTTTATATTACAAAGTATTTTTTTTTTTGACACCGTGAAACCCCAAAGTTTTTCTTTAAAACTTTGAAACCATAAAGGGGCTCTTTGGCAACCCACTAAAATTAGACCACGTTCAAATCTAGCCCAAATTTGGCTTGTTTTGTGCCTATCCTTTTTAGTTATTTTTAGGCCTCAAAATCAGGTCAGAGTTGAACCACCACCTACCCTTTATTGGGTTGCCAAACTGACCCTAAAGTTTCAATTTAATACTTTTAAACCTTAGAGTTTCAATCACATTTCACTTTGATCCGTCATTCCTATTCCATTAAAATTTCTATTAAATTTATACCATCTCATTAACACGTGATATATTTATAACAGAATTAGCTAGTCGCTAAACAAGTTATATATACAAATTTAATAAAAAATCTAATAAGATCTACACATGTGTATCAAAGTGAAATGAGATTGAAACTTTAGGATATCAAAGTGAAATGAGATTGAAAATTTTGAGATATCAAAGTGTTAAATAAATACTTTGGCATATCAAAGTCAAATTGGTCTAAACTTTAGGGTATCAAAATGTTAAAAAAAAATCTCTAGGTTACCGAAGTTTCGAAATCGCGTCCGTTCCTAACTTCATTGGTTTTGTTCAAATGGGCCAGTTCAGAATCAGATATAACTTGGGTTAATTTTACTTGGGCCTTGTTTGCTCTTTTCGGCGTTGGCTACCTGTTTCATTTTGCTGATCCGTAGGGCTCACACGCAGGCACGGATATGTGCGCCGTGCGAGCGTAATAGTGCGCGCATTACTAATAATAATTAGACTAGACTATTTTCTAAACTCTCAAATTACTGCACCTAGAGTTCTTGATGACTCGTTAACTTTTTATGACGGTCCAAGTGAAATGACTCTGGGGTTGTGTGTGTAGCAGACTGACAGGGTAGAAGTGGTTTAGAGAGTGCAGTTGAGATACAATTATTCACTATAATTCTAGTGCAGCTAGCTTTCCTTCTACACTTTCTCCTCCTTTATTATGTGAACAAGGAGAATTTTTTAAAGGGTTAATTATGGATAGTTACCCCTAGCATTGCCCAATTGCAGAGTAGCCCCTATAATTCTAATTGTGCAAATAGATCCCCTAGATTTTGTAGAGGCAGATAAACCCCCTGCAATTGGTGCGAATAGCCCCAAATTGCTACACTTTTTTTACTTTTAAAAGAGTCAAAGAGATTTACTGGGAGGTGTCACTAGTAGAAATCCCTGTATCATAGACAAACTTGTCCTGACTGGGATGCAAACAACCTAGATGAACTTGAGCCGTTGAGAAAGGACCATTTAGGTTGCTAGCAGTCTATGATGGCATTGTAGACGGTTGTCTTTTTATTTTCTATAGGGTCCACTATCGTAGACGGCCAATCCATGTAGCATCCTAGGATATTAGACCTCGCAAAAGATAAAAAAAGAAACCATAGCTGGTCTTTTTCACGAAAATGAAAAGCACACTGTTCTTTTCATTTTCACCAAAAAGAAATGTCGCACCCTCTTTTTCTCACTTCACTCTCAGGCCTCGTTTGGTACTCGGGAATGAGTGAGAATGGAATGCTCATTCACACTTCTTATTCATGCATATCAAACAAAATATATTTTCAGAAGTTAGAATGCTCATTCCCACTTCTCATTTATTCCCATTTTTTGTGGGAATGAGCATTCCGAATGAGTTGGTAGGGAATGTTCACTTCCACTTAAATGTAAATGACAAAATTAAGTTAAACACCAAATATACCATGATTTGCTTATTAAATACTCATACCAAAAATTAAAAAGACATGCATTTCCCATCATTCTCTAATTGCACCAAACATTAAATTGGAAAAGAGCATTCCATTCTCACATCTATTCTATTCAATTCTTCGCTTTATTTCTTTCTCACTTGATCCGATTCCCACATACCAAATGAGACGTCACGGTAAAAAAAAACTTGCTCCTCCTCAGCTAAGGTCGCCGCCACTGCCACCCCTCTCTAGAATGTCCCACAGTAGCCATTTTCTTTGCCAAAGATC
The DNA here is from genome assembly GCF_001876935.1 of Asparagus officinalis. NCBI lineage: Eukaryota > Viridiplantae > Streptophyta > Magnoliopsida > Asparagales > Asparagaceae > Asparagus > Asparagus officinalis. The sequence continues at coordinate 98,606,732 of NC_033797.1, read as the reverse complement.
TCACCAGCCAACCTTCTTGCTTCACCAGATCCANCCAGCCGCTGCCCCTTCTTTCTAGTGGATCCTGTCACTGCCGCCATTTTCTTTGATGAAAATCTTGCTGTTAGGTCTCATGTTTATGAGCCTATTGTCTAATCTAGTTTTGATGATTAACAAAAAATTCCTAATGATGTTTTCTAATATTTGTGTTTTCCTCCAATATGCATCCATGTCGGAGGTTGGAAGGATTTGCTCCTTAACGATAATATTTTGGAGGTTGGTGGATATTGGAATGAAGTCGTCGCAATTCAAGTCAAGATATATTATTGCTTCATCCGCTACCTAGATCGAGCTAAATGAAGATCATTTGCTTGGGTATGGTAGTTTAGGTTTTACTTTATGTGTTTGCACTTAAAGCTCAAACCATACATGTACACATTAATTGTTTTATCGCTTTCATTGTTTATTTGCCCTGTTAAAAGATTTTTAAATATCTTTGTAAATGAGTTTAGCTATATAAATATGAAGCAAATATATACATATATATACATACACACTTGTTTCATATTTATCACATTATACAACAATTTGAAAAGATAACGTGTTTGAAATGATTTCATGAAAATCACGTATTTAACGATTTAGTACACGTTTTGCAAAAATAATGAGTTTTCACAAATGGGAAATGATTTTTTAGAAATTCCTTTTCTAACATGTTTATTTTCATATATATATAAATATTTTCCCAAGTTTTACTATTTTTGGAGTTGATTTTCTATTTTAATTTGAATTTAGAAAATTAGCTTTTCAAATTCAGGAACTGTGGATAGTGTTTGCGGTCGACCGATTGGTTTCATCAGTCGACCGATCCTCTTGCATCAGTTGACTGATGTAATTTTTAAGTCGATCGACCATAGCATTTTTTTCGACCTTCAGTTTTACAGTCGAACCAGTCGACCGATCCAAAAGATCAGTCGACCGATCAACAGTCTTTTGGCTGTAACAGCTAGTTTTTGTCTGATTTCTTTTGAGAGACTATATATAAAACTCATAACTCATTTGTTTCTTTATGAAAGTTTAGAAAAAGGTTTTGCAAAGGGTTTTAAGAGAAATTCAAGTGTCTTTTTTTGTTTGAAGAAGTTTTTACAAAGAGAAGGATTTCATCTTCAAATCTCTACCTCTCTTGTTTTAGAGAAGTTTTTCTAAACTCTTCATCTAGCTATTTAATATTTTGTTTCTCACATTTTTATGCTAGATTGATTTGAGTTTTAATTTCATTCTACTCATTGTTTACACACACACCCACTTAAGCTTTAGTATCTCACATTAAGTATATTTGGGTTGTGGGAGTAATTCATTGAGTGAGCTTAAATTTCGTTCTCATTTGCCTTAGAGAACAAATCATTTATTTGCACTTATTGTTGAACACGTTGTAATACACAAGAACACTTAGAGGAGTGGTTGATAGAGATCGGGGTTAATTTCATGAGGAGTGGGTTGGTAGTAAATCCTAGGAAGAGATGGTAAATCCAAATACTTGAGGAGGGTAACATGGGTAGTCCAACACTTAGAGGAGTGTGGCTTGTGGGATTGACAACATATATTATAAACGTTATCGGTGAACATTGAAAAACGTTATTATGTAGTTTGTGTTGATATAGCGGAGAATCTCCTCGAGGTGAGGAGCGGAGACGTAGGTCGCGTGTTAAACCGAACTCCATGGTCATATCTTGTATTTGCGTTTGACTTTGGCATAATTTTCTTATGCCTATTCTTATATCGCCTATTAGCTTATTGTTTATATCGCCTATTGTTTCTTGTATATCCTTGTATATAATTTGTTGTACATCATATTATTAGGATATTGCATCATTAGTTTTAAGTTTGGTAGTAAAATCGGATTAGATTAGCAATTACCTATTCACCCCCTCTAGGGTTCTTTCATTTGGTATCAGAGTTTGGTGCTCTTTGATTTGTGGCTTAATCACCTAGAGTCAAAGATTCTCGCTTTGTATTTTGCTAATCTAGTTTTATGATTTTATTTTGCTTGCATAGTCTATCATGGATATACACGGTGCACCTAGTTTAGGCTATGATATTAATGTTGCTCCTAAATTCAATGATTTCCCCTATACTCAATGGATATTTAGATTTAAACTATTTGTTAGATCTAAATATATCAATTTATAGGAAGTAATTGAATGTGCTTATGTTGTGCCCACATTGGAGAAATCCAAGTGGAGCAAGGATGATAAAAAGATGTTTATCATGAACAAGCTCTCGTTAGAATTTTTGCTTAATGCTTTTGAACCATCTATTTCTAACAAACTTGCTTCTTTTGATAGTGCCTACACATTATAGAAACATATAGAGGCACATCATGGCAACTTGGAGGAAATCCAACGTATTCCAGTGGATTTCGCTTCAAGTGAGATTGGAGCTTTATCGTGCACACGGCTACTAGGTGATTGCCATAGTGAGGTATGCGAGTCCGAATCCGAAAGTAAACTTTCTATTAATGAACTCACTTGTGCATATGAGAGATTAATGCATGCCTACAACAAATTGCATCATAATTTTATAAATTTGCAAAGCAAGCATGTAAACCTAAAAACTAATCCTGATTTGTTAGGATCAAATTTGATATCATTGCCAAAGAAAATATAATTCTTAAAGATAGCAATGATAAATTAAAGTTAGATATTGCTAACTTATCTCATGATAAGAATGATGTCATATTAGAAGTAGTAGTTATTAGAAATGAACTTAATTCCTTCAAGAATAATCATGTTTGCTCTACTTCTAGTGTCACTGTTAATGTGACAAATGATGAGTTGAATAATGTGGAAAAACCGTATTTTATCTTTAGATTCAACTTTAATCTCATGCATTAACAATAATAAGAAACTTATGGAGTTGTGTACAAAGTCGCATGCCAATTCTTCTAAACCACCCATACACTATGCACACATATATAGCAAAATTTCTAAATGCTCTATTTACGGTCGTAAAGACCATCTTGCTAAATTTTGCTATAATGTACAGAAACTATATAGCAAAATTTCTAAATGCTCTATTTACGGTCGTAAAGACCATCTTGCTAAATTTTGCTATAATGTACAGAAACCCACTAATTCCAATATTATTCCTCCTTGTGCATCCCATCAAGTTTCATCACCACACACATACACACATGCACACAATGTTTATCATAAGTATGTAAATGTGTATAAGTGTAAATTTTGTGGTAGACTTGGTCATTTGGCCAAATTTTGTTTTTATTTAAAAAAGGTTTCACATTTGCAAAATGCTTTAAAAAGACCATCTTTGTTTATAAATGTTTCTCGTGCATAATCAAAAGGTCATCATAAACAAGTGTATCCATTCCATTGTACTTATTATAATAGGACGAGTCATTTGCTTATTTATTGTTATGACCAAACACGTACACTAAATGCGTCTAAATAAGATCATAATCCAAGGGCTTTGGATTATATTGATAGGGGTCATGTCCCTAAACTCTTCGGTACCAAGAGTGTTTGGGTGCCAAAGCATATTTGATCTTAAAGAACAAATTTTTAGCGTTTGGGTGCCAAATGATTTTTATTTAGATTGTGAATATTTTTATAAAAAGAAGATATTTTCATCATATTTAGAAGGGAACTTGATATATATTCATTTTTGAATATAAATATAAATTGTGTTTTAAGTTTTTTTAATCATGGTTTGTATGGATTCTGAGTGTCATGAGTTAACTGAACTTCTTCATGTGATTTTTAAGTTTTTTTTCATGGATTCACGTATTTTCTTGATTTTCTTTCATAAATCTTCATAAATATTTTTGAATGATGTTTTGGATCCTCATTTTGTTTTAAACTTTACTTAGATTGTTTTTATATATTTTACTGATGCATCTTTGGTTTGAGACCTTTATAACACCTTTCATATATATATATATGTGTGTGTGTGTGTGTGTGTGTGTGTGTGTGTGTGTGTGTTATCTTGGGCCACCTTAAATGTGAGTTGCGATTATTATTTTTTGTCTATTTGATCACATTTAGTTGCATTGTTATTTTTTTTTCTATATATACTTTAAGGTTTTTTGATAGGGGTAGTTTTTCCCTATCTATTTTTTATACTCACCGTGCTTATATGTAGGGGGAGCTTTCGTTCTCTTTCTTCTTCTTATTTTTCTCATTTTGATGTTGATAAAGGGGGAGAAACTAGTGTAATGTGAGTATCTTATTTTATTTTGCTTACTATTGGTATCATGCATGAGGATTATAAATTATATATTCATTTGATATCATGCATGTTTTTTATACTCATTGTGTAGATTGTTTGTTATCATAAAAAAAGGGGAGATTGTTAGGTCTCATGTTTATAAGCCTATTATCTAATCTAGTTTTGATGATTAACAAACAATTTCTAATAATGTTTTCTAGTATTTGTGTTTTCCACCAACATGCATCCAGGTCGGAGGTTGGAAGGATTTGCGTCTTAACGACGATATTTTGGAGGTTGGTGGATATTGGAATGAAGCCATCACAATTCAAGTCAAGATACATTATCGCTTCATCCGCTACCAAGATCTAGATAAATAAAGATCATTTGCTTGTTATAGTAGTTTAGGTTTTACTTTATGTGTTTATACTTAAAGCTCAAACCATACACATACACATTAATTATTTTATCGCTTTCATTGTTTATTCGACCTGTTAAAAGGATTTTAAATGTCTTTGTAAATGAGTTTATTCATATAAATATGAAGCAAATAGATACATCTATATACATACACATTTGTTTCATATGTATCACATTATACAATAATTTAGAAAGATAACGTGTTTGAAATGATTTCATGAAAATCACGTACTTAACGATTTCGTACAAGTTTTGCAAAAATAATGAGTTTTCACAAATGGGAATTGGTTTCTTAGAAATTCCTTTTCTAGCATTTATTTTCATATATATAAATATTTCCCCAAGTTTTACTATTTTTGGAGTAGATTTGCTATTTTAATTTGAATTTAGAAAATTAGCTTTTCAAAATTTAGGTTTCTGTGAATAGTGTTTTCGGTCGACCGATTGGTTTCATCAGTCGACCGATCCTCTTGTATCAGTCGATCAATGTAATTTTTAAGTTGATTGACCAGAGCATTTTTTTCAACCTTCAGTTTTACAGTCGAATCAGTCGACCTATCTAAAAGATCAGTTGACTGATCAACGGTCTTTTGGTTGTAACAACTAGTTTTTGGCTGATTTCTTTTGAGAGGCTATATATAGTCCTGATAACTCATTTGTTTCTTTATGGAAGTTTAGAAAAAGGTTTTGCAAAGGTTCTAAGAGAAAATCATGTTTCTTTTTTGAAATATCGGGGGGGGGGGGGGGGGGTTGAATAGAGTTATGAGGTAATAATTGTGCAATTTTAAAAAAAATAACAATGCAATACACCATAAAATTTAAGTGCTGAAACAATATAAAGGAGATGAGTTAGGGAGTAGTTAGCCAATTGTGACACGCGATATGTTAACGAGATTCAGTCCTCCGACCTACGTCCCCGCTCCCCACTCTTGAGGAGAATTTCACTATCACAACCCAGTTTGGAAGCCGAAACTTTTTCACAACGATCTCCTCTAGAGATCTCACAACCATACAGTAGATCTTCATGAGATCAAACTCTCCACATGTTACAAATGAAAGAAAAGAAGCTCTCTTACAACAGCCCTATGACAAGATGAAGAGATTGCAATTGAAGCTTGAGATTTGCAAGTGAGAGAACAAATTGAGAGAATTGAAAGTTGAAGCTTTTTTAAACACCAAAACACAAACTCAATAAATTCTCAAGGATTTCTTTTTTTAAATGAATGAAGTAGCTGGGTATTTATAAGCATTTAAGAGATCAGCCCCAATCCCAAAGAAAAAGACAAAAACATTCAAAACCAGAAAAATCCAGTAACAGGACAAAACTAGCCGTTGGAACCTTATCAGTTGATTGATGGGGTTCGTCAGTTGACTGATGAGCTGACCGTTGTAAGCGGTTTGTAGCTCGTCGGTTCACTGAAGAGCTCATCAGTCGACTGAATGATTCATCAGTCGACTGATAGACCGTCAGTCACAAAAGCAGAAACTTTTGATGATTCTGGCCAGTTTCTTTAGTCGACTGATACATTACATCAGTCGACTGATAACATATAATCTGCCTATTTTAATTTTTGAAAAAGAATATCCAGGGCCTTTAAAAAATAGTAAATAAATTCTAAAAAAGGTGAAACTTTGGAAAAAATTTTCAAGTATAATAACAAACTTGTTTGAAAAGAAATTTTGTAAAAAGAACCTTATATTTTGGAAAACTCAACGTTTAGGAAAAATGTCAAAATACGAGTTTTGAAAATGTGTGAGTGTGTTATCCCAAGAACTTCAAATGTAATCTATCATACTACTTGCCTACATTAAGCACTAGAGAAAAATAAAAATGTAAATATCCCTCACATATAAGTACATAGCTTGAGTCTTGATATTTGCTTCTATATTGATGAAGCTTCTCTTGTATGTTGTGCTCTTTGAAAGCTTTGCTTCATCACTTTGCCTCCACCTCCTTGGATATCATCGTTGTAGCTTATTGTTCCATCCAATCCTCCAACAAAGGTACTAACATGCTTGAACTTATTGTAATCTACAATGTTACTTAACAAGCAATTAGTACCAATAATGGTGATTGTAAATCATCATCAAAACATAAAGGCTAACAATCTTCCCCTTTTTGATGATGACAATCATCCATTATTCAAGAGAAAAATAAAATTGAATATATAGCTTATACATAGTTGCTCCCTGTAAAACCCCAAAAATTTTATAATAAATATATATGAATTAATAATAGTGAATAATTCTCTTATGAGGAATAATCATGTATATATATCAGATACATACATTTATCAGTGTTTGGGAACCCAGCAGGTGGTTTCAAGTGAGAGACATCGAGTGATATGTGTCCAGCAGGTGAAATGCTAACAGAAGCATTTTTTGTGCTGAGCGGTCGACCGACGCGGTCGACCGTGGCGGTCGACCGGTGCGGTCGACCGATCAGCGAGCAGAGGGTTTCAGGTTTTGTTTTCTTTGCGATTTCTGTTTCGGGTCTTTTGGGTTTCGGGTCGGGTTAGGGAGTTAGAATATATACCAACTCAACCCAGGAGAGCCTCTCTTGAGCTCAAACGTAAAACCCTAGCCCCCAACTCTCAAATCTCAAACCCTAGCTGGATCTGGTGCTTAGGAGGAGATTGGAGGAGTTCCAGGGGATTTCAGCAGATTGGATCTCAGGAGAATCATCTCCAGAGCGTTCGTCATCACCCAAGGCGAGTATCATCTCGCCCAATCCCTCACCCCTGTTTTCTATGATTTTCTGTTGGATTTTTTTTATGAGTTTGGATGAGCCAAAATAGTATTTTTGTATAAAAATGAATTCTCTATATTATGGTTAATAAGAATCAGAGGTTTTAGTTGATAAAAACTCACCCATGACCTGTTAAATGAGGATCTAGATCTGAAATTTGCCTAAACAAGAACTAAACCATTGCTACTGTTATTTAAACGATTTGGGAATTTTTCTCATGTTTTTAGAATATTGGAAATGTAGATTTCAAGACTGAGAATTGTTGTTTATCTAAAGTATGATTTTAAAACTTTTGAACACTTGTTATCGTAGAAATTTTGTTAATTTGGTTTCAGGTTTCGAGCTGACAGAAACCCAGATTTGGGTTTCTGTCCGCTCGGCGGTCGACCGACGCGGTCGACCGCTGAGCTCGTTTTGAGGCTTCGGTCGACCGCAAATTTATTTCGGTCGACCGCGGCATTCTTTCGGTCGACCGCGATGTTATTTCGGTCGACCGCGGAGCTCTTTCGGTCGACCGCGACGTTTGTTCGGTCGACCGCGACATTTATCCGGTCGACCGCGACGTCTGGTCGGTCGACCGAGATGCCTAACGGTCGACCGCCAGGCTCGTGCCAGAGTTTGGTCGACCGGATCGGTCGACCGCAGCACTCTCTGTTGTATTTTCCCTGTTTTGTACATTTTTGAATATTTGTTCAGGTTCGAGTGATTTCCTGGACTATCTGACATTGGTATTTGGTCTTACTATGTACCCAGGCATGATAGAAGACCTGAGGGTACCAATTATGGATATATACACTGTTTTGACTGTGAATTAATATAAGTAGATTTCACTATGTATCCCAGTGATATTTTCACCATTTCACAGTCCTCGTGTTGAACTATAATCCAAAGAAAGTCCTCGAGTTGGACTACGATTTATAGAAGTCCTCGTGTTGGACTGTGAGTTATGAAAGTCCTCGTGTTGGACTGCAATTTATAGAAGTCCTTGGGTTGGACTGTGAATTATGAAAGTCCTCGTGTTGGACTGTGATTTATAGAAGTCCTCGTGTTGGACTATGATTCATCTCAGTCCTCGTGTTGGACATTTGCCACTTATTCCAAGAGTTTGGAAACCACAGTATATAGTTCCTGTATCGGACATATTTTCTTGACTCTGTGCATGTTTCTCCCACGGGAATTTATGACATAACACTTATGTAGATTTTGACATGATATTCATGTAAGTAATAACATGATATTCATGTAGTCTATGATATGGCACTGTACTTATGTTCTGAGGTTAGCTGTATTAGATCTATTATATATATTATCTGTATTTTCTTATGCAACGAGCCCTGTTCCCTTGGGGTTGGTTGTGATGTTACTCGCTAGCGCTTTGACGCTCGTTGTCCCTCCCCCTTTCAGGTAATGAGCCAGGAGCCCGGAGAGTCGCAGGTTGATGGCGAGGCATTTTAGCTTCAGCTGTTTACTTATATATATTTTCTTTTGGAGTTCCACAGTAGACTTTTGTTTAGGTATTTGAGAGTATTATTCTAGAAGTTGTAAAGACTGTGAGCCTTATTTCCTTATCGCCAGATATTTGTATTTGAGACTTGTTGATTATTTTAGTTTATCTACTCAGATCTTGACTATGTATTTCTGTATTGTTGGAGGATGAGATATTTATGTGACTATTATCATTTCATCAGCATTCCTTGTATTATCTCTCACCTGTTTTGTACCTACACCAGTTGTTGATTCTACTAGATAGATGTTGATTGTGATGGTGAAACATGTTATTGCACGGTGTGGTGCATAGCAGGTTTGACATTCTTGGTTTCACCTTGGACTGCAGCCTTGTGTGAACCCAGGGGCGTCACACTCCCCCCATCTATAAGGTTCTCTCTCGCTAACTATGTGCATAAAAGAGATGTTTCTCCCCCTTTGGCACCATCAAAAATGGGGTAGAGAAAACAAGATGCATGCAAAAACCCACAAGATAACCGTCAAGTGTTGGCCTACCCGTGTCATATTCCTCAAGTGTTTGGATTTACGATCTCTCCTTAGGCATTACTACCAACCCACTCCTCTTGGAATTGACCCCGGTCTCTCCCAACCACTCACACAAAGTATCCTAGTGTGTTTAAACATGTTATGACAATGAATATAAAGCAAATATTGAGATATAAAAGTGATAGCCCAAAAACCGATATCAAACAAAGTCATTAAAATAACCAATCAAAGAATACACATGCCCAACTCATTTCTTATGTGACAAAAATCTTCCTCACAAAGAGGCTTGGTAAAGATGTCCTCTAATTATGATTTTGTATCAATATAAACAAGGGATACATCTTTCCTCTCTACATAATCTCGTAAAAAAATAATGGTGTACATCTATATGCTTGGTTCTAGAATGCAAAACGGAATATTTTGAAATATTAATAGGACTAGTATTATCATAAAGTATTTTTGTATCATGAAAATGTAAATCAAATCAATCAAATTTTGTTTCATCCATAAAAGTTGTGCACAATACAAGCCGACGATAATGTATTCCACTTTCGTAGTGGACAAGACAACACAATTTTGTTTCTTGGATGCCTAAGACACAAGAGAATTATCTAAAAATTAACATGTACCACTCGTACTCTTGCGGTCTACCCTACAACCGGCAAAGTCGGCATCACAATATCAAAAATTAACATGTACCACTCGTACTCTTGCGGTCTACCCTACAACCGGCAAAGTCGGCATCACAATATCCACAAAGATCAAAAGATGTGTTTTCTCTTGCGGTCTACCCTACAACCGGCAAAGTCGGCATCACAATATCCACAAAGATCAAAAGATGTGTTTTAGGATAAAATAAACCAAGTTCTATGGTGCCATTAATATACTTGATAATTCTTTTGACCGCAACCAAATGAGAATTTTTAGGAGAAGCTTGAAACGTGCATATGCACAAACACTAAACATTATATCCAATCTACTAGCGGTAAGATAAAGTAGACTACCAATCATACCTCGATAAAGCTTTTGGTCTATCTTCTCACCACTCTCATCTACATCCAACTTAATGGTTGTGCTCAGCGGAGTTGATGCATGTTTGGAATTCTCCATCTCGAATTTCTTGACCAACTCTCTAGCATATTTACTTTGCAATACGAATATTCCATCATTTGTTTGTTTGACTTGGGGACCGAGAAAGAATGAAAGCTCTTCCATCATGCTCATCTCAAATTGATCCTGCATAACTTTGAAAAAATCCTTACACAAAGATTCATTAGTAGCACCCATTATCATCAAAGAAAACTTGAGAGGTGAGCATACCAAGCTCTAGGAGCTTATTTTAATCCGTATAAAGTTTTTTGAACCTGGTAAGCATGATTTGAAAAAGAAGAATCAATATAGCCGGGGGGTTGCTCAACATATACCTCTTCTTCTATAAAACCATTCAAGAAAGTACTTTTAACATCCATTTAAAATAATTTAAAATTTTTAATACTAGCAAAGGCTAAAAACATCCTAATTGATTCCAATCTTACAACCGGTGTAAAAGTTTCATCATAATCTATGCCCTCCTCTTGATTGTATCTTTGGGTAACTAAACGATATTTATTCCTAGTCACTATACCAAATTCATCAAGTTTATTTCTAAAAACCCATTTAGTTCCAATAACATGAGTATCTTTAGGTCTAGGAACTAGTTTCCAAACATTGTTTCTTTAAAAATTGTTCAATTCATCATGCATAGCTAAAACCCAAAACTCATCTTTTAAAGCATCATCAATACGTTTAGGCTCAATTTGGGATAAGAAAGCTACATTACCACATTCGCTCATTGCTTTTGAGCGAGTCATGATGCCTTTGGATGGACTCCCTATAATTTCACTCATTGCTTTTGAGCGAGTCATGATGCCTTTGGATGGACTCCCTATAATTTGTTCCTTGGGATGATTCAGTGCAAATTTTCATGTCTTGGGGAGTTCTTCTAGATTTTGTTTATTGTTGCCTTCCCTAATATTTGGTGCGTCCGTTGAGGGTTTGTCATTTATTTGTAAAAGCTCCAATCCTCCTTCAATATCATCATCATCCCTAGGCAAACCATCTCGTGAACCATCATTAGTTTCATCAAAAGTAAAGTTTATAGACTCTTCAACAACGAGTGTTCGTTTATTGAAAACCCTATAAGCCTTACTCCTAGATGCATATCCTAAAAATATGCTAATATTAATCTTTGAATCAAACTTATCATGGTGATCTTTAGTGTTTAAGATAAAACATTTACAATAAAAAATACGAAAATATCCAATATTTGGTGTTTTGCCAAAGAAAAGTTCATAAGGAGTTTTCTTGAAAAAAGGTTTAATTAAAACATGATTTAAGACATGGCAAGCCATATTGACGGCTTCCACCCAAAAATATTTTGGCAAATCAAAAGCATTAATCATTATACGTGCCATCTCTTGTATGATCTGATTTTTCCGTTCAACAATACTATTTTGCTATGGTGTTTTAGGAGCGAAAAACATATAAGTTATACCATGATGGGCACAAAAATCACAAAAAAGTTTATTTTGAAATTCACCACCATGATTACTTCTAATTTTAACAATTTTCAAATCCTTTTCATTTTCAATTCTTTTTACAAAATGAGAAAATTCTTCAAAATATTCATCTTTATTTCCAAGAAAAATAACCCATGTAAACGTGAGAAATCATCAATAATAACAAATAAATAGTGTTTACCTCCTAGAGAGGCAACACACATAGAACCAAAGAGATCAAGATGTAGTAATTGCAAAGGATTAGAAGTGGATACCTCATTTGTGGATTTGAAGGAATTTTTAATTTGTTTACCTTTGACACATTCCTCACAAAGAGAATCTTTAAAATAGGTAAGACTTGGTAGTCCTCTTACTAAGTTCTTCTTGGATAGCTTAGATATCAACTCCATGTTAGCATGTCCAAGTCTCTTGTGCCAAATCTAAGGATTTCCATCCACCGCGGCAAGACATTTTACATCTTGATCAAAATGCTCATTCATCTAAAAAATGTAAACATTGGATCTTCTAAAAGCAACAAAAATGGTTTTATCATTCATACTAACAATACATTTATCCGGTTTAAAAGTAATATCAAAGCATTTGTTACTTAATTGACTAATACTAAGAAAATTATATTTTAATCCTTTAACAAAAAAAACATCCTCAATTACGGGAGAAGGTATTTTACCAATATTACCAATACCAACAATTTTACCTTTCTCACCGCCATAAAAGAAGACATTGCCTCCTTCAATCCTTAATAGTGTTGCAAATAATTCCTTATTGCTCATCATATGATGTGAGCAACCACTATCAAGGTACCACATCTCACTACGTCTTGTGCGTGACGTTCCCTACATGTAATGAAGACATAGAAGCTTTAGGTATACCCAAATCTTAGGTCCTTGGATGTTAGTATGCTTGATACCTTTTAGTACCCATATTAACCCATAATAATCAATGTTATTTTCCTACAATGAGTAGAAATATATCATATTTCATGCAATATGTGTACATAAAATTTTTCTTGTATGTAGGAGTATAAGATATATGATACATTTTTCTATCAACATGATGATGACTAGAGTAAGCATGATTAGATTTAATTCTATCATTTTCAATTTCTAGCCTCTTAATTTTAGAACTTAGTTGTTTTTAAAGTCTAGATCTCCTATCATTTCATCTTTTAGAGCAAGAAAGGATTGTAGTTGCTCAAACTTAGAGTCACAAGAAACATGCAATTTTTTGAATGAAGAATATTTTTTTGCTAATTTTTTAAATTTAGGATTTAATTCTTCTAAAGCAGCTTCTAGTTCATATTACATATAAAGAGATTCACTTTCGATTTCGGATTGTACCTCATCTTCATGAGCCATGAAGCAAATGTTTGGATCATGAAGAGCAATCTTGGCGCCCTCGTCATCGCTATTCGAATCACTTGGTTCAGATTTATCCTATCCGGCGTATATAGCCTTCTTCTTCTTGTACTTCAAGTACTTCTCCTTAAGCTGAGGACAATCCTTGGCTAAATATCCTGGTTCATTGCATTCAAAATATTTACCTACACGAGAGGGAAACAGATCGATTTTAAAATTTTTATTCATTTTAATTAATCTTGATATTCTTCTAGAGAGGTGTGCCACTTCTCTAGAGACATCAACTTTACTATCCGAGGAGGATGAGTCATCAATTGCTCCTTTGAGCACAATAGTCTTCAATTTTTGCGTTGGCTCCTCGGTTGCCTTTGGGGGCACTTCCTCCTTCTCCTTGATCATCTTCTCATGGACCTTGAGCTTGCCAATGAGATCATCAAGAGAAAGTGTTGTAAGATCATGAGCTTCCTCGATGGCCGTAGCTTTGGGCTCCCAAACCGGCGTCAAAGAACGAAGAATTTTATAGTTCATCTCTTGGTTCGTCAACACCTTATCAAGGCCATGCAATTCATTTATGATGTTAGTAAACCGAGAAAATATAGCATCAATAGATTCATTTGGAAGCATTTTAAACAATTTATAATTATGCATGAGGCCACTAATTTTAGACTCCTTAACTTGGTGGGTTCCTTCATGAGTGATGCATAATTTTTCCCAAATTTTGTGTGTGGTTGCACATGTGGAAACCCTATTGTATTCATTGGGGATAAGTCCACAAATTAATACATTCACGACCTTTACATTAAGGTTTACTTGATGCCTCTCACCATCAATCATACTACTACTACTAGGCTTCTCAACATATTTCTTCTCTATAATGTCTAAGATATCAAGGTCAATGCATCATAGATAAATCATCATTCTAACCTTCCAATAAGCAAAGTTGCTACCAGTGAAAAGTGGGGGTCTAGTGGTGGATTATCCCTCAAGCATACGCACATTCAAAGAAGCCTCCATTAGATCTTTCCTCTAAGGTAGTTAAACCAAAAAATATAAAGAGACATTGCTTTGATACCAATTGAAATACCCTTGGGGGGGGGGTGAATAGGGTTATGAGGCAATAATTATGCAATTTTAAAAAATAACAATGCAATACACCACAAAATTTAAATGAATAGGGTTATGAGGCAATAATTATGCAATTTTAAAAAATAACAATGCAATACACCACAAAATTTAAATGCTAAAATAATATAAAAGAGATGAGTTAGGGAATAGTTAGCCAATTGTGGCACGCGATATATTCACGAAGTTTGGTCCTCCGACCTACGTTTCCGCTCCCCACTCTCGAGGAGAATTTCACTATTACAACCTAGTTTGGAAGCTAAAACTTCTTCACAACGATCTCCTCTAGAGATCTCACAACCACACAATAGATCTCCACGAGATCAAGCTCTCCATATGTTACAAATAAAAAAAAAAAGAAGCTCTCTTACAACAGCCCAATGACAAGGTGAAGAGATTGTAATTGAAGCTTAGGATTTGCAAATATGAGAACAAATTACGAGAATTGAAAGTTGAAGCTCTTTTAAACACCAAAACACAAACTCAATAAGTTCTCAAGGATTTCTTTTTTTAAATGAATGGGGTAGCTGGGTATTTATAAGCATTTAAGAGATTAGCCCTAACCCCAAAGAAAAAGACAAGAACATTCAAAACCCAAAAAATCTAGAAACATGATAAAACTAGCTATTGGAACCTTATCAGTCGACTAACAGGGTTCGTCAGTCGACTGATGAGTTGACCGTTGTAAGCGGTTTGTAGCTCGTCAGTCGATTGAAGAGCTCATCAGTCAACTAAAGGATTCATTAGTCAACTGATAGATCACCAGTCACAAAAGCAAAAACTTTTAATGATTCTGGCCAGTTTCTTCAGTCGACTGATACATTGTATCAGTCGACTGATAGCATATAATCAGCTTGTTTTGATTTTTAAATTTTTTTTCTAGGACCTTTAAAAAATAGTAAATAAATTCTAAAAAAAGTGAAACTTTGGAAAAAGTTTTCAAGTATAATAACAAACTTGTTTGAAAAGAAATTTTGTAAAAAGAACCTTGTATTTGTGAAAACTCAACGTGCAAAAATATCAAAATACGAGTTTTGAAAATATGTGAGTGTGTTATCCCAAGAACTTCAAATGTAATCTATCATACTACTTGCCTACATTAAGCACTAGAGATCCCAAGAACTTCAAATGTAATCTATCATACTACTTGCCTACATTAAGCACTAGAGAGAAATAAAAATGTAAATATCAACTTCAAATGTAATCTATCATACTACTTGCCTACATTAAGCACTAGAGAGAAATAAAAATGTAAATATCTCTCACATATAAGTATATAGCTTGAGTCTTGATATTTTCTTCTATATTGATGAAGCTTCTCTTGTATGTTGTGCTCTTTAAAGCTTTGCTTCACCACTTTGCCTCCATCTCTTTGGATATCATCGTTGTAGCTTATTGTTCCATCCAATCCTCCAACAAAGGTACTAACATGCTTGAAATTATTGTAATCTACAATGTCACTTAATAAACAATTAGTACTAATAATAGTAGTTGTAAATCATCATCAAAACATCTCTACCTCTCTTATTTTAGAGAAGTTTTTCTAAACTCTTCATCTAGCTATTTAATATTTTCTTTCTCACATTTTTATGATAGATTGATTTGAGTTTTATTTTCATTCTAATCATTGTTTACACACATACCCACTTGAGCTTTAGTATCTCATATTAAATATATTTGGGTTGTGGGAGTAATTCATTGAGTGAGCTTAAGCCTCTCAATCCTCGGAATGGCAAGTGGTATCTCTATCCTCTACTGCTGCTGGCTGTAACCAAGGCCCTAAGGCTGTTGACCCTGACCACAGTTCTGCTACTGACTGTGTCCTCGTCCCTGCTACTGGCCCTGGCCTCTGCCCTGCTAGCCTCTTGCTGGTGCACTACGACCATCCCTAGTCTTATGGCTGATCTTATTCCAGTTAAAACATGCACCTTGAATCATGCGCTGTTGTTGTGCTCTCGGATCTTGCTGAGCTTCCTTCTTGAATTGACCTTGTTGCTGATACTAAAAACCTTTACCCCGCTGCCGGGGTCCTCCATGTCCGGTGAAAGGTCTCTTACCCTTGCCCTTGCCATCAAGCTGACCTGTCTTAGAATTTGAATTACCCTCCTTAGTCTTCTGAAATATCGCAGTCTCTGTCTCCTGTAAAATGGCTGCATCTGCTACCTCTCGAACTGAGCAGAATCTCCTGGACACGTGGTAGCATCGTAGGCTTGGACGAAGCCCCATAAGAAACATCTGAGCCTGGCGCTCTCCTGACTACCACATGCCTATGAAGCGAAGTAGACTCATGAATCTTCTCTCGTAGTCTGCTACGGACATGTCCCCCTGCTCCAACTTGAATAACTCTAGTTCTTTGCCGACTCATGTCACGGAAGAGATGTACTGCTCGTCAAAGAAACCTCCCATGAAAGTGTCATCCACTGCTCTGGGGTGAATTAAAGCCTATACTATCCCCCGACATCACCCTTTAGCCTGAAGGCTACTAACCTTTGCTTCTGAACTGAATTCACATCAAGCAAGTCAAGAATATTCCCCACATCTTCCTTCCACTTGTGGGCTACAAGCGAATCTGATGATGCCTAAAAGTCCAGTGCCCTCATCTTCTGGTACCTCTCAACTAGATGGAGTCTGGTTTGCCACTCACTCCTTGATCTCTGTTAGCCTAGTTGCTATAGGTTCCATGAGGTCTATGAGGTACTACGAAGCCTGCTGCGGCTCGGGTGGAGCCTGCTACATCTCTGGCTCCGGCTCATCCTGTCTCTCTCTCTGAGCACGGGATACTCTTCGTCCACGTCCTCGTCCAGCCATCTATAAATTTCTAGGAAGAGGGTTTATAAGACGCGATTATGAGACCTCAGACAAAAGCATATATAACATAGAGCAATAATAAAAATCGTAATTGTAATTCATTCATGTAAATACTTTTCAATCGAAGTAAGATAGTCAAAAAAATCATAATTTTTGAGGTATACGTATATAACATCCTCACTCATTCTAGGAATTCTTAGGCGGACTTTATACGTGATGTGATGCCCCTAGGTTCACATAAGGTTGCAGTCCAACGTGAATCAAAGTATGTCAAACATGCCATGCACCCACACAGTGCATTAACACGTTTTAGCAATCACAATAATATCCTCTAGTGGAATAAAAAAGAAATGTAGGCACAAAATAGGCAAAAGGATATGATAGTAGTGCAATGAACATGATGAATACAGAAGAAATAGCCAAATAATATCATGTCTCAAATGAACAAAATAAAATACAACTAAAATGGGAACAAGTGTAATATGTCTCAATACATCGAGTCAAATGAAGTATCACTAAGGCACTAGGACTTTACAAATATGAGATACAAACTCTAATGTCTGAATGAAAATACAAAACTATAGTGGAGCTTCTAATGGTAAAATCATGCGACGAGGAGTATGCTAGAACTCCGTCATCCTGCGGCTCTCTGAAACTCTGAGCTGTCTGAAAAGAAATTTAAAATAAAAAAAGAAACAGCACGAGCATCAGAGCGCTACAACAAGATTACTTACATCCTCCCCAGGAGAAGGGCTGCTAGATAAAGTGGAGGCTCTACCTATTAAGCATAGTCTACCCAGATTATTTTTCCCATATCTAACAGAATTAATATTTAGACTCCTACAAAGCGAGATGAAGTACGTCGAGCGAAATAATCCAAACAAGGAAACCCTCATATATATACCATATGTCTTAAATTGTAGATACCTAAATATTAACACCGAACTAAAGATAAACAATCTAAAGAAAATCAATAATTAAAAACCCATAACACGAGATTGGTACGTTGAGCGAAATAATCCAAACAAGGAAACCATCATATATATACCATATGTCTCAAATTGTGAATCGCTAATAATTGATCCCAACTAAGAAGTAAAGAGAAGCAATACATTAAAGTAAAACTACAACTCCAACCCTTACACATGGTGAGCTATGTCAAAACTCAGACTACCCTCGGGTAGTTAGCACAAATATAAGGACTATCATCCAGCATAATCATTCCCATAAAATAGACCATATCTGTCAAACCTCAAAAGCATACCCTACTCTTTGGTAACTAGCATGCGAGCAAACTACAATTGTGTATATATATATTTTTATCAAATAACGATACTCTAGTAAGGTTCTAACAGTATCATGTGGATTCAACGTCCTTACTCAATCGTTCTACGGCAATAGGTTTTATCTCTCCTATTCTGGATGATGCATTCAGATGATTGTACAACGAAATGTAGGCGTATTAGCCTAATTCGTAAGCACCCCGATCATCTTTGAGTATTGGTATTACCGAGGTCTCATTACGGGAAAATGTCTAAATACCCCTAGTGTGGTACAACCGAGGTCTCATTACAGGATAAACGTCCACACTGAACATCCTGAACAGATAGGTTATGCATTATCATGTGTTATGCCAACAACTATCAACTCAAACATGTGTTATGCACCTCAACTATGCATGCATACTCAATTTATAAACATGTATTCAAGCACTCGTGCACGTGTCTCAGGGTGCGAACTCAAAACTTGTATCTCAAGTGTAATCGCCACTATATCCATATTAATCATCTTCAGGATATCCGTGTGTACTATGATACTGTGCATGTGAACTCATGACTGTACGTGCAACATAGTATGGCTCGGACCCGCGAACACAAACAAAAGATGCAAAAACAACATCCAGGAAATAAAAAGAACACAGATCGGTCAACCGCCCCTAGGGCTCCAGTCGATCGCACTGAAGGTGTGCACAACTTGCACAAACAGGCCTTCACCGGTCGACCGCCCCTAAGGCGCTGGTCGACCGACCAGAGAGGAATCTGTCTGCTCAGGTTTTTCATGTTTTGTCGATTTAGGATATGCAACTTGTTCAAACACGATATTTTCTTATCATGAAGCATCTAACAACACTTAAATTTTTTTAATTACTTTATAGAAATTATTTTGAACATAAGTCACACTCTTGGGTTAATCAATTTAGGGTTTAACAACCTAATTAACCAAATTTCTCGATTAAAATATGATCTCCTAACATGATTAACAAAAGCATGCTTGTAAAAACTCATAGAACATATATAATTTGATTTAAATTTGTTCATATCTCTAGGTATCACAAACCTAGGGCTTAAGCATGATAAATTAACATGATAACTCAATTAATTACTAAATTAGGGTTTAAGCATCATTTAAGCATGATTAACAACTTAAAAAGGAAATCAAGAGCAATTCTAATGATCATGATCATGGTACTAACATAAATAGCGAGAAAACCAAATAGATCTAACATTGTTTTAAGATTAATCATCAAAAATCTTATCTTTTTTACATCGATTGAAGCCTAAACATGTAAAACATTGATTTAAACATCTTAAATCATTTATTAACTAAGGGTGCAGGTTTGGATGAAGATGATATTGCCTCAAACACCATGTTGAACTCTTCAAACACGTACGAGCAGATCCAACTTCACAAATCTCGTTCTCCCTTGCCACACATCGATGATAGTGCCCTCATGTCGGTATTTTGCTTCACAAAGCTCTCAAAACTCATAAAAAATTAATCTAGATTTTTTGAGATGAGAGGGTGGCTACTAGGGTTCAGAGATATGATAAAAGAGAAGAATTTTTATGAAAAACATAGGTATTTATAGAGACAAATCCGAAACAAACTTATTTGACCCAAACCAGGAAACCTGGTTTGACTAAGAAAATAGTCTTTGGTATTTTGACTGTAACTTTCTCGTCCGACCTCAAATTGATGTTATTTAAGATTTTTTGGAAAGATATTGAAGATACCTACAACTTTTATAATTTGAGTTTTCTGGATTAGAACTGTATCAGTGTGTAATGCACATATACTCATACCTGGTCATTTTTCCAGATTCCAAGCTCGTGCATGTAGTGCATCATTTCAGTCCTATATTCACATATATACATTAAATTAATCTCAAATCAATTCCTAGCATACTCAAATATTATAAATGTTATTTATAACAATATAACTTATTTATTATTGTTTATCACAATATATTCAAATTTACGGGGTTTTACATTCTCCCCCCTTAAAAGAATTTCGTCCCTAAAATTCCGTAATTGTATCTTAGAGATTAATAATACCAGAAAAGCATATTGATGGGATAATCGAGATAAGAAAACCCTCACATACACATCTCGTATCATTAATCTCCAGATATGAAACATAGCAATATCTACACTTAACAATCTAGAATGCAAATACTCCCACTCAACTTCTAATTAAGAGGAACTAGTACCTCGGGCAAAAAATCCAAACAAGAAACCCCCTATATATATACCATGTATTTCAAATAATTAGGAGCTAAGTGTTAATACCTCCATTCTAGCGTTAAATATAAATATGACCATATATATAATCATGAACACCAATCAAAATCAATCAATTTACCTACCCAAACAGGTGCGGGTAGTTATGACACATACTCTCCTCATGCTTCCAAGAAGCCTCCTCACCTCCTTTCTAGTTCCTTTGATCTTTAACAAAAGGTACCACTTTGTTTCTAAGATTCTTGTCCTCCTTGGCAAGAATACAAACAAGAATCTCTATCGTAGTCAATTATCATGAAGCTCGATCTCTGGAACGTCTAACACGCGCTGTTGCTCTTTGTCACGTAAATGCTTCTTAAGCATAGAAACATGGAAAGTAACGTGTCTACTCGACATCGATGCTGGAATATTTATCGGATACAAAACAGCTCTAATGCGCTCAATAATCCTGAATAGACCAATATACCCCGGAGCAAGCTTTCCTCGTCTTCCAAATCGCTAAACTCCCTTTATCGGTGATACTTTCAACAAAATATAGTCCCCAACCTAGAACTCTAACAATAGTCTTCTCTGATCTGCATAGCTCTTCTGTTTGCTTTGCGCTGTAAGAATGCATTCCCGAATTACTGCTACCTTCTCTGTGGTCTGTCTTACAAGTTCTGATCCAAGCAATAAGTTGTCCTCTGATCCTGCCAAACAAATTGGCGATGTACAAGGCCTCCCGTACAGTACTTCATACGGTGTCATGCTAATAGTCACTTGATAACTGTTATTATAAATAAGCTCAATTAACGGGATGTTGTGACGCCCCTGTTTTCACTCATGGCTGCAGTCCAAGGTGAACCTAAAGATGTTAAACCTGCCATGCACCCATACTGTGCAACAATAAGTTTTACCAATCACAGTAATATCCTCTAGTGGGGTCAAATAAAAGCGTAGATACAAAACAGGCAAAGAAGTAGAACGACAATAATAGACATGATAAAGAGGATGATATCTCATAAATAAGGTCATGTCTCAACTGAAAATAAACTAAAATACATTTGGAGTCTGCAATAACATACGATGTCTCAACATGAATCAAAACGAAAAGTCGAACTAAGGTTCATTGCCTTTACAAAATGGAAATAAACTCTGAATAAAATTTAAAACTACAGTAGAGCCTCTAATAAATCTCTCGGGACGACGACTATGCAAGAACTCCGTCATCCTGCGGCTCTCCGGAACTCCGAGCTACCTGAAAGGGTATTTTTAAAAGAAAAAGAAACAACAACAAGAGCGTCAGAGTGCTACAGCGAGATTACCTCCATCCGCCCCCAGGGAAAGGGCTGCTAGGTGGAATGAAGACTCTATCTATTAAGCATAGTCTACCTAGATTCATTTTCCCCGTATCTAAGTAGGATTAATATTTAGAAACCTACAACACGAGACGTAGTATGTCGAGCGAAATAATCCAAACAAGGAAACCCTCATGTATATACCATAAGTCTCAAATTGTAGATATCTAAACATTAATACCAAACTAAGAAAAGACAATCTAATGAAACCAACAATTAGAAATCCATAACACGAGACTGGTACGCCAAGCGAAATAATCCAAGCAAGGAAACTCTTATGTATATACCATAAGTCTCAAATTGTAGATATCTCTAATCATTGATCCCAACTAAGAAATAAAAAAAAGACAGTAAAAGAAATAAGATATCAACACATCGTATTTATAATATCTTCCACTATCACTGGAGAGATAGAATAAAATACTAACACATAATTTTTGTATACTTTCAAAAGTAACATATCTCAGTCATATAGTTCAATGATAGGTCATATTCATAATCAGCATCTACCATACGTAGGCTATCAAGTAACTGTCTCAGTGCAATGGACTACCCTGTAGGTATACTGAACTGTGTACACGGCTCATTAGTCTCATCGCGATCTCAGTGCGTAACATGAGTGCGGGACGGACTACCAAATAGGCATCCTAAAAATACGACTCACGAGCCTCATCACACCCTAGTGTAGGACGGACGGCTAAATCAAGCCTCCTAAAATCCGACTCAATAGCCTGTACATATGGAATATCGACGCACTACCTCATGTAGTACTGAACTGAGCTCATCAACGATATCTACCTCATATAAATCTTTGTACCTCTGGCATGTTGATGCACTATCTTATATAATACTGAGCTATGCTCATCAATAATAGTTACCTCATGTATAAACCGTGTATATCTGGTGTGTAGATGCACTATCCCATATAGTACTAAGCTGTGCTCATCAACGACATCCAACATGTATATGAACTATATCTAATTCAAATATGATCAAATCAAAATTCATCATAATCCCCTTGGGATTCTTAAATGTATAACATAACATATTCATGACTATACGTATAACATCAAGTGACTCAAAACCCCGCGAACGCACCTCAAAACGGCGCAACACAGCTCCACAAAACGAGCAGGAAAAACAGACGTGACATCTATTAGTAAAACAAGCATATCTTTCTTAAGGAAAATTATTTTTACAAAAGGTTTTCTGTTTTTAAAACTAGATTCACACATCTTTCAAATGACATAAGTTTGGTTTAGTTTGGAGTTTATTTGTTATCCCAAATCTTTAGTTAAATATTATATATGTGCAGCCATTTTTCTATAAGACATATTATTAGTAAAAAGATCATATCTTTCTTTATACAAATGATTTTTAAGAATGGTTTTCTTTTTTGAAAACTAGATTCACACATCTTTCAAATGACATAAGTTTAGTTCAGTTTGGAGTTCATTTGTTATCCCAAATCTCTAGTTAAAAATTATATATGTTTAGCCGTTTTTCTACAGGCAATGTTATTAGTAAAAAGATCATATCTTTCTCTATACAAATGATTTTTAAGATTAGTCTTCTGTTATAGAAACTAGATATATATATCTTTTATTTGGTACTAGTTTGGTTAAATTTGGAGTTTATTTTCTATTTCAAAATCTCAGTTAAACATGACACAATTGCTACAGTTTTCTGCAGAAAATATTTATTTAGTACATCTCTTAAATTTCTCATATATAAATGAAATTATGAAAAATCCTAATGATAATGATCATGATACTATCATAAACAGCAAAAAAAATTACTAATCTAGTATTGGTTTATGTTTTAACATCAAAAATTTAACTTTTATCACATCATATTAAGATTCAAGCATGAAAACACATATTCAACATCATAGTAAACATCTAACTAGTTATTTAACTATGGGGAATGGTTTGGATGAAGATAATCTTGCCTTAGACATTGTTCTAAGCTTCTGAAATAATCAGCAAACAAAAAGAAGTACAACCAAGCCATTTTTCCCCATCTACACGTTGATGATCTCGCCATCATGTCGATATTTGCTTCACAAAGCTCTCAAAATTCTCAACTTTAGGGCTAGGGATTCAGAGAGAGGAAGAGGGGCTGCTAGGGTTTGAAACTCTGATGTAAGGATGTTAATTTTCGTGAAAACACATGTTTATATATATGCAAACCCGAAATAAACCCGTTTGACCCGAACCAGGAATCCTAATCTGACTAGGAAAATGACCTTCGGTATTTTGGCCATAACTTTTACGTCCGACCTCGGAATGAGGTGATCTAAGACTTGTTGGAAAGCTCTTGAAGATACTTATAACTTTTGTCTTTTAAGTTTTCCAAATTCCAACTACATCTATGAGAAAAATATAAAATCTCTCCGCTGGTCATAAATTTCCAGATTTATACATCGAGCATGAATTGTGCATTTGCTCTTATATATATACATATATACATTGAATTGATCTCAAACCAATTCCTAGCATACTCAAATATCATAATATGTTATTTATAAATATATAACATATTTATTATTATTTATCATAAAATATTCAAATTTTTAGGGTTTTACATTCTTTCCCCCTTAAAAGAATTTCGTCCTCGAAATTTAGAAATCATACTTAAGCAAATAATAATACTAGAAAAGCACGTAAAGGGTCTAATTTAACCCGCAAACATAAACATCTCAGAATATTTACTCTTGATAATCATATAGGGATATTTATATTTAACAATCCAGGATGACTATATTCCCACTCAATCCTTAATCGAATGGATCTAGTACGTCGGGTGAAAAATCCAAACAAAGAACCCCCCATATATATACCATGTATTCCAAAAGATTAAGAATTAAGTGGAAATATCCTCATTCTAGCGTTAAATCTAAATATAACCACACAAATAATCACACACATAAATCAATCCACTTCCTCAACAGGTGCAGGAAGTCGCGCGACATAACATATTTGCGCTCCCGAAAATCAACTTTGATGTCTACACTTAACCATCTAAAATATAAATACCCCCACTTAACACCTAACTAAATAGAACAAGTACATCGAGCGAAAAATCCAAACAAGGAACCCCTCATATATATACCATATGCTAACTAAATAGAACAAGTACATCGAGCGAAAAATCCAAACAAGGAACCCCTCATATATATACCATATGCTCCAATTACTTAGGAGATAAGTGATAATACTCTCATTTTAGTGTTAAGTATAAACATCACCATACATGTAAACAAGTCATACAAAAATTTAATTTACTAGATCAAACAGGCGTGGGTAGTCGCGCTGTATACCCTCCTCGTGCTCCCAAGAACCTCCTCAACTCCTTTCCGGTTTTGCTGAATTGCCACAAAGGAAAAACATCTTGTTTCTAAATATCTTGTCTTCCCTAGCAAGCATACAAACTTGGATTTCAATCGTAGTTAGATCATTCTAAAGCTAAATCTTCAGTGCGTTCATCATTCGCTGCTGCTCTACATCATGAAAGTGCTTCCTAAGCATATAAACATGAAATGCATTGTGTATACTGGACATCGATGCTAGAAGATCTAGTCTGTATGACACAACTTCAATGCTCTCCAAAATCTGATACGGTCCAATGTATCTCGGTGTAAGCTTTTTCTATCTCCCGAATTGCTAAACACCTTTCACATACGATACCTTCAGCCTAACCGAATCCAATCTGAAACTCTAAGGGTTTTCATCTCTTATTAGCATAGCTCTTTTGCCGACTCTAAACGGCTAGATCTGAAACTCTAAGGGTTTTCATCTCTTATTAGCATAGCTCTTTTGCCGACTCTAAACGGCTAGAATCCAATCTCTGGTCAATGTTACTTCCTCAGTAATCTGTCTCATAAGCTCTGGCCCAAGTATTAAACTCTTCTTCGGCTCTACCCAACATATAGGCGATCTGTAAGGCTTCCCGTACGATACTTCATACGGGGTCATACCGATAATTATTGTTCTAAACGAACTCTATCAATGAAATATGATCCTCCCAGCTACCTTGAAAATCAAATAACACAAGCCCGCAATTTGTTTTCCAACATCTGATTTACTCTCTCCGTCTGACAATCCGTCTCAATTTGATACTGTCGTATCTGGATCTCCACGAAGTTGAATAGTCTCCTGAATAAATATCCTCCTTGGAATAAAATGTGCTAACTTTATCAGTCTATCAACTATCACCCCAAACCGAATCATTCTCTTTCTTCGACTTCGATAACCCTACAATAAAGTCCATAGAAATGTCCGCCCACTTCTACTCCGAAATGGGTAAAGGCTGATGTGTTCCTGTCAGTCTTTGATGTTCCGCCTTTACTCACTGACAGATAAGATACTTAGCTACATACTCTGAAATCTTCCTACGCATATCACTCCATCCAAGAGTATCTCTTTAGGTCCTTTTACATCTTAGGGGTCTCTGGATGTACTGTGTACCGAGTACGATGTACTTCATCTAGCGACTCCCTCTTAAGCTCTGCATTGGCTGGCATAACCAACCTGTCCTTCATCTGTAGACTTCCATCTGCTCCAACGATCCAATCAGTCTTAGGCTCTTTGTAAATTTCCTCCTTTTGGATCTGAATTCAATAGTTTTCTAACTGAGTTCTGACAACTCTGACACTCCAAGCTGGCTGCACAAACATAGCTCCCTACAATGCACTGGTTCTACCAATCTCATGTATAAAATCACACTGGCTAAGGGTAAGAATATCTCAATACAACGAGCACCTCTAAGCCGAAACCCGATGTTGATGTTTCTTACTCAAGTCATCTGCTACGACATTTTCCTTCCCCAGATGATACTACCCGATGTTGATGTTTCTTACTCAAGTCATCTGCTACGACATTTTCCTTCCCCAGATGATACTGAATCACAGACTCGTAGTCCTTGATAAACTCAATTCACCTCCTTTGTCTCTGGTTGAGTTCCTTCTGAGAGAAAAGATACTTAAGACTCTGATGTCTATGAATAATTCAAACTGTACTTCATATAAGTAAAGTCTCCATGACTTCAGTGCAAATACCACTGCTGCTAACTCCAAGTCATAAGTGGAAATAGATCTGCTCATGTACTCTCAATTGCTGCGAGACATATGTTACTACTCTCTGAGTCTGCATCAAAACATCTCCTAACTATGCTAATGATGTATTTGTGTAGACCACAAATGTCCTGTCGTTGTTCGGAATAGTTAAAACTGGCGCTGTAGACAATTTAGCCTTCAAGGTATCAAAGGCCTTCTGGTACTCCATGCTCTAAATGAACTATACACCCTTCTTCGTAAGGCGTGTAAGTGGTGTCGAAATCTTCGAGTAGTCCTAGACAAACTTCCAATAATGACCGGCTAAACCCAAAAAGCTATGAATCTCTATCTTCGTCTTCGGCAGATTCCAAATCAAGAACTGCTAAAATCTTAGCCAGATCTATTGCTATGCCCTTTCTGCTGATGACGTGACCGAGAAATCTGATTTCTAAAAATCAAAACTCACATTCGCTGAACTTGACATATAACTGATGCTCCTGTAGAGTCTGCAAAGCTAACCGGAGATGCTGCTCGTGCTCTACCTCCGATCTCGAATAAATGAGGATGTCATCGATAAAAACTATCACGAACTGATCCAAGAAGGGATGGAAAACCCGGTTCATCAAATCCATGAATACAGCGGGTGCATTGGTCAACCCAAATGGTATGACAAAAAACTCAAATGATTCATATCGAATCAGGAAAACACGGCTTTGGGAAAATCCCTCTCCCGAACTCGCAACTACAATAACCCAAAACGAAGATCAGCCTTCGAGAAACATGCGCTTCGCGCAGCTGATCGAACAAGTCATAAATCCTAGGTAATGGGTACCTATTCCGGATAGGGACATTGTTCAACTCTTTATAATCAATACACAAACGCATACTGCCATCCTTCTTCTTCACGAAGAGAACTGGCGCTCCCCACGGAGAATGACTCCGATGAATAAAACCCTAAGCTAAAAACTCGTCCAACTGGGTCTAAAGCTCCCTCATCTCAGCTGGTGCCATGCGATAGGGTGCGCGGGATATCGGGGCTGTGCCTGATTGCAACTCAATACAGAACTCAATCTCTCACACATGAGGTAATCTAGGTATGTTCTGAAAGACATCCTGATACTCTGAGACAACTCTAGTCTCTAATAAATCAATACCCTGATCCCATCGCATCACCTCCTCGATGTACGCCAGAAATGACTCCGCAAAACGGTTGCCCTGGGAGGTTGCTACAATCATCTCGGACCCATCGGACGCTCGCAAATTGACCGTCTATGCAAAGCAGTCAATACTATCATGGTAGGAAGATAACCAATCCGTAAAATTTGACATCGACAACATGATCAACTCGATGTCTAACTCAGACTCATCTAGTTTGATGACACATCTCCTACAGATGGAAAGGACACCCCCTAGAGGGGTAGGCACTGATAATGAAAAATCTAAGGAATGCCACAAGCTAACACCCATCAACAAAGGTACGAAGGATAAGAGATAAACACATTTCATAAATCAAACTAGATCCGAACTGAAAATGAAATCATGAATAAAGCTCCGCTCGTACCCTGATCATGCGGTACAGCTGAATAGACTTTGCTGGATAGTGCAAATCTCCTGGATAATGCAAATCTAGCCTGCTGGCCCCTAAATCTTCAGATTAACAAGTAGTACTTCTATTTCCTCACTGCTGGCCGAAATTACGACTCTGAGATTGCCGACTACGACCTTTATCATGCTAGTTTCCTGCTGTGAACTGCTACAAGTTTTTTGCTATTTGTTCGACCTTGTTGTGATTGTAACATGTTTCTCCGAATCTCTGCGCTACTCCGACGCTCTCTAATCACATTGTGCTCCTTTCTTATCTTATCCTTGTTGCTGGGATAAAATCATTCTCCCGTTGTTAGGTTTCTCTAGATTTCCGCAATGGTTCTCTTGCCATTATCATTGTCACTATTCTAGATTTTGATTTCTTCCTTCACTATGGGTATATCTCCCTGCTTCACTTAGACTAGCGCTAATTGTTTGATGAAGAAATGACCTAAATTCTCCTAAATAGGTGATAATTACTATCTCGTCAAAAAAAATCTGGATGTTGTTGCTATCCTCTAGCGATGGTCCTCAATGCTGAATATATATTTGACTTCTGCTTGGTTCTTAGCCGATATTCAAGAAACTTTCATATACTCTTTCCCTTATAGGTTGCAATTGAAACTGGTGTGCCTTGAAATTTTGGTGCTCATATTGTCTGATATTTTTCTTATCCTTTCAGAGTTAAATCTCCTGCTCTGCGGCTCTATCAACAACTGATTGTGGTGGTGGTGTACTCATTGGTATTTTATCTTTACTTCCACGATGGGTACAACCGGTGGTGAATCTCTTGAAAGTGGTGTTGCTGACGGAAATAGATACACTTCTTGCTCCTTGATTGTTGTAAGATCTTGCTGCTAACAACACCATGAAGTCGGTCAAATACTGTGGAGCCTGTTGTGGCTCGGCTCTGCATGCCCAGCTCTCCAGGTATGAGTTTTACCTCGACCACATCCTCGTTTCGATATTTATAATATCAAAAGGAGAGCTTAATTTTCACAGTAAGTGAGATAGCAAAAATACATAAATATAATGTATCACAATATGAATTCATAACACATAGTATTCACATAAATACCTTCAATCAACATAAAATAGTTGTCACAAAATTTTTTTTTCTCAATTTTTGAGATATATGCATATATCGTCCTCACTCATACTAGGAAATCCTTACGGACTCTATACATGAATCCTAAAAAACTCTATCCTAGCTCCACGAATCGACACAGGATGATCCTAAGGATACTGGAACTAGAGCTCCGATACCAACTATGACGCCCCTGTTTTCACTCATGGCTGTAGTCCAATGTGAACCCAGAGATGTCAAACCTGCCATGCACCCACACTGTGCAATAACAAGTTTCACCAATCACAGTAATATCCTCTAGTGGGGTCAAATAAAAGCGTAGGTACAAAACAGGCAAAGAAGTACAATGACAATAATAGACATGATAAAGAGGATGATATCTCATAAATAAGGTCATGTCTCAATTGAAAATAACTGAAATACATTTGGAGTCTGCAATAACATACGATGTCTCAACATGAATCAAAATGGAAAGTCGAACTAAGGCTCATTGCCTTTACAAAATGGAAATGAACTCTGAATAAAATTTAAAACTACAGTGGAGCCTCTAATAAATCTCTCGGGATGGCGACTATACAAGAACTCCGTCATCCTACGGCTCTCCGGAACTCCGAGCTACCTGAAAGAGTATTTTTAAAAGAAAAAGAAACAACAACAAGAGCGTCAGAACGCTACAGCAAGATTACCTCCATCCGCCCCTAGGAAAAGGGCTACTAGGTGGAGTGAAGGCTCTATCTATTAAGCATAGTCTACCTAGATTTATTTTTCCCGTATCTAAGTAGGATTAACATTTAGAAACCTACAACACGAGACGTAG
Organism: Asparagus officinalis; assembly: GCF_001876935.1. Classification (NCBI taxonomy): domain Eukaryota; kingdom Viridiplantae; phylum Streptophyta; class Magnoliopsida; order Asparagales; family Asparagaceae; genus Asparagus; species Asparagus officinalis. Next base: position 98,576,123 of record NC_033797.1, on the reverse strand, counting down.
TACGTCGAGCGAAATAATCCAAACAAGGAAACCCTCATGTATATACCATAAGTCTCAAATTGTAGATATCTAAATTTTAATACCGAACTAAGAAAAGATAATCTAATGAAACCAACAATTAGAAATCCATAACACGAGACTGCTACATCGAGCGAAATAATCCAAACAAGGAAACCCTCATGTATATATCATAAGTCTCAAATTGTAGATATCTCTAATCATTGATCCCAACTAAGAAGTAAAAAAAAGACAGTAAAAGAAATAAGATATCAACACATCGTATTTATAATATCTTCCACTATCACTGGAGAGATAGAATAAAATACTAACACATAATTTTTGTATACTTTCAAAAGTAACATATCTCAGTCATATAGTTCAATGATAGGTCATATTCATAATCAGCATCTACCATACGTAAGCTATCAAGTAACTGTCTCAGTGCAATGGACTACCCTGTAGGTATACTAAACTGTGTACACGGATCATTAGTCTCATCGCGATCTCAGTGTGTAACATGAGTGCGGGACGGACTACCAAATAGGCATCCTAGAAATACAGATCACGAGCCTCATCGTACCCTAGTGTAGGATGGATGGCTAGATCAAGCCTCCTAAAATCCGACTCAATGGCCTGTACATATGGAATATCGACGCACTACCTCATGTAGTACTGAACTGAGCTCATCAACGATATCCACCTCATATAAATCTTTGTACCTCTGGCATGTCGATGCACTATCCCATATAATACTGAGCTATGATCATCAATAATAGTTACCTCATGTATAAACCATGTATATCTGGTGTGTCGACGTACTATTCCATATAGTACTAAGATGTGCTCATTAACGACATCCAACATGTATATGAACTATATCTAATTCAAATATGATCAAATTAAAATTCATCATAATCACCTTGGGATTATTAAATGTATAACATAACATATTCATGACTATATGTATGACATCAAGTGGCTCAAAACTCCGCAAACGCACCTCAAAACGGCGCAACACAGCTCCACAAAATGAGCAGGAAAAATAGACGTGATATCTGTTAGTAAAACAAACATATCTTTCTCTAGGAGAAATATTTTTACAAATAGTTTTCTGTTTTGAAAACTAGATTCACACATCTTTCAAATGACATAAGTTTGGTTCAGTTTGGAGTTCATTTGTTATCCTAAATCTCTAGTTAAACATTATATATATGCAGCCATTTTTCTACAGGATATGTTGTTAGTAAAAAGATCATATATTTCTCTATACAAATGATTTTTAAGAATGATTTTCTTTTTTGAAAACTAGAATCACACATCTTTCAAATGACATAAGTTTGGTTTAGTTTGGAGTTCATTTATTATCCCAAATCTCTAGTTAAACATTATATATGTGCAGCCGTTTTTCTACAGGATATGTTGTTAGTAAAAGATCATATCTTTCTCTATAGAAATGATTTTTAAAATTAGTCTTCTGTTTTAGAAACTAGATACACATATCTTTCATTTGGCACTGGTTTGGTTAAATTTGGACTTTATTTTTTATTTCGAAATCTCAGTTAAACATGATATAATTGCTGTAGTTTTCTGCAGAAAATATTTATTTAGTACACACTAGTACAAAATGGGTCTGTCCAAACGGTTCTAAGAACCGTTTGGACAAGTCAAAATAGCCCAAACGGTCAACACCGTTTGGGCTAATATATCCCAAACGGTTAAAACCGTTTGGGCATTTAAAAAATCCCAAACAGAGCTCCCAAACGGTTTAAACAGTTTGGGATATTTTAACCCAAACGGGTTCAACCGTTTGGGAGCAATATTAAGGTTTTTAAAAAATAATTTTGTAATTAATATTTTCTGACCCGCTTGTTCTCCCCAAACTTTTCAGGAGTGGCGCCCAAAATTTTCACCCAGGACCGGCAGCGCCAAATTTTCATCCCCAAATTAATATCTCAGCCCACCTTCAAATCCGCCTCCACCTCTTTCAAACCAAAAAAAAAAAATGCCCCCCTCTCCCAAAATCTAGGGTTTCTCTCGCTCTCTTGAGACCCCTTTTCTGGCTGCTCTCGCTCTTCTTCTTCCTCAATCCCCTCAATTTCTCAAGCGGACTCTGATTCTTCTCTCGTCGACGGTGACCAGATCCCCGATTCGTCACTTGAAGAAGTTTTGGAGAATCCCCAACTTCTCTGCTTCGTCTCCGGTGAGTATCAATAACTAATAGAACTTCGATTTGTGTCTACGTTTGAATTCTAGGTTAATTTGCTGGATTTGGTGGATTGGTAAAATTCTAGGTTAATTCTACGGTGACCAGATCCCCGATTCTAAGTTATTTTGTGAACCAGGTTCCCTTTCATTGCTTGTGAAATTTTCACTTGTGAGATTGATGTTATTTTGAAGACATTAGTAGAGGACGAAGAGGTAGCTGATTGACAATTGTTCTTGCAAATCCTCTGCTAATAATTATTTGATCTGTTCTACAGAATATATCACTTTCTAGCTACCCCACTAACTATTGTTTCACTTTGGCAGCTGATGGATCTGCTATTCTCCTTTCTTGAACCAAACCATACACACAATTCCTTATTGTCTGGATACTTCAGCAAGGTGACATGAAATTTCCATATTTTGTTTAAAAGATTACGTTGTTTAAACTTCTAAATAATAGTCTACAATTTTGTTACTCTAGGTGGTTGTATGCTTAATGTTAAGGAAGACAACATCACTTATGAAGTATGTTCAGGTAAGTTATTGACCCATGTGAGCTGCTTTTTTGAAAAACTATTTTCTTTCACAGCTTCAAATAATTATTTGATTTCCTTTTTAGCTTATTTCCTGTTTAAACCTGAATCTAGCTATATAAATATTTTAATTTTATGTTGATAATATTTGCACTTTCTTTTTATCTCTTGAAAAGTTATTTATCTTCGAATACACAAGGAGAAAACCACAAGCATTAAGTTCTTGATATTTTGTCTGTATGCTGTATTGATTATAATTGTTAGTTTTATAACCTTGTCTGTGCTACTTTTTTAACTTAGAATCAGTCATGTTTTGTATACCGACCATGTTGGTATTTACACATGCTTTGGGTTAAGTAGTATAAAGTTTTTGAACTTACAAACATATGTTATACATTCACGTCTTTCCATTTTGGAGTAAGGCTAGGTATTCAATCTGTACAATTCCTTTGTTTCACTTACAAACAGATGTTATACATTCACGTCTTTCCATTTTGGAGTAAGGCTAGGTATTCAATCTGTACAATTCACCTTTGTTTCACTTTATATACATTGAGGTTTGCCTTTTTTTATTATTACGGTGCACATATTTTTAATGTTAAATAAATTGCTTGTGGTTTCCTTGGTGCACCATGCTATTAAGATGACATTATTTTTAACGCTTGTGCTCTAACTGTTTGCAATTTCCACTGGTTGCTTTTGCCAGAATCAATTTTTTATATCAGGTCTTTCAGGAGATGATATTATAAAGAACCGCATTTTAGAAGCCCTATATAGGCGTATCACGCGCAGAGAAGGAAAAGAAGTGCTTTAGGGTTATTATAGTTATTCCACTGATACCTTGTTTCCAGGTAATTTTTCTTTTAACGTTGCCTTTTCTTGTTTTACAGAAGTATTTGTTCCCCTACCCTTTACAGAATATCCATTAACTCAGGGTGGCATTGATGATGGTGGCGCTGCAACTGTGAGGGCAATAATGCATTGGCAAATTTGTGAGGTTTGTTTTCGCAAAACATTTTTATGCGCAAATTTGTGAAATAACTTACATGGATCATGGAAATATATTTCAGTGTCTATCATAGATTCATATTACGTTTGAATGACATCTCTATGTTTTCCGACTGAAGATGAAGCACTTCCTAAATCACAACCTGAGGTTATTTAGTTGATAGTCGTGATTATGCCTTCCTCGTGCAGCCAGCAGTCTATGTTGCGGAAAGTGCGATAAGTTCTGGATCAGCAGGCACATCATCATTAGGAGCAGAGAACACTGCAGCCATCGCCGATTCGCCGCTGGTTTAGCTCTAATATCAGTCGCTGCAGCATCCTCAATTCTTCTCCAAGTCGGCAAAAATGCACCTCAAGTTCAGAGTACAGAGTACTCTGGACCTCCACTCAGTTACTATATCGGCAAGTTCAAGCCTGCAAGTATTGTAGAGGCTGCATTTATTTCTGAGCATCAGAGTTCTCCAACTGTAGAGGCTTCTGCTCCTTCCAAACCCGAGATTGCGTCGAATGTGCAGGCTGAAGGTGATGCAAGTGCAGCTCCTGAGGTCCAAGTTGAATTGAAGGTGGAGGGTGAAAGTTCAAGTGTTGAAAATGTTCCTTGACTGGATGGATCAAGCCACTCCTATATTATATTTTGGATGTATGAGTCATTTTGGATATTAGAAACATATATATAATATTGGATGCTTTTCATTGTGTATGTATATATAATATTGGATATTTAGCACTGTTGAGATATTTTGGTGTATGTATATATTTTTGATTTCAATGTGATATATTGAGAAATTATTGTGTGAGATGTGCATATTAAATATAAGTAGGTAGATATTTAAAATAGCTAAAATTAAAAAATGATAAAAATAAACGTTCCAAACGGGTGAAACCGTTTGGACAGAGTTTTGTCCAAACGGTTGAAACCGTTTGGACAAAACTCTGTCCAAATGGTTTCACCCGTTTGGGCATTTTTGACAACCCAAACGGTTGCAACCGTTTGGGAGACCGTTGGGGAAAACTCTTCCCCAACGGCTTCAGCCCAAACGGGTTTTTTACTCGCCCAAACGGTTGTAACCGTTTGGGACTGCATTTGTCCAAACGGTTACAACCGTTTGGACAGATCAGTTTTGTACTAGTGACATCTCTTAAATTTCTCATATATAAATGAAATTATAAAAAATCCTAATGATCATGATCATGATACTATCATAAACAGTAAAAAAAAATTACTAATCTAGCATTGGTTTATGTTTTAACATAAAAAATTTAACTTTTATCACATCATGTTAAGATTCAAGCATGAAAACACATATTCAACATCATATTAAACATCTAACTAGTTATTTAACTATGGGGAAGGGTTTGGATGAAGATAATCTTGCCTTAGACATCGTTCTAAGCTTCTAAAATAACCAGTAACCAAAACGAACTACAACCAAGCCGTTTTCCCCATCTACACGTTGATGATCTCGCCCTCGTGTCGATATTTGCTTCACAAAGCTCTCAAAATTCTCAACTTTAGGGCTAGGCATTCAGAGAGAGGAAGAGGGGCTGCTAGGGTTTGAAACTCTGATGTAAGGATATTAATTTTCATAAAAACACATGTTTATATATATGCAAACCTGAAATAAACCCGTTTGACCCGAACTAGGAATCCTAATCTGACTAGGAAAATGACCTTCGGTATTGTGACTATAACTTTCACGTTTGACCTCAGAATGAGGTGATCTAATACTTGTTGGAAATATCTTGAAGATACCTACAACTTTTGTCTTTTAAGTATTTCCAAATTCCAAATACATCTATGAGAAAAATATAAAATCTCTCCGCTGGTCATAAATTTCCAGATTTATACATCGAGCATGAATTGTGCATTTGCTCTTATATATATTCATATATACATTGAATTGATCTCAAACCAATTCCTAGCATACTCAAACATCATAATATGTTATTTATAAATATATAACATATTCATTATTATTTATCATAAAATATTCAAAATTTGAGGTTTTACAGATGTGATCCTCCCAACTACCCTAGAAATCCATAACGCACGCCAGCAACATATCCTCCAATACTTTGTTGACTCTCTTCGTCTGTCCGTGGGTGGAACACACTAGAATACGACAATTGGCTACTGAAAGAATTTTGGAAGCTCCTCTAGAAATGTAAAGGTAAAACTGAACCTCGGTTTAATACAATCATCTTTAGAACTCCATGTAGTCTCACGATCTCCTAAATGAATATCCTCGCATAAGTTTCTACTGTATAAGTCATCTTCACTAGACGATACCGAATCACAAACTCATAATCCTTGATAAATTCTAGAATACGATAAGGCCAAAAATCAAGTACTGCTTTTATGATGCGGCATAATTATGTACCAAAATTACAAGTGCACAATTTATCAAGTTATAGTATAAAAAGATATGGCATAATTATGTACCAAAATTACAAGTGCACAATTTATCAAGTTATAGTATAAAAAGATATCGATCCCATGAGGAAGGTGATTTTAAGAGATGGCACAATTTATCAAGTTATAGTATAAAAAGATATCGATCCCATGAGGAAGGTGATTTTAAGAGATTATTTAAAATGGGTCTTATGTTTTGTGTATGACAATTAGGAATAAAGAATAAGTGTGAATATGATGAGTGATTGTTATGAATATATGCAAAAGATAATAAATTAAAATTTAGAGGAGAGAATGAAGAATTAAGGAATAAATGAAATCTCAAGGCAAGAAAGATGAATGAATAAAATCAAGAAATAAAACCAAGAATGAAAAAAAAATTTAAGAAAGTCAAGATGGAGGATTTAAAAGAGGTAAGAAATCTAGAATATAATCCACTAACCAAATTTAATTACAAAATATAAACTATTCTCTTTTTATCATATTTCAACTTAGATTTATTAAGCATAGATTATCAAACAATTTAAGTAAAGTGTAACCTATCAAATTATCATCTAAGTTAAAATTACTATTCATGATAAGAACAACAACATGATAATAATCCTAGAATTCATAAGCATAACCTATCAAACCATTTAAGATAAGCATAGATTATCAAATTCTTCTTCTACCGATTAGTTCTCTAGTTGATTATCCTAAACATGAACATTTTAAGTGCAAGAGAATAATTCATACAATATAAAGAAAATTAGACTAGTTTTATACAATTCTAAGATTCCTACAAGAATTAAATTCACATCTTAAGAAATAAAAATAAGAAAAATAAGACTAATTACAAAAATAAAAAGAAAAGAAAAATCTAAACTATAAACAAGAAATAAATCTAATTACAAAGAAAATAAAAATCTAAACTACAAAATAAATTGCAGAAATTAAATACAAGAAAAATAAATCTACTCTACAAATTAAAGTGCAAAAAGAAATAAAAAAGACAAGAAAATAAATCTACACTACAAGCATGAATTTAAATCTAACTAATAAGCAATAATAAAGAAATTACTAAAAAGAAATAAAAGAGAAAATAAATGCAAACCTTTAAATTGCTCTTCATCTCCATCCTCATCATTCAACAAAGAGGAGAAAGAACAAATTTAAAGAGGAGAAAAATTATTTTTATTAATTACAACTAAAGTTACAATTTTTGGAAGGCCTTCTCAATTAAGAGTAGCCCTCCTCTCCAAAAAGAATTACAAAATTTTTCACACCACTAACCCCTCACTCTCTAGCCCTATTTATAGTAAACATCAGTGAATGAGAGCCATTGGATCGAAATCTTATCCAAAAACATCAATTTTTAGCCTTTTATTCGTAACAAACTGCCCAGTGTATCGATACCAGCATCGATAGGGGTATCGATGCTAGCATTGATACAGGCATCGATGCGGGCATCGATGCTGTAGGCGTATAAAACTGTTTATAGGTCCCTTAACACAGCTCGGCACGACGATTCGACAAACCAACGAACCATCAGGTGACGTATCTAAACACGAGCGTTAATCCGCAACACTGAAGCCAAGTGACACACAACGAAGCGGATTAACGAGGCGACGAGGCTAACGAACCGCACGCAAACAATGGAATAAATCCACTCGCGTGCGGAATCAAGCTAACGGTTCTGTGAGTCAACGAGTCATCCAACTGCATAACGGATTCGAACTCGAACACCGAAGCGGGTTTACTGCCAAATCAGGATCCGGACTGCCAAATCAGGACCCGGACTGCCAAATCAGAGTTCAGATCAACGACGAAACTCGGATAAACCGATAAACCGCGAAACCGGACAACGGACACAACGACGAACACCCGGCCAAAACCAAGCCACCCAAGGGTGGCTCGGCCCAAGGGTGGCTCGGCCATGGCCGAGCCACCCAGGGGTGGCTCGGTGGCCGAGCCACACTCAGATCTGGGCCCAGATCTGGGCCCAGATCCGCTTTCAGAGGCTATAAATAGAGGAGTAAGAGCTCATTTTCGAGGGGTTGGAACTTTTGGAGCCGAAACTCTGCTGGATTGAGAACTGAACTTTGGAGTTTTTGAAGCTTTGAAGACATAGCTTTTCAGATCTGGTTCTTGGCGAGCGTCCATGTCAGATAAGGCAGGAGTTCGAGAGAGAGATCAGATCTGAGATCTACACGACTATCCTCCGGATCAAAACTTGGTTTTTGATCCCGAGAAGAGTATCGATTTCGCTTGGTCGATTTCGATTACTAAAGGCTATTATTTCCTTGGCGAAATAGTACCCCCGGCTGTTATTTCCTTCGTGAAATAGCACCCGTCATACCGTGTAGATCCGACCGGATCAAGATCGCGCGATGGTCCACGGATTAACCCCGGCGCAGGCGAAGAACCCACAAAAGCGAGAGACCGCAAAACAGGATCTCGCGATTCGTTCGACATAAAAGAAAAGTTGTAATTTTCATTTTCTTTTGATTTTGTTGTAACCGGATCTTATAAAAAGACCGGATCTTTTGTAACAGAAAAACTGTTACTTGAGAAAGCAATGACTTCAATGTCATCCTCGTCCGGATCCACCTCCCCCCGCAAGTCCAAGAAGTTCTCCTCCAGGAGAAAAGTCCGTTGGTATGAAGAAGTATAGAATGCCAACGAAGATCTCACCCCAATTGATGCCGAAGTTGCATCGGGTGAAGTTCCACCAACCTCCAACCAGGTCAAATCCGTTCCCGCCAATGCCTCCGCCATTGAAGGCGTAGCGACTCTCTCAAAGAGAGCTCGCCAGAGGCGACGTCAACGCCTGGTGCGGCAACTCGCAAAAGCGATGGAGTCCACGAATGGAATCCGCTACAACGCGAATCTAAAGAACAGGAGAGGCAAACAGCCTCAACAAACAATGAATGGCAGCTCCTCCAAGCCGCCAACGAACGAATGGATCCGTGTCAAACGGAATCGTTCCACACTTAATGAGCGCATTCGCAAGCGCCGCGCACTGTCAGCGGAAGCACGGGCTCAAGTCCAGGAAGACCGCAGGAGATTACAGAAGGAGGTGACGAAGAAGCCGCCACCAACCCGCCAAGTCTGGAGGCCGAAGTCTGAAGCGGCGATTCAGGCTAAAGAGCAACCTTTGCAGCCTTCAACCTCCGGCGAACCACTCTAAATCGCCGATAATTCCCATGGCTACTCCGGGAGATCATGCAGAATCATCCCGATGAAAGAAGCCAGTTTTGGAGCGCCTCGGTCCACTTCCCGATGGACGATGCAAAGCTCCAGTTCAAGAACGTTTGGGCCCGATAAAGAAGCCCCAAACGACTCAACATGCTGGGGGTCGCCGCCACCTTCAACATGACAAGGAGATCAAGGCAGCTAAGTGCACTAATTTGCGCATTGAAGTCCAGGAGCCCACTGAGAACTCACGCCCACAAAGGCATGTTTCGAGGCGCGTGACTTTTGAAAGCCCAAAGAAGGCAGTTCACCCTCAGAAGGAAACGTTATCGTCTGATGACGATAGCGTTATACCTGAGAAGTCGTGCCAACACACGATAGGTTACTCCGATCTTTAAGCAGACGAGTTGTACTATCGTGTTGGGGGTACGAGTAAAACCAGGAAAAGGAGTCCTCGAGAATTAGAAACTCAATGCCCCTGTTCCAAACTCATTTGGGCAATATTGTCTGAGTGCAACTGCACCAATACAATCCCCAAGAGAATTTCTGTTTTCGAAAGGCTCAGTACCGAAACGCCAAAACCAAGGCCTAGGCGTTTCTGACGAAGGAGAGCGGTGGTTGAAGATGGGGAATTTCCGAGGGTCACCACTAATATGACCAGCAAAGGGATATCGGCACGGGATAATCTCGAGTCGATTCTGAAAGCACCCCGGCGTATAACCCGTTTGCAGTCTGGAACCATCAAATGAGCAACTTATGGTAGGATTCGGACAAGATTACCTTCAGAAGATGAAGAATCAGATGCCGGCTCGGCGGTCGCATCAGATAATACGGTATCCAGCGAGGGACAACCCCGCGAGTCACTTATGATAAGTGCAGAACAAGTGGCCAAGATGCTTGAAGAGGCCATAGCTAAACAACAGGAGAGCTTCAGGTTCGAAATGCAGATGGCCATGCAGAACATGAGAGAAATGCATGACCAACAAATCCAAGCATTGACAAACCAGCAAGGCAAACCAAGTCGTCGTAACCAGGTTAATCAGGAAGATGAAGACACAAATGCGAATGAAGCTCATAATGCCAATAATCCTCCCATCAATGCAGGGGGTGGTAACGAGAATGCTAGCGAAAACACAAGTGAAAGCCTGAAGATTAAAAACCTCGAGAGCAAAATCAATACGTTGATTTCCGCTCAAGAGATGAAGAAGACGGGCATTCCTTGTCCATACCCAAGAGAATGGGAATCAATCCCATATCCGGCGAAGTTCAATCTTATTAACTTCACGCCGTTTAATGGGATGGGTTCACCCACTCAGCATTTTATTTACTTCAAATCACACATTGGGGTTATCTCTGGTAATGAGCCTCTGATGGTACGGTCCTTCATTGGCACTCTTCGTGGATCCGCCTTCGATTGGTATCGTCACCTCAAGCCAGGAAGCGTGAATAGCTGGGACGACATGGAGACTAAATTCTTCGCTAACTTCTTCGACGACAACACCGAGATATCCATCGGGTCGTTGCTTGACGAGAAACAGAAAGACGGGGAATTGGTTGACACCTTCGTCAAAAGGTTTCGGAACAAGGCGATGAACTGTCGGGACCCGATCACTGAGGAGTTCATTCTCCAGACTTGCCACAACAACCTCGCATTGGACGTGTTGGAAGCAATGGGGACAGCACCGTCCAAAACATGGAAGGATTTGAAGGTCCGAGGAGAGCAAGCCGAGCAATTCCTCAGAAGGAAGAAGGCGGAAAGAGGCCAACAGGCGACGAATGCTCCGCAACAGAACTTCGTCCCACGAGGGAAAGGTAAGGCACATGCTAATGCAGTTGATGCTAATCAAACTTTCCAATTGCAACCTCAGCAACAGCCGCAGCAACAAGCACCACAATAATCTCGGGGGCAATGGCAACAACGGCCTCAGAAGCAGAAATCTTCGGAGCCGAGGTTTCCTAAAGTGTACTCCTTCAAAGATGACGAAGTTCCCGGCATCTTTAAGTACCTATTGGAGAATAACAAAATCCAGCTGCCGACGATCGTGGATCAATAAGGGGCTAGCAAAGTGACGGATCCGAAGTATTGCGCATACCATAGAGCGGTCCATCACCCTACCAAGTCGTGCTACCATCTCAAGGATAAGATCCAGTCGTTAATTGATGTAGGCGTCATAACCCCGAAGCCGTCCAAGAATGTTGGAGCAAATGTGGTTTCAATCAGCTTTGGATCGGTGCCCACAGCATGGTTCAAACCAGAACGCATCACCAAAGTAGGAATGAAGATGGTGAATGATGACCCACATGGACAGCGCCAAAAAGGACTTGTGCCACACACAGCCCCAAACGGCGAAATCCTCTGGGTTCATCCCGATCTAATTGAAGGCGATCAATGGACGACTTCCTCGACCAAAAAGGGTAAAGGCAAGTCCTGCAATGCTACCTCCGCGATCTTCGAAGAGGATGGTAATGAAGCTCCTACCTTCCCGCTCTCCGAAGAAGAACAAGAAGTCTTTGCCACTAGAAGCGGAAATGAATATCACTTCAACTACCCATCACCTAGTGATCAGTTAGCTGAGCAGGGGGTGACTAAACGGGGACCAGCCAAAACCCTCACGGAGCTGGGTGTGATTACGACTCCTAGACCGGTTGAAGAAGCTCGATGACAGCCGGTTGATAAACAGAAAGAAAAGAGGCCCCAGGAAGTTCAAAATCCGAAGCAGTCTCGTTTCAATCATCCGATTGGAAGAGATAAACCGGAAAGCTTGAACACTCCGCACGTCTTCGATATTATGGCTCAACTGGCTAACATTCCAGCGCGAATAACATTGTATGAGTTGCTACGATTGTCCAAAGAAACAAAGGAAGCCTTGCAAGAAGCCTTGGCCAATTCAGAAGTGTTCCTTACTCGGATCAAGCCGGCAATTGAAGGACCAGAACCGTTAATTCAACACTGCAATATAGCGGCTAAAAACCTTCCCTGCATTACCTTCACCAAAGAGGATATGCAGACGAAGAATTCAAACCATGATCGACCCCTATATTTCATTGGGTACATTGGCTCCAGCAAAGTCAACCGAATCCAAGTGGATCCGGGTTCTGCTGTGAGTATTATGCCGCTTCGCTTGATGCATATCCTCAGCATTCTAGTTAGTAAGTTGGCGTCCACAGGCACTGTTATCTATGGGTTCAATACTAGCGGGTCAAGACCCTTGGGTAAGATCCGGGTAAAGTGTCAAATGGGAGATTTGAAGACAGAAGTCACATGTTATGTGATCGATGCTGAGACTTTATATAACTTACTATTGGGTCGGCCTTGGATCCATAGTAACGTTATAATCCCCTCCACTCTCTATCAGTGTTTGAAATATGTTGACACTGATAATAAGGTTAGGACAGTGGTCGCGGATAAGCAACCATTCAAAGGGTATGAGAACTATTTTACTGATTTTCTCCTTTATGGTAACGAATCCGATACAGAATCATCGGCCCATGGCACGGATAGCGGAGAAGAAGCTGATACCGAAGCTGGATTTGATTACAACAGAGGTTATGTTTTAAACGATATTGTACCCTTTGTAATCAACCTTGACGATGAACAATCGTCAGAGGGCAGTTGTAACTGGCAACTTGCCAATAATGAAATAAATAATGATTTAGAGTACTCCCTGTCTCTTGATGATGTGATAAAAGAATTGTATGATAATCCCGGATTTATATGCGCCGCTTCGATCGTCCTATGTAGCAAAGAAGCGCCTCCAGCATTCTTTCGGAACAACCCTGGTCATTCCTACCAAAATAGGAGGCGAAAGAGAAGTGATTTACGGTAAAGGAGAGGGTTTTCCATTACCAGATCATTTCTTAAGGGAAGATGAGAATGATGACAAACCTGGTCAGCATTTATCTAAGTATAGTCTGGAAGCGCGCAAGCTCATGGAAAAACAGGGATATGATTTCACACTCGGATAAGGTTTATACTTCGATCGAGGTCCTCGTATTCCAGCCAAAGCGGCATATGTACCAAAAGGGAAACCGGACGATTACTATAAATACAGACGAGGGTTAGGGTATGAATCTTCTTCAGAAGACGAATGTTGCTGGTTAATCAATAACCAATTATCTGGGCAATACAAAGATGGATACCCGTCAGATTCTTCGGAATGGGATTCCGATACAAGTCTGGGGGAAGCATTCAAAGACCTAATGGCAAACATGGCTACAGCTGATCCGTCCACAATGGAGAACAATGATCAAATGCCAACATGGGAAGACCCGTGGGTTCATCACCTGAACATGCAGTATGGTGATAGGTTCGAACAGAGGGAACCCCCCACTGAAGATAAAATAATCCAAGTTAACATGGGTGACGAGGCCAACCCAAAGCCTATATTCATCAGCGATAGTCTTCCCCCGAATGAGAAGGAGGAATTAATTGCTCTCATCAGGGAATATATTGACGTCTTCGCTTGGAACTATGAAGATATGCCAGGACTCGACCCCAATGTGGCAATGCACCGCTTCGATATCAAGTCGGATGCCAAACTTGTCAAACAACAGCAAAGACGGTTTCGTCTATAGATTATGGAAGCCATCGAGGCAGAGGTTAAGAAATTGATCGAATCAGGATTTATCCGAGAGGAACAACATCCAGACTGGTTAGCCAATATTGTTCCAGTCATGAAGAAGAACGGTAAAATCAGGATTTGCATTGATTTCAGGGACCTGAATACGGCATGTCCAAAAGACGACTTTCCTCTCCCAATCACAGATGTCATTATCGACAATACATACGGATTTGAGATAATGTCTTTTATGGATGGTTTTTCAGGATATAACCAAATCAAGATGCACCCAGATGACGAGAAGCATACAGCGTTCAGAACGCCCCTTGGTGTCTTTTGCTACACGGTGATGCCTTTCGGTCTAAAGAATGCAGGCGCCACGTACCAGCGAGCAATGACTAAGATTTTCCAAGAACATCTCAGGAAAACAGTCGAATGCTACGTTGATGATTTGGTTGTAAAAAGCCGCAAAAAAGAAGATCACATCAAGGACTTGAAGACGATGTTCGATCTCATGCGGAGTCATCAATTGAAAATGAACCCCACTAAATCCTTCCTTGGAATGTCCAGCGGAAAATTCTTTGGATTCGTCGTCACCACTAAAGATATACATATCGATCGTGATAAGGTAAAGGCGATACATGAACTGCAACCCCCTAGAAATCTAAGAGAGCTAAGAGGATTACAAGGGCGTTTAGCTTACATCCGGCGGTTCATCTCAAATCTTTCTGGGAAGTGCCAACCATTCTCTAAGCTAAACAAGAAATGTGTGTTATTTATTTGGGACGACGCCTGCCAAAAAGCATTCGAAGATATCAAAACATATCTGACGAATCCTCCTGTTCTCGTCGCACCAAAATCAGGTAGACCGTTCTTGATTTACCTCAAGGCGATGAACCACTCAATAAGTGCCTTACTAGCACAAGACGATGATAATGGTCACGAACAGGCAGTCTATTACCTAAGTCGGACTTTGATAGGCGCCGAGTCTCGATATCCGATGATTGAGAAAGAATGCCTCGCATTGATATTCGCAATGCAAAAGATGCGGCATTACTTGGTTGGACATACGATTTACGTCATTTCTAACGTTAATCCAGTACAGGTATTTATAACACAACCGGCCTCTAGGAATTGGCGGTTAGCGAAGTGGGCCCTTCTCTTGTCCCAATATGATTTGCACTTCAAACAGCAGAAGTCGATCAAAGGACAAGCGATTTGTGATCTTTTGGCGGCAAACCCGACAACGGATACGGCAGAAGTATATGATGACTTGCCGGATGAAACCCACGAGGTTAACACTACGTCGCACCAATAAGTATGGAAATTATATTTTGATGGTGCTTCGAGGGTAGTTAATAGGGCAATAACCCCCGGAGGTTCTACAGTTTCCTCCAGAGTTGGAGTTGTCTTAATTTCCCCGGGGAAGCATGTGATGCCTCGGGTTTATTCACTGACTAGTCAGTGTTCCAATAACGTAGCCGAGTACAACACGCTTCTCATTGGACTCAGTTTTGCCAAGGAGCTGGGGGTCAAATATCTCGAAGCTTTTGGGGATTCCCAATTAATAGCCAACCAAGTTCGTGGAGAGTATGAAGTCAGGAACCAAGACCTGATCCCGTACCACCAGGAGGCCTTCAAAATGGCAGATTCTTTTGAAGAATTCTTTATTGAATACATCCCTCGTCTTCAGAACGCTTATGCGGATGCACTGGCAGCGCTAGCGGTATCACTTGCGTAGCCTCCCGAAACTGAACTATTAGTCACAGTAAGGACACATCAACTCTGCATACCCATATACGATATGGATACTGAAGAAGAAGATGATAAAAACATAAGCGCCAAGGAGGTAAATTCAACTCAAATTGGGTCTGAGTCCCGAGATTGGCGTTTTCCTATCATTGACTACGTCCAATATGGTATTTTGCCAGAGGATGTAAAAGAAAGGGAATCAATCCGCCGAAGAGCACCAAGATTCTTCTATAATACCGAGACCCATACATTATACCGTAGAGGGTACGATGGTTTGTTACTCCGATGCCTTTCGAACAAACACGAAGGAGAATGTGGTGCGCATCAACCTGGTCCCAAGCTGTATGATCGCATCAGGAGAATGGGATATTTTTGGCCAACAATGGTTCGTGACGCAATCGAATACGCCCGAGAGTGTCATGCTTGTCAAGTACATGCAAATTATATGCACCAACCACCGGAGCATTTACACACGTCAACCACGTCTTGGCCGTTTGAGACATGGGGTATGGACATTGTCGGTCCTATTTTCCCCCCTTCAGTCAAAGGTGATCGATTCATTCTCGCAATCACGGATTACTTTTCAAAGTGGGCTGAAGCGATTCCGCTTAGAGAAGTAAAGACGAACAACATCATCAACTTCATCAAACATCATGTCATATACCGACACGGCGTGCCAAGACGGATCATTCATGACAATGGTCAACAGTTCATAAGCAATGCCTTCGTCAGGTTTTGTGACAAGTTCAAAATTCAAGATGTTTCGTCAACAGCTTACTATCCCGCTGTGAATGGATTAGCTGAGGCGTTTAACAAGATGATTATTAAAATCCAGTCAAAGCTCGTGAAGACCAATAAACGAGACTGGGATGATAAACTCGGTGAAGCACTATGGGCTTATCGTACCACCATACGCACACCTACGGGAGCTACCCTATATTCGTTGGTATACGGATGTGAAGCTGTGTTACCATTGGAGATCCAAATCCCATCTCTTCGGATCGCCCTCGCGACTGAGATGACGACAGAAGAACAACATCAGAAACGTTTCGAAGAACTCGAAAGGTTGGATGAAAAGTGCTTGGAAGCTCAACAACACATTGAGTTTTATCAAGCCAGAATATCTAGGGCTTTTAACAAAAGAGTCCGACAGAGAAGCTTCAAGGAAGGAGATCTGGTCCTCGCTGCTCGCCGAGCGATAATCGTCAACTCCAAGAAGAAAGGTAAATTTGAACCCAAATGGGAAGGACCGTTTGTGATAGACACAGTCTACTCAAACGGCGCATATCGCCTGATTACTCAAGAAGGCGCTAGGCAATTAATGCCAATAAATGGGAAGTTCCTGAAAAAGTACTATCCCTAGTACATTTAGGATAACCCATTTACCGGGAAGTTCCTTGAAGAATATTACACTTAATATTCTAGAGGATAACCCAAAATCATTTTCACCACCAAAATCCCTCACTGATCAATTTCAATTGACAGTGAGTCCACCAAAAGTGTCTTTCTGGCCCTCTTGACTCTTTCCATGAACAAGAGGTCCACTTTCAGTTCAGAGACCCCTTTCGATAAACGAAAGAACTCCCTTCATTTTCTCTTTGGTTAAGCCTTCTCATGGTTATAACCGAAGTTGAAATTTCACTTCGATAAACGAAAAAACTCATCTTCAGATTAGATAACCAATCCTATAAAAGGTAAGTTTATCTAGATTTTCCAGATTCTCGGAGTGGAGATCCCACTTCTAGTTTCTTTTGCGCTGGAAATAGAATATAAAATTTTTCCTTTCCAGAATCAAGGAATAGAATATAAAATTCTTCCTTCCTTGTATTCGGGTTCGCCTTCACCCTAAAAGAAGACCGGGAAATAGAATATAAAATTCTTCCTTTCCCGCACCGATCTTTTCCAAGAATTTAACAATCTAGGATTCATCCTAGGAAGTTTATCCCGAATCCTAAGTAGGGATAAGTCTGCGCCTAATACACGCTGCCGGTTTAGTCTTTCTCCGTAGAAAAAGACACCAGAGTTCGATTCTGGGGTATTCTATCCCGAAGCCTAAGTAGGGATAAACCAGCGTCTAATACACGTTGCTAGGTAGCCTATTCCCGTAACAATGGCGAAGTCTACGTATTCGGAGTCGTAGCAGCGAGTCTAAGGGAGTTCATTCCGTTAGCACAACGTCACATGCGAAACGGATTTAGACAATCCGCATACTAGCCCGACTCAAACGGTAGCCGGTAAAGGCTTATCAAACCCGTTGAAGGCTGAGGGTTGGCCAAAAATCCTAAAATCAATACCTAACACGTGTCGCCGGGTAGCCTATTCCCGTAACAAATGGTAAAGCCTATGTATTCAACATCATAGCACAAAGTCTCAGAGAATTCATTCTCTTAGCACAACGTTACATGCGGAACGGATTTAGACAATTCTGCATGCTAGCTCGACTCAAACGGTAGTCGGTAAAGGGGTCAATCATTTCAAACAGAATGAGGAATCATAATAAAGATAAAGATAAAAACCAGTTCCATTAAGAGAATCAAAAGTCAAAGTATTCAGCAAATGAAATCATACATCAAGCCCATGGCTAAAAATCTGCTGACTAAACTTAGACAGCTTCTCATCATAAGCTTGCCTAAGCTCATCCTGCAACTCAGCTCTGATGGACTCTTTAGTGGAGGCTAAAGTCTTCACAGCAATCTCCTCCGTCTCAACCAGCTTTTGCTTCAGGGATTTCAACTCATCGGATAAAGCAGTGTGGGCTTGCTGATCCTGTATCTTCGTCATCTGAAGAATACTCAAAGTCTCCTCTTCTTCACGGAGTTCTCTTCTGAGCTGCTCTATCTTGGTCTCACAAGAGGTAATAGAAAAATCAAGCTTGTCGAGTGAAGATGATCTAGTAGCAAGGTTGGCCTCAACTCGGTCTACCCGATCCCGCTGCACCTGAATCTCGAGCTCGGCGAAAATCTGAGTATCGCGCCATGTCTGTAAGCGAGCATCCAAATGGGCAGCAATGAATGAAGAAGCACCTGCATCCCGGAGCTCACGAAACATCTGAAGCTCGTGCTCTAGACAATCAAGGTCATCAACTATAGCCTTCGCCAGATCCGGGTATCCTGCATTCCTTGAATTTATTCTAGAATCAAGGAAAGGTTTAAACTGGTGAAGGAAAAGTCCGCCGTGGAAGAGTTTGCCAATCATAGCATTCACGAAGGAGAAGAAGGAGCGGACTTCTATGCAGATGACGATCTTCTCAGGGTCATTGTCTGATAACAACTCCTTCACAAGGACATGAAGCCGAGAAGAAAGCCCTATACAAAAAAGGAGAAATCCGTCAAAAGCCTTAATGAGGAAATAAATGACATTTCTCAGTTGCTTAATTTATACCTCCTTCCCCTTGAGTCACTGGGGGTAGTGGAGGTGTAACGGCTGTGGATGTATCAACTGGTGTAGTTGGTCTCACAGCCGGCTCAACAGGATCAGTCTCGACAAAAGCTCCTGTTAAACACAAAACAGAATGCTCAAATGCATCATATTATAGCTGCATTAGTCAAAATTGGCTAGTCCTATAATTAACTTGAGAAGAGGCACGTACCTTCAGAAGAACCATCCTCGGGATTCTTAGGGAGTGTAGACTCAGGAAACATATCTTCAGGCATCTGGTCATCAATCTGAGGAGAGCCATACATGAAGTGGAGCATAGGAGTGTCCACAAGCAAACCTTCCTCGTCAAAATCATCAGTCGAGAAATCTGACACAAGAGAATATAAGTGCAAAAGAAGAATAAAGAGACTACGACCAATGGAAATGAATTACCTCTTATGGGTGTGTGGGCCTCTCTATTCCCAAAATCCACGTTTGCCTCCTGCAATTTGTCTAAAAGAGCAAGAAGCATAGAGACAATTAGGAAATGCACGAATTCTGAATCGTTCAACTCCTTTGTGTGCCATCTAAAGGGTACATTGTCAATGGTAGATGTACCTGGATTCGCTGAATCGGGTCCTACATTGATGATCTCCCTAACGTCGGCAGCTTCTGCATGCTTTTCTACCTGGTATGGTGAGTCGGGCTCACCAGAAAATACACAATCATGAGGAGCAGGATCAGGACTCATCTCGCTATCCCCACGCTCTCCTACATAGAGATGGAAAAGCGTGAGTCGAAGTTCTGAATGATCAAGAGGATGATCTATAGGGTAGACATTACCTCCGTCGCTAGCGGGATCATCACCAGACAAACCCATCTCAGATGCTCGTGAATCTGCATGCGGCTTGTGGGCTAATCTCTTCCGCCTAGCAGTGGGGACAACAATCGGAGGTCTTGCCTGGGAAAAAGGACGGAATTCTTCATCCTTGTCAGCTGCGGTCCCTGAAACATCAAACAACTGTCAAGATTAATAATTCTGGAAGACAGACGGAAAGAATAGGTAGCTAACCTCGCTCGAAACTGTCCTCGTAATCTTCAAGATCTCCGCCCGAAGCCTCATCAGCAGAATGGAAGATCTTCTTTCCCTCTTCGTCAATCCGACGAGTCTTGCTCCGTGTCCTCTGTGACCGAGCATTTTCCCGAATCACAAACCCTAACCCTCATATGCAATCCCACAAATTCATGTACTAAATTAAACATGAAATATGCCAAAATTATGGAGGATTTACCTGAGGAAAAGCTCGAGGATCCGACAAAAAATTAGATCTTGAAAGAGGCTCGAACCACGTGCTCGAGGGGTCTGAGAGAAATTTTTATATGAAGATTTTTGAAGGATTTTTCAGTCTAAGATCAAGAGGAAGGGTGGATCTAATGCAAATATGAAGGTTTGAAGGAGAACGGATGCACGAGGGAAGAGAAAAATCAAAAAGAGGGGGAGATGGTGGCCGGCCCTAGAGGAGGAGAAAAAGAGCTCTTTTTATAGTGAACTAGCCTTGAACCAGACCGGACCAAGTTGAACCAGACCAGACCAGTCTAAATCAGTTCAAAGGAGGCTGAACCAGGCCAAACCAGGTTGAACCAGGCCAAACCAGACTGAACCAGACCAGACCAGGATGAACTAGTCTGAACCAGTCTTGAACCAGTTCTGAACCAGCCTTGAACCAGATTGAACCAGTTTGAACCAGATTTGAACCAGAATTCAAATTGAAGCTGAATCGAGTATCGAAATGACTTCAAATCGACCGAGGGTTCAGTCCCTTGTCTATTTTCTCCTCTCCCACACATTCGGAAGGGTCAGAAGATTTTTTGAGCCTAAATACTACCTTTTTTGGGTCATTATTAGGCTGGTTCGGCTCATTCGGACATGAAAATACTCCAATAAGGTATACGAGTATAAACTATTCCCTATTTTTGGTTGAGAAGTTTCTGGAGAATATTTTTCTAAAAATATTCTTAAGGATAACTCAACAATACTCCAATAAGATGTATGAGTATAAGCTATGTCAAACGCCGGACAACGCGTTACAAATGAAGACTCAACGCCAACAATCAATGGTCGTTTCTATGTTGAAACAACAAACAAGAGCTAAAAATCAGAAAATCAGGAATCGACTTCAAGTTCAAAATTCTGACAACGGTCAGACAATAAATGCAGCACCGGAACCCTTACAGACATTCGACAAAGCACCGAATAGCCTGAAGGATTGAAGGAATCAAGAACAGAAGCCATTCCAAGGTCCCGTTACACCGACTGAAGGTTGGGACAATCATATCCAAAGTATTCCAGACTCTTCTATAAAAGAACGAGGCTGAAATACTTTGGAGGGGGTATCTGTAGGCGTATAAAACTGCCTATAGGTCCCTGAACACAGCTCGGCACGGTGATTCGACAAACCAACGAAACATCGGGCGATGTATCCAAGCGTGATCATTAGACCGCAACATCGAAGCTAAGTAAGATGCGACGAAGCAGATTAACGAGGCGACAAGGTTAAACACCAAAGCGGATTTACTGCCAAATCAGGATCCGGACTGTCAAATCTGGGTTCAGATCAATGGCGAAGCTCGGACAAACCGATAAATCACAAAAACGGACAACGGACACAACGGCAAAAGCCCGGCCAAAAGACGAGTCACTCGGGCAGATCTGGGCCCAGATCTGAGCCCAGATCCGCTTTCAGTGCCTATAAATAGAGGATGAAGGGCTCATTGTTTGAGGTTGGAACTTTTTGAGGCGAAACTCTGCTGGATTGAGAGCTAACTTTGGAGTTTTTGAAGCTTTGAAGACTTAGCTTTTCAGATATGGTTCTTGGCGAGCATCCACGTCAGATAAGGTAGGAGTTCGAGAGAGAGATCAGATCTGAGATCTACACGACTATCCTCCGGATCAAAACTTGGTTTTTGATCCCGAGAAGAGTATCGATTTCGCTTGGTCGATTTCGATTACTAAAGATTATTATTTCCTTGGCGAAATAGTACCCCCGGCTGTTATTTCCTTCGTGAAATAGCACCCGTCATATCGTGTAGATCCGACCGGATCAAGGTCGCGCGGTGGTCCACGGATTAACCCCGACGCAGGCAAAGAACCCACACACGCGAGAGACCCTAAAACAGGATCTCGCGATTCGTTCGACATAAAAGGAAAGTTGTAATTTTCATTTTCTTCTGATTTTGTTGTAACCGGATCTTATAAAAAGACCGGATCTTTTGTAATCGATAAACTATTACTCAAGAGTGCAATGGAATCGAAGAACATAATTTTTCCCGCGAACAGATGCCTCCATCGATGCTGGCATCGATGTCGGCTTCTCTCCTTTTGCTGTCTGCCGAATTCTTCTTCCATTGGCTTTTGGGCTTGGATTTTGTGCTTTTGCTTGGACTTTTGGGCTTGGCATTTTCTCTTGAATTTCCATTGGGCTTTGATTTATTTCTTCATTAAATATTTGAAAGAATTCATTGGCTTCATTTCTTCATTAAATCAAGGGCTTTTTATTGAAGAGATGAGGGTTTTGAGATTTATTCTTCATTAACCTGCAATTAAACATAAAAACAGTTATTAGTGGTATATTTATTCATATAAAATAGATAATGAGGGTATAAAATTATAATAAAATGTGATTATCAAATACCCCCACACCTAAACTTTTGCTAGTCCTCTAGCAAAGAAATAAAATAAAAAGAAAATCTCAACTCACTTTCGCAGGAATCACGGTTGTATTTAGCGCATACAACAAGCCTTTAAACCTTTAGGTTACCCTAGTGGACGAGTTGTAGTCTCGTGAGGGTTTGCAGAGAATATACCCACAAAATTCGGTCAACTTGTCAAGTTAAATAAGTGAGTAAATAACTAATTTTCCTTGATATATTTAGACATTCTAATTGAAGCTAGTTAATAATCAAGAAAACGTTTTTATATATAACTCCAATGTAACTCTTTTAGAAAATCTTTTTCATTATAGCAATACAAAACCAAGTCAAATCTTAGAGATTTAATTAAAAAGTTTTGAAAAGAACATGCTAACTCTTTGTTTTAAATAACTTTCAAGTCTCTTGATCAAAAATTGTTTTTCAAAACCATATATACAAAACAACAATATATATAAAAAATGGTTAGTGTTATATGTAAAATTTTTTTTTTCACTCTTTAATTCTTGGTGATTGTTTTCTATTTTAACGGGCTTTCTAAGTGACCATTTAATTTTTAATTAAAAGTCTAAGGTAAGACTTAAGTAAAGTATACTAGTTGAAAAAATCATTTCTTAAGAATTTATTTGGAGTTATCATAAAAGGTGGACTTGAATATGTCACTAACTAAGAATTAGAAAATTTAAAATCTATCAATTTGATCAATTATTACTTAACTCTATTAATTTGGCAAGTGACAATATTTTTATAATTTTTTTTCTAAAACTAACAAAAGATAAATGCTGAGAGAAACAAAATACTAATTAGCAAAATATAAACAAAAGCTAACTAGCTTACACCCCCATACCCAGACTTTGTAGTGTCCTCAAGGCAAATAATATCCAGAATATCAGGCTAACTAGCTTACACCCCCATACCCAGACTTTGTAGTGTCCTCAAGGCAAATAATATCCAGAATATCATAGTTTAATAAGTACATGCCGAACAAATAATATCCAGAATATCATAGTTTAATAAGTACATGCCGAAATAAAAATCAAAGACTGGGTAAAAAAAATAACAAGAACATCCCTCACTGCTCATCTCCTGATATATCATCATCCACATCATCAGCGGCAGCTGCTGAACTCGGTCCTGCCTCATCCTCTCCTGGGAAATCATCTGGCTGAAATGATGTGATATAACTATGAAGCTCAGGTGGAGGTCCATCTGTATCTCCATGTTCTCTCTGCCATCCTCTCACCAAATATGCCAGGGTATCAGTGGAGTAGCTCATCTGACCATGTATCTCGTGTATATGCCGCTGCATCCTGTGTATCTGTGTCTGCATCCTGTCCATGAGACTCTGCATTCAGTCCATCTCCTCTCGAGTGGGGTCATGTGTAGCTGGCTGGTGCTGAGGAGGCTCTCTACCTGAAGGCCCGGACTGATCTCGCCCTGAAATGCTCCTCCTCACAGTCTGATCATTCAGTAACCCCTTCCCTGCTTCTAACCTATCCTCTGCGAATACTGGAACATGAAATCTATGGCAGAGTCTTGTGATGAAATAGGGGTAAATGAGCTGAATACGTGATGCAGACTGTGTCCTGACCTAATCTAACACATTCTCCACTGATGAGCGCATCCATACAAATATAATCCTCGCTATATCAAATCGCTAACCAGTGGCTATCCAAAAGAGAAGGAGAATATCGTGTGGGGGTAATGACGGAGTATGCAGTGTTGGGTTTCAAATCAAAGTTCAGGAAAAGATTAAGTAATATATATTCTGGTTTGAGATTTCCTGAACCGAAACTAGATGTAAAGACCCTCCCACACAAGGTTGCAGACATGTTGTTGTATTCTGGTGTACCAGGCTATAAAGTGGAGGCTAAATGGAAGTAATTGTTAGACCCTAGAGGGGGCTCTGCAAGGTCAAGGGTAGCACGGATAGTGGAAAGATCGAAAATAACCCTAACACCCCTCACGATAGAAAAAGCTGAATATTCTCTATCTGGATCAATCTCCCATCCAGAATAGAACTCATGCACTAATGAAATGTTGGCTTTTTCTAAGGGTTTAGTCATCATGCTCCTAAGACCTACTGCAGATAACATGGTGACTGTGGAATGATATGTATGCAGTGCACTCATCTGAAATCCCCTCTCAAAATGAATGTTAAGACCCACAATTCTAGCTAAAATAGTAGGTCTATCTATGTCGGTATCAGATGGATCAGATGATGATGAACTTGCTCGAGATTTCTTTCTGGGAGGCATCTACAGAAAAAGAAAAGAAAAAAAA
>NC_033797.1:98549797-98550831 GCF_001876935.1 Asparagus officinalis | reverse complement strand
TTCTGTCGCCCAGAGAACTTTTGACCTCAGGTTCGGTCGACCGGTGCGGTCGACCGAATACTGATACTCAAAAAACTGTATATCTGGTTTTAAAACGCTGTTTAAAAATATCAAATAAATTCCAAAAAATGTAAAACTTTGGGGAATGATTGTAGACATGATAATAAACATGCTACAACGACTGGTTTCGAAAAAGGACTTCCCAAATGAAAAATATCATCATTTTACAAAATAGTCCAAAACATGAAAACCTGAAAATTGATATTTTGATATTTTGACTTAAACAATATTTTGAAACCTTATGAAATGATTGTATAGACTTGATAAAAGATATAATATGTTGTTATGAAGTCTATAACCTAGAAATGCAATATTTTCATAAAATTGCATATTCTATGCAAATATATTCAAAACACTAAATATGATTTCATTAAATATAAGCTTTTTAAAGGGGAAATCATATATAGGCATATAAATATGAAACAAAATAGTATTTTCCAATTCTATTCATTTGTTTCATAGTAAAATCATATATAGGCATATAAATATGAAACAAAATAGTATTTTCCAATTCTATTCATTTGTTTCATAGTAGAACTTGAAAACTATCAAACTAAAACATATATGTATATATATAATTATATATATACAAAAACCAAAACGTGTATGTGTGTATATGATTGAGCTTAGAATATTAAACACACATAATATAAACCTATACTAAATATACCCAAGCTTGATGAAGGTCTTCAATGAGCATGACTTGGTAAACTTTGCGGAAGAAGCTTGTAATTGGATCTTTAACTTGAATTAACGTTGCTTGGTTCCATCCATCCTCCAACTTATTGTTTGCCTAGAATCAATATAAAACACAAACACTAGACAAACAATATTAGATGTAAATTGTTTGTAAATCATCATCAAAATAAGAAGGCCAACAGTAATCTGGAACATCAGTGGGTGGCTCTACAAGGTCAAGGGTAGCACGGATAGTGGAAAGATCGAAAATAACCCTAACACCCCTCACGATAGAA
>NC_033797.1:98547108-98548797 GCF_001876935.1 Asparagus officinalis | reverse complement strand
AACGGGTCTCCACGTTCAGATCGAGACCATGCATGGTGTCCTTATGAGGGAAAGACGCTACCTTTTGTCACTGCGCCAAGAAGATGCCACCGCTAATGCTTCTTTCGAGGCGAGGGTTCGACGGGAGGCTGAAGATGATGTTCGTACTTTGCATGTGGAAAGGATAGCCGTGGTTAGGTCTGAGCTCGCGTCCTTCAAACTCCTGGGATAAGCTCGTAAGATAGGAGTAGATCCAGGATACCCTGTTCAATGTTTTGTTCCTTGAATGTAATGTTATGGCTCTCATGATTATAAAGTCATAACTTTGTTCAAATGTATTGTCCAGAAACATCTAATGAACTTCACATTTTCTCGTTACACACGCACTTCTTTTCATATTCTATCATGTCGACACTCAGCATCTTACTCATGCGATGGGCAGACTCAATTACTAGAGATTTTGTGCTGGAGGTGAAACTCAAACGATGGTGAGTTTGTGTTGCCAGCAAAACTCAAATGCTGACGAGTTTGAGCTACATGCGAGACTCAAGTGCGGGCGAGTTTGTGCTACAGGCGAAACTCAAGCACGGTGAGTTTGCGCTACAGGAGAAACTCAAATGCTGGTGAGTTTGTGCCGCAAGCGAAACTCAAGTGCTGGCGAGTTTGTGCTACAAGCGAAACTCAAGCGCGGCGAGTTTGTCCTACAGGCAAAACTCAAGTGCGGCGAGTTTGCGCTACAAGCAAAACTTAAGCACGACGAGTGTGTCCTACAGGTGAAACTCAAGTGCGGCGAGTTTGCACTACAAGTGAAACTCAAGCGTGGCAAGTTTGTGCTATAGGCGAAACTCAAGCGCTGGCGAGTTTGTGCCACGCGTTCGCCTGTGGACCCAAATGCTTGCCAGCTAGGGCGACGTGCGCATGTCAATCCTCATTAATTACAAAATGTCGGGATGCTTCGCCTTCTGCACTCGATCCGAATAGTCGGTTTGGAGTCCCAAGAGCCGAGGCTTTTACGGGCGTCGAGCTCAAAGCGACGCTGCAGATCTGCATCGTTCGATCTACTTGAGGCAGCGAATCTTGACCGTCGAACTTTTTAGCTATATAATGTGCTCGATGTCTCTTCGTTAGAGTTCTCGTGCTTACGAAAATTCACTAGAAGAGAACTTCTACAAAATTTCTCTGATCAATGGCCACTGACTCCGATTCTGGTGTCTTCGAGGGAGAGGGCGTTGGCTCTTCCTCTACTGCTGCCAGCGTTCGCGCGATGCGGTCTTCCACTACCAGTTTGACCCGAGGGTCTTCTACTTCGAACTCTGGTCCGACGCTCGCCATCCTCCAGAAGTTGGAGGATGACCTACGTACGGGAGATATCACGACATGCTCCCCTTTGTGGGGGAGCGTCTTGAGGAACTCCAATGTGCAGGCAGTCCCTAGCTCGCCCGGCGATGTGAACGGGAGCTTCAACACTTGGAGGGGCTAATGTACCGCTTGGAGGAGTTGGTGCAGGCCGACCCTGAACTGGCGCCTCTCGCCATGAGCATCCTGTTCGAGCGCGAAGCCTTGGCACGGCGTATTCAAAAACAGGAGGCTCTGCTCAGACGTCTACACAGGAGACATCGCGCCATACTGGCAAAGATGGATGCCTATCTGGATGCCGTCTTCTTTGCAGACGTTGGGTCCCTCGAAGGCGAGGCGAAGCTAAAGAGGCTT
>NC_033797.1:98545961-98547094 GCF_001876935.1 Asparagus officinalis | reverse complement strand
GAGTCCAGGGCGATCCAACTCCTTCGCCAGGAAGAGGAGGACGGCGAGGCTGCTCTCTCCAAACTTTGACAGCGACAGGAGGAGAGGGTGCGGGCTAGGCGCGAGGTGGAGCTGGCGGACGTCAAGGCCAATATCGCTGCTTTCAGCCTGCTGAAGTTGATGTAGAGCGTCTTTCTTATTGTTAGACACTGTTTGCAGTTTTACTGATGCTTGATGCATCATAGTTTAAAACAATGTCCCTAAATTTGGCCTGGAATGGTCCTTTATTCTTTTGTTTATTTACTGCTTTGCATGCACAGTCTCTTCTTTATTTTCTATGTTGATCTATGCTTAGGACTATTGGTTAATCCTTGATAGCCATTGTGTTGGACTCGCCTGCGCTGCTTGTCGCCTGAATCGAGTCAATTATACCATCTTTCACAGTGTGGCGAGCCTTCGATGAGTTTGTCTTGGACTTAGTCGCTAGGGCCCTCTTCCGCTTTTGGTTGTTCGCAGCCAGGGGTCGGGTGAACCCCGACTTTTGCGTTGCGGTTCGGTCAAGTCTGAGGGGATAACATTTTAGCCCAAATAATAGAGTGGTTGCGTGCGTAGGCGACCGAATCAAGGCCCCAACAATGACTCGCTGTCTGGCGAGTTGCTGTTTGAGGGATCAGTTGGGGCATGTCGCCTGATAAGCCGCCTTTTGATGATTATCGTCGTCCTCAAGGGCGACGACGTGAATGATAATCGAATCGTTCAGGGATGTAGGAATATGACGATTGATTGTTGTCGAAGCCGTCGCATGGTAGGTCGCTACCCATCGGTTATTCTAAGAGAATATTAGGATATCCAGAATAGGTCAGGTAGTTCAGGGACGTAGGAGAGTGACTTTTGACGGAAGTAGTGACACGTCGCATGGTAGGTTACTACTTAGGCCGTGTTACTCATGGGAATAACGGGGCTAGCCATCTGAGGTGATTATTAACATGATAGAATTTCGTTGTGATCGGAGCAACTATGAGGACTTGTCATCCCATTAGAGGGGATCAGTAAGTTGATTTTATCAGAGGTGAGGGTTAACATGACGGGATTGTTTGTCGCGATGTGCGACTTTGTGGGTTCACCATCCTATTGGAGAGGATTGACAGGGGAAG
>NC_033797.1:98469303-98545951 GCF_001876935.1 Asparagus officinalis | reverse complement strand
ATCAGAGGTAATGATTAACTTGATAGTTAATTTTGGTCCTAAGTGTAGGAAGGTTGGACCAAGTGGCGATCCAGGTTATACTTAAGAACACTGTATGTAGCGTATTGTATTGGGTTTCCCGTCAAAGTATGTGAAGTAAGAACAGTTTAGCCTCGTGTACCAATTGGAGGGAGTGAGGACCAGTTTAGACTCATGCACTCATGGGAGTTTGGAGGGGCAGTTTATACTCTTGCACCAGTAGGAGTTTGAAGGAGAACTAGGGGTAGTACTTCTTCAAGAACTTGCCATTGATAGGCATCATGATCTTGTAACCATTTGGTTTGATGAGACGATAAGCTCCATTCGAATAGACTGTCTCTACCACGAACGGTCCTTCCCATTTGGGCTGAAATTTTCCCTTCTTCTTGGAAGTGAGAATCATCGGTCGCCGAACGGTGAGTACTAATTCTCCCTCCTTGAAGGATCGACGCTTGACTTTCTTTTCGAAAGCCTTAGCCATTCAGGCTTGGTAGAACTCAATGTGTTGTTGGGCTTCAAGCCGCTTCTTATCCAACGCTTCAAGTTCCACGAGGCATCGTTGATGATTATCCCCGGTCGTCATCCCTGTAGCTAGGGCGACACAGAGGGATGGAATTTGAATCTCTAATGGTAACACGGCCTCACAGCCATATACCAATGAATAAGGTGTGTTGCCGGTCGATGTACGAACCGTTGTGCGATACGCCCATAAGCTCTCGTCCAGCTTCTCATTCCAGTCGCGCTTGCTATTGGAAGTCATCTTGGTTAAGATCTTAATGATTGTTTTGTTGAAGGCCTCGGCCAAGCCATTCGCAGAAGGATTGTAGGCTGTAGAGGAAAGGTTCTGTATTCGGAACTTGTCACAATACCGGGTGAACGCATGACTAATGAATTCTGTGCCGTTGTCATGAATGATACGACGAGGTACGCTGTATCGGTATATGATATGGTGTTTGATAAACTTAACCACATCATTGGTTTTGACTTCTCTTAAAGGGATAGCTTCGGACTATTTAGAGAAGTAGTCGATAATCGCGAGGATGAATCGATGACCTCTTGCCCACAGTGGGTATATTGATCCGACGATGTCCATCCCTCACGCTTCGAAAGGCCATGACACCGTTGTCAGGTGTAGGTCTTCAAGAGGTCGATGTATGTAGTCGGTGTGGATTTGGCATGTGTGGCAACGCTTTGCGTAAGCAACCGCGTCGCCGACCATCCCAGGCCAAAAATAGCCTATTCCCCGTAATAGATCCCAAAGCTTGGGTCCGGGCTAGTGAGCTCTGCAAGTGCCATCATGGGCTTTGTGCAGAGCTTCTTGTGCTTCTGTCTTTGAAAGACATTGAAGTAACAAGCCGTCATACGACCTTCGATACAATGTCTTTGTGGTCGAATCGTAGTAGAACCTTGAGGCACGTCAGCGGACAGACTCTCGCTCCCTAGCATCTTCGGGCAGCATGTCGTACAGGATGTAATCGATGATTGGGAGACGCCAATCTTTTGGGTCAGGCCGATCCAAAACTTGGTGAGTGGCGTTCACTTCTAGAACAACCTTTGGTCGAAAGAGTCTTCGGCTTATCACAGTGACCCATTGAGTCATTTCTAATGGCTGGGCCAAGTTAGCTGCCAAGGATGTGAGGGCGTTCGCGCGCGTGTTCTTGGAACGAAGCACATGCTCGATACGAAAACTTTCGAATGACTCCACTAGCTTGGTAGCTGCTTTGTGAAGCGGGATCAGGTCGTCATTTCTAACTTCGTATTCCCCCGTCATTTGCTTGACAATGAGCTAAGAATCGCCGTAGGCCTTGAGATATTTTATCTCTAACTCTCTTGCCAGCTCGAGTCCAATGAGTAGCGCATTGTACTCAGCCACGTTGTTGGTGCATGGCTCCGTTAGAGAAAAGGCTCGGGGTAATATTTGGTTATGTGGGGAAGTGAGGACCACCGACAACGATAGATCCGCTCGTGCCGACGCGAGACACGCCATCAAAGAACATCTGCTAGGCGTCCGCTGGGGAGGTCGTGTTGACTTTGGGGGGTTCATCTGGCAAATCCTAGAATAGGTTAGTTTTCACCCCTAGCGGATGACTAGCCATGAGATCACAGATAGCATGTCCTTTGACTGATTTCTACGGTATAAAGTGAATGTTGTACTGAGACAGTAAGAGTGCCCATCTAGCCAAATGCCAGTTTAAGGCCGCGGGCTGCGTCATGAAGACTCGGATGGGGTTCATCCGGGAAATGACATGGATGGTTTGGCCGACTAGGTAGTGTCGCATCTTTTGGATGGCAAATACCAAAGCTAAACACTCCTTTTCGACCATAAGGTATCGCCGTTCGACGCCCTGTAGGGTTCTACTCAGGTAGAAGATGCCCTGCTCGTGGCTGGCATCATCATTTTGTGCTAAGAGAGCACCCAGGGAATGCTCCATAGCCCGTATGTAGATGAGGAATGGCTTTCCTGAGATTGGAGCCGCAAGGATAGGCGGGTTCAAGATATAAGCTTTGATCTCCTCAAGGGCCAGTTGGCAAGGCTCATCCCGCACGAAGGAAGTACATTTCTTCATTAGTTTGGAGAAGGGTTGACACTTACCCGAAAGATTTGAAATGAACCTCCGGATGTAAGCCAATCGTCCCTGAAGACCCCTTAGTTCCTTAAGATTTCTGGGCGGCTGAAGCTCCTGAATAGCTCATACCTTGTCTGGGTCAATTCGGATTCCTTTTGTTATTACCACGAACCCGAGAAATTTACCGCTGGACATCCCTAAGAATGACTTCATATGATTCATCTTGAGTTGGTGAGTTCTCATGAGTTCAAACATCACCCTCAAGTCTTAGAGATGGTCATCTTTACTGGAACTTTTCACGACCAAGTCGTCCACATAGCACTCGACTGTCTTTCGCAGGTGATCTCGAAAGATCGTGCTCATAGCACGTTGGTAGGTTGTACCGGTGTTTTTAAGTCCGAAAGGCATGACCGTGTAGCAGTATACCCTTATTGGAGTCCTGAATGAAGTGTGTTTTTCATCCTCGGGGTGTATTTTGATTTGATTGTACCCTGAAAATCCATCCATGAAGGACATCCTCTCAAACCTGCATGTATTATCAATAATGACATCCGTGATGGGCAAAGGAAACTCGTCTTTAGGGCACGCAGCATTGAGATCCCTGAAGTCAATGCAGATGTGAATCTTACCGTTCTTCTTTAGGACTGGAATAATATTATCTACCCAGTCGGGGTGTTGTTCCTCTGTGATGAAACCGGATTCGATCAGCTTCTTCACTTCGGCCTCGATTGCCTCTATGATTTGTAGACAAAACCGCCTCTGCTATTGTTTGACAGGTTTGGTGTCTAAGCCGATGTTGAGGCGATGCATGATGACCCGTGGATCGAGGCCGGGCATGTCCTCATAATTCCATGCGAAGACATCAATGTATTTCCATATGAGGGCAATGAGATCTTCTTTCTCTTGGGGAGGTAGACTACCACTGATGAATATGGGCTTGGGATTGGTCTCATCGCCCATGTTCACTTGGAGGATTTCATCCTCGGTCGGTGGTTCACGTTGCTCAAAGCGACTACTCCACTAAGCGTTGACATGGCGGTCCTATGTCTCATCATAAAGCGGGACCTGTCTGTCCTCTGCCATTTTGGCGGGATCAATCGCAGCCATGTTGACTGTAAGGTTATCGAACAAGTCCCCCACGCTGACGTTTGAGTCCCATACTAAGGTTGTCGACGATCGATCCCCTGAACAAGCATAGTCGGAGTCCTCGTTAAAATAACAGAACAACTCCGATAAGGAAGAGGAGTAGCCTAAACCCCTCCGAGTCTTGTTGAAGTAATTTGAGGGTTTGCCTTTAGGCACATAAGCAGGTCGGATGATTGTCTTTCGCCCCCGGCCATAATTCAGGCCCTCTGGACGAGTGAGGTCGTACCCCATGTTGCTCATTATGCACTCTGCGATTTGACTGTAATGCGAAAACTGAGGCACGGGGTCTTCCTCTTCAGACTCGTCCCACAATGTGCGCAAAGGGTGATCGATTCGTCCAAAGATAATATCTTTTTTATAGTTATCCCAGGCCGGCACGATGAGTACGGCTTGTGAAGACTTGATCGGTTGTCTCTTCGCGACATACGACGAGGAATGGTCATTATAGAGCTTCGACATTAGGTCGTTAGGCGCATCATCCTCGGACGTTAAGCAAGATGACAAATAAGCAAAGTTGAACTTCTCATTCAAGATAATCTCCTCCGCTTGAAAAGCATTGGTTACATTATGACTTTTGTAGCCAATTACAATTGATTCAAAATCATTCAAGACCAGGTTGTCGTCATACTCAGGCTCGCTATCCGCTTATTGCCGCTCTCGAGCTCCTCGATCGATGGTTCGTCGGGGTCCTGGTACAGCAGAGAGTCTGTGAAGTAGTTTTCGATGCCCTTGAAGGGTTGCTTGTTGACTACTACTATTTTCACCTGCTCGTAATCATCCACATACTTTAAGCATTGGTATAGTGTGGACGGGACTATCAGGTTGTTGTGGATCCACGAACGTCCTAAGAGCACGTTGTAGGATGGCTCGGTGTCGATGACGTAGCAGTTCACCTCCGTCTTCATGTCGCCTATTCGGTACTTCGAACGGATTTTGCCGAGCGGCGGAGTTCCAGTGGCATTAAAGCTAAAGATAGTCGTGGTAGACGTAGACAGACATTTCGGGGGTATCCCCAGGTATTTGATCAGCTTCAGGGGTACGATGCTCAGCGTAGACCCTGGGTCGACTTGAATTCGATCCACCTTTGAGGAACCGACATACCCCATGAAGTATAATGGTCGATCATGAGAGGTGCTTTTGATGAGCATGTCCTCAGGAGTGAATGTGATACAAGGGACCCGCCTCTCGGTGGTCTGGCAGCACATCGTACATTCTCGTTCCGTGTCTTCTTCCCTCAAGAAGTGGGTGGCGAAGACTTCCGAGTCGGCCAATGCCTTTTGTAGGGCTTCCTGGGTAGGTCTGGATAACCGTAGGAGGTCATACATGGTAATTCGTGCAGGGATGCTTTTTAGCTGCGCGAGCACGTTGAATCGGAAAGGCTGATTGCTCGAGCTTGGCCTATTTGGACTCGAAGGGGCTGTTGTAGCTGGCCCCGTGGGAGGTGCTGATTGCTCGAGCTTGGCCTATTTGGACTCGAAGGGGCTGTTGTAGCTGGCCCCGTGGGAGGTCCTGTCGGGTTCTCCGCCCTTGTAGGGTATTCTTTGGTGAATTCTTTTCCCGTTCGAGTAGCGAGGGTGGCAGTTTTCTCATCGAAGTCAGTGAGGGTAGATACTACAGTCTGGTCTCCGTCTGGCATAGCGGAGATGACATTGCAAGGTTTACCTTTGGTCTTCATTGAGGGCTTTGCAGTCCACTATTCGTTGTTAAGGAGGTCCAGATGGACCCACATCACCTGACCCGATGGCAAGATCTGGGGTACTAAACCTTTCTCTTGTTGGTTGTGAGGGTCGTCGTTAGTGATTTTCAGGACCGCCTTGGGGATAGGAATTACCCCCGCCGGAGCCTGAACCTTCGGGAGATCTGTCCCAAAACTCAGGGTGATCATATTCGTGGTCACCTACTTTTGTATCTTCTCCTTCTTTAGGACTCCTGTATCGTAGAGGGCCTGGAGCTTGTTCTTGAGGATGTAACACTTAGAGGTGTGGTGACCAAGGAACAGGTGATACGCACAGTAACCCGGGTCGCTAGTCTTGTTTTCCTCCTCAGGCTTCGTGACCTCTGGTAGTTTGATTCGATTGCTCTTTAAGAGAGTGTCAAATGTTTCCACCACTTGGTCCTCTCTGAAGTCGTGGTAGTTTGATTCGATTGCTCTTTAAGAGAGTGTCAAATGTTTCCACCACTTGGTCCTCTCTGAAGTCGTATTGCCTTGGAGGGCGTTGCTCGAACTAGAGTGTCAAATGTTTCCACCACTTGGTCCTCTCTGAAGTCGTATTGCCTTGGAGGGCGTTGCTCGAACTACTTGGGCTTCGACCTTTGGGCCGTTTTGGGTGCTGAAGCAGAATCGACGGCTATGATCTCTTTTCCTCTTGTTAGAGGGGGATTCTTTGGCATGGTCGGCTCCACGGCTCCCTTCTTAGGGTGAGGTTCTTGATCATATTTTCTACCTGCTCGCCCTGGCGAACAAGTTCCTTCTAGGTCCGGGTTTCCACCGTGCCGACCTTGGACAGAATGTGGATCTAGAGATTATTATGGCACATTTCGATCAGTGTGGATTCGGAAACTTGGTCCCGATAGTGGACCGATTGGTTCCTGAATCTCTTTACGAAGTCGTTGACCGACTCTGATTTTCGTTGCTTTTCGGCGAGGAGGGTGACCATCGACACCCCTGTGTCGTCGTCGAAGAAGCGGGCCAAGAAGAGCCTTTTCGCGTCGGCCCATGACTTGATAGAGCCAGGTTCTAACTTGCGGAACCATTAAAACACTACCCTCTTAAGGGTGCCTATGAACAACCGGGTGAGGATAGCTCGTTCCCCGTAAGGAACCTAGTCTGCGCTATAAAATAGTAGATGTGTTGTGAGAGTGAGCCCTTGCCATCGAACTGCACCAAGCTAATCGGCTTGAACTTTGCTGGGTATGGAACTGTATCCCACTCGACAGGATAGGGTCGGACTACCCCCAGCTTGTTCATATTTTACTGGAGTTTCAAAGCGTTGAGCTGGCTTTGGAACTCATCGAACCTCTTATTGTGGGTGCTACCCCCAGTGTGCGACGTCCCTAGTGATGTTTTTGAAGAGTAATCGGAGTGTGGACCGGCACTATCCTCCATTTTAGTTGTTGGATGAGGAAGAGGTAACTACTCCTTACTCCCCGTCAACTGCGGTAGGGTACGCTGGGCTCTCTTCTTCTTCTTCTTCCTGTTCAAAAGCTGCTCCAACATTTTCCTTAAGGAGTCGATGGTCGCTTGTTGCTCTTCGAACCTCTTGGCAACCGTCTGATCATTCGTGGTGTCGACCATGTGTACTCTTGCCAGTGCGTCCTGACTCGAGTGCGATGTTTGGGATGTGGCTGCCGCGGAGTAGACCTCGTCTTCACTGCTGGAGGGAGGTGCTAAGGTTGAGTAATCAAACCCAATGCTCACCCCCGTGCGACTATGGGTATGCTGGTATATACCGTCTTTTCCACGTTGAACAAGCAGAGGATTAGGCCCCAGAAAGGAGTCTGAATCCGAAGAACCAGAAAGTACCGTCTTACCCTTGTCCGTCATATTGATTGTAGCGAACGGGAGCTCTAAGTCATCAAGGGCGCGTTTTCTTCGGCGACTGCGCCTTTGATGAATAGATTTTGGTTGGGAAGGCAGCTCGGAAAGTCTTTCGAACACCGAAGGTATCCTAGTTCCTACACACTGACAATCAGCGAGTATCGTCTGGATAAGCCTTTCGCAGTGATACTGAGGACTCACCTCATGCATGGTGCGTTTGTGAGTTAGGTAACCCCGGAGGTCTCCTTCGGGTGGTTGGCGACAACCCCCAGCGTGAGAAGAATCAACCGAGCGACCACGTGAGAGAGGTTTGGACGAACTCTCTAGCGCACGCCGAGTAGAATGGTTGGGTGTCGAGGTCAGGCGAGTTCGCCTTGACAGGCGACTCCCCGCGCTAGGGTGAATTTGTGCCTATTGGCGGCCTTCGTCTATCCGTTCATGTGGGCGGACTCGGGATGTCTCTCTTATGACTTTTCCTTTACTGTAAAGGCTTGTCTGGCCGTAACATGGTTCGCTAGATGTCAGCGGTCCGTTTGTCTGAGCAGACCTGCCTGAGCTGGGCAGTCTGTTTGCGTGAAGGCTTGTCTGGCCGTAACATGGTTCGCTAGATGTCAGCGGTCCGTTTGTCTGAGCAGACCTGCCTGAGCTGGGCAGTCTGTTTGCTTCAAGGATGTGACCTGAGAAGCAAAGTCTGCCTGTTTTGGCAAGCCCGTCTGGAGCACTGGACTTAACAGAATGGGGGATGTTGTGGTCAGGGCGAATCTCCCCTGCTTGTGAGAGTTCACCTGATTTGGTGATCTCCTCAGCCTTGGGAGGGCTGAGTCCCCACCTCGCATCTTTCAGACCTGAATAATACCTCAGGCCGTCATACGAGGCTAAGGTTTGAGCTTTCTGCTGGGCGAGGAGCTGTCGTCGTTGCTCCCAGGATCTTCTTGAGAGAGGGGCGTCTGAGCGGATCATGTCGACCTGGTTCGTGCCAGAGTGAACCTCCGCTTCCTCTTGGGCGAAGATTTGTGAGGGTCATTTGGTGACCCATTTGGCGATATTTCGCCTAGTGTTGCCGACCTTTGGTTTGGCCGTGATAAATTTTGGGGAAGTTTGATTCCCTGCTATGACTCGGATGGGGTCTTCGAACACGGGGGCTTTGACCGTTTGAGGTCGGCCTCTACGCACGACTCGGTGACGTTTGTGGGACATGTCGCCAGCAAAGGAGGAGGAGGACAAGTACTCTTCGTACTTGGCCTAGTCTAACTCGATTTCTAGGGACTCCACGGTCGTCCCAACAGGAATCTCGTCAAATTGAGCTACCACCAATTCTATTAAAGAAATAGTTTCTCCCATTGTGGTCACCATCTTCTGTAGGTGTAAATTTTGATCTCCCAAAACAGGGATTTCGTTTGTATTTATAAGAATAGCTTATTATAAACTAATGAATCAAAATTATAACAGAAGCGGAGGGAATGCCCTCCTTGTTTAATGTGGGGACTTTGGTATCTATAGGACGCCTTGCTCGGTTCTCGCACCAAGTCTGCTTCCCTTGGACGATTCGACCGAGATTGCTGGTGAGCTTCAGTATGCAGTAGAAGCTTGTGTTAGTCGAGTTCGAGTTACCGAGTTTGATGGTGATCAGGGCCCGAAGCTAGGAGAGAATGCTACAGTGCAAAGGTCATACAAAGAGCTTATCGTCAACTCCGTCGAGAGTTGAGAGCTATGGTTCAGCTAACTAATTTTATCAATTAACTATGAGCCAGCCGAACTGTTGAACCGCTAGCTTGCTGAACCCTTCTTCTATGGCCGGAAGAAGTTCTTAAATAGAGGAAAGATAGCGTGGCTACTCCTTGAATCATAGGATATGACCATGTACTATTGGGAGACACCATGCTCCTCACTTGTACTGTGAGTGGCCGCTTGGAGGGATTGGAGCACTGTACTTTCCCCCTTCACATTGTAGGAAAATGGGAAGGTCCACTCCTATACGTGATACTGCGGCTAACTAATACCCGAGTGAGTCTGGCAAGCTCGTCAATGGCTTGACAGTTTGTTTGGTCGTTCAGGCGAGTCTTGGCTACTTGATCGAACTTAACTCGTGCAGGCGAGTTAAGTACAACGGAGCAAGCTTAGCCACTAGTGTTAGACCCCTAGAGGGGGGGTGATTAGGGTCTTATGCTAATCTAATCCGATTAAATGCCAATTAAAATATTTTACAACTTTATTCTTGCAAGATAGGTATACAATCTATTATGGGCAAGAATATGCAATATACACAAAGTGATATATCCTATATGATGAAATATATATGCAAGGATATATAAACTGAGGGTGATATAAGCATAAACAAGATAAACAAGATAGTGGACAAAGTGAACAATAGATAATGGTGACAAGAATGATATGAACAATAAGCACAAGTGAGACGCCAAGACAATCACAAACACACAAAGATGATCACGGAGTTCGGACCTTCCGTCCTACGTCTCCGCTCCCCACTCCCGGGGAGAAATCCACTATCAACCGGGTTTTCTACGTTCACCCGAACAACGTTTACACCTCACACTCGGTTTTCTAGCTAACCGAAAACTTTACAATCAACACACTATTGTAATCCCACTCTACACCCACTAAGTGTTGGACCTAGCCGTGTCCCCCTCAAGTGCTCGGTTACAACCTCTCCCTAGGCACGTCAACCGACGCCACTCCTCTTGGGACGATCCCCGACTCTCACCACACACTCCTCACTCGGTGTACAAGTGTATTACAAAGTGAATCTCACAATAAGCACAATATAACAAATGATTGTTCTCAACTATGGATGAGAACACAATTAAGCACAACTCAAAGTTACAAACTCTCACCACCCAACTATACTATGTATGTAAATACTAAAAGCTCAATGTGGGTGTGTGTAACAATGAGTAAAATGAAATCTAACTCAAATAGCAAATTAGCAATAATTAATATATGATAAATCAATAATGAAATTGCTAGGGAAAAGAGTTAGAAAACTTCTCTATAAACACAAAGAGAGGATGAGAAGATTTTGAGGATGAAATCCTCAACTGGTGATGCAAACTCCTCTTTGTAACAGCAAACCCCAAAAAACAAACTAAACAAACTCAAACCCTTGTTTAAAACTTTCTTAAACTTGTTTTTAAAACTCTCTTTATCAATCTGAAAAGACATCAGCAATGGGGTATATATACCCACTAGAAATCTTAGCAAAAACCCCCAAAACAAATGACAAAACAGCCCCCAGAGAAACAGCTCAGAAATAGCCGTTAGTAGCCAACGGCTATATTGTCGGTCGACCGAAAATTCCATCGGTCGACCGATGAGAGCAAAAACACGAAGAAAACGTTCTGGACCATCGTCGGTCGACCGGAAATTTTGTCGGTTGACCGATTTGAGCTCTCGGTCGACCGGACCGGTCGACCGACGATTCTCTGGAAAAATACTGACAAATGGCAATTGACCGGTCGACCGTACCGGTCGACCGAAAACTGACATCCCAGAAAAACAAAGCTGATTTTAAAACACTGTTTAAAAATATCAAATAAATTCAGAAAAATGTAAAACTTTGGGGAATGATTGTAGACATGATAATAAACATGCTACAATAACTGGTTATCAAAAAGGACTTCCCAAATGAAAAATATCATCATTTTACAAACTAGTCCAAAACATGAAAATATGAGATACTTGAATTTTGATGTTTTGACATAAACCAACTTTTGAAACTTTGTGAAATGTTTTTGTAGACTTAGTAAAACATGTATAAACTGATATTGAAGTCTATAAACTAAGAATACAATATTTTCACAAAATTGCATATTCTATGCAATGTTTTCAAAAACATAATAGAAAATATGAAATATAGAATTTCATATATATAACCATAAAAACTCAAAACATATGTATGTATATATATAACTATATATATGCATAGAAACCAAAACTTATACATATATATAATTCCGCTAACCTCCATTGGATATGATCGTTGAAGCTCTATTCCATCCATCCTCCAACAACGTTGTTTGTCTACAATAAATACGAAAACACAAATACTAGACAAACAACATCAGTGGTAAATTGTTTGTTAAACATCATCAAAACAAGAAGGCCAACAACTAGTACTGTGAGCGGCCACTTGATGGACTTGGGAGTACCGTGCTCCTCTTCACGTCGCGGGAAGTGGGAAGGCCCATCCCTGTACATGGTATAGCGGCTGCTAAGTACTCTAGCGAGTTAGGTGAGTTTACCATTTGTAGGTGAATTCATCTCTTGACTCGTGTAGGCGAGGTGAACTTCATACAGGCGGACTTGGCGACTGCATGGATTTGACCAATCACTCGTACTGTGAGTGGCTACTTGATGGCCTCGGAGTACTATGCTCCTTCCCTTCACGTCGTGGGAAGTGGAAAATCCCTTCCCTGTACGTGGTATAGTAGCCGCCAAGTACTCTGACGAGTTTGGCGAGTTTTGTTGTCCATAGGTGAGTTCAACTCTTGGCTCATGCAGGCGAGTCAAGTCAGCAGGCGGATTTGTAGTCACCCGATGTAGGCGAATTTGGCGATCATGTGGCCTTGGCTCGTGCAAGCGAGCTCAGCCCTTGGGTGAGCCCAATTTCTAAGCTGCGTGGGCGGTTTGAACATGCAAGCGGATTTCGTGTTTATCTGCTAAGGTAATTTTTACCATCTACAGTAGGCTAGGTTTCTTTCATCTTCGGTCATTTTACTACTATCCTTTTTGACATATTTCTTTTCTATGATTTCTAAAATGTCAAGGTCAATGCATTACAAATAAATTCTCATCCTAGCCTTCCAATAGGCAAAGTTGCTACCGGTGCAAAGGGGTGGCCTAGTGGTGGATTGACCTTCTAGCATATGCATATTCATTAAAGCCTCCATAATGATCTTTTCTCTAAGGGTTTTAAGCCTAACAATAGTAGAGACCTTGCTCTGATACCTAATGATCTTTTCTCTAAGGGTTTTAAGCCTAACAATAGTAGAGACCTTGCTCTGATACCAATTGAAAGGCCCTAGGGGGGTGAATAGGGTTTATGGACCTAACAATAGTAGAGACCTTGCTCTGATACCAATTGAAAGGCCCTAGGGGGGTGAATAGGGTTTATGGACAAATAATATGCAATTAAAAGATATTCCAACAAACCACAAAT
This sequence comes from Asparagus officinalis, assembly GCF_001876935.1. NCBI lineage: Eukaryota > Viridiplantae > Streptophyta > Magnoliopsida > Asparagales > Asparagaceae > Asparagus > Asparagus officinalis. The sequence continues at coordinate 98,533,506 of NC_033797.1, read as the reverse complement.
AAATATGAAATGCAATGACAATAAAAGAGAGTAGGGATAGAGATAGTTAGCCAATTAATGACACACTGTATGTTCACGAGGTTCGGTCCGCTGACCTACATCCCCGCTCCCCACTCTCGAGGAGAAATCCACTACACACCCGGTTTAGAAGCCGGAACTTCTTCTACACAACAATCTCCATCGAGATCTCACAACCACATAGTAGACCTTCACGAGATCAAGCTCACAATAGTAGTAAATCGAAGAAAAGCTCTCTCTTTATAGTAGCCCTATGGCAAAAGAGGAGATTGCAATTGAATCTTGGGATGTAGACTTTGAAACAGTGAAAGCAAATGAAAGTTGAAGCTCTTTGAAAACAATAAATTCAAACACAAGAAATTTGCAATGAAAGCTTGGTTACTGAAGTAGTTAGGGTTGTTGGGTATTTATAGGAAGAGAAAACAACAGCCAAAACTCCAAAGAACCAGTAAAAATCCCACAAAAACCGAGAAATAGATTCTGAGAAAAACTAGCCATTAGGCTGCTTATCAGTCGACTGACGGGAATCATCAGTCGAGCAATTAAAAGATATTCCAACAAACCACAAATAAATATGAAATGCAATGACAATAAAAGAGAGTAGGGATAGAGATAGTTAGCCAATTAATGACACACTGTATGTTCACGAGGTTCGGTCCGCTGACCTACATCCCCGCTCCCCACTCTCGAGGAGAAATCCACTACACACCCGGTTTAGAAGCCGGAACTTCTTCTACACAACAATCTCCATCGAGATCTCACAACCACATAGTAGACCTTCACGAGATCAAGCTCACAATAGTAGTAAATCGAAGAAAAGCTCTCTCTTTATAGTAGCCCTATGGCAAAAGAGGAGATTGCAATTGAATCTTGGGATGTAGACTTTGAAACAGTGAAAGCAAATGAAAGTTGAAGCTCTTTGAAAACAATAAATTCAAACACAAGAAATTTGCAATGAAAGCTTGGTTACTGAAGTAGTTAGGGTTGTTGGGTATTTATAGGAAGAGAAAACAACAGCCAAAACTCCAAAGAACCAGTAAAAATCCCACAAAAACCGAGAAATAGATTCTGAGAAAAACTAGCCATTAGGCTGCTTATCAGTCGACTGACGGGAATCATCAGTCGACTGACGGGAATCATCAGTCGACTGATGAGTTGAACGTTATATTCAAAAACCAGCTCATCAGTCGACTGACGTTCATTTTTAGTCGACTGATTGATCATCAGTTGACTGGTCAGTCGACCAAAAAAGAACAGAAACCTTTTGATGATTTCAGGTATTTTTATCAGTCGACACATCAATCGACTGGTCAGTCGACTAATAACAGATTTTCAACCTAAATCGATTTTTAAATTGAGTTTCAAAGCTCTATTAAAAATAGTAAATAAATTCCAAAAAATATAAAAATTTGGGAATAGTTTATAAACATTTTGACAAACTTGTTTGAAAAGAAATTTTGCAAAAAGATCCTCGTATGTGTGAAAATCATCATTTTAGCAAAAGTACCAAAATACGAGTTTTGAAAGTGTGCAAGTGTGATATCCTATGAGCTTCAAATATAATCAATAAACTACTTGCCTACATTAAGTACTAGAGAGAAAAATAAATAGCAAATATCCCTCACATAGAAATATATGACTTGAGTCTTGATATTTGCTCTTGAGTAGATGAAGCTTCTTATGCATATGGTGCTCTTGAAAGCATTGCTTCATCACTTTGCCTTCACCTCCTTAGATATTGTCATTATAGCTCATTTTCCATGCAATCCTCCATAAAAGGTGATAATGTATATGATCTACAATATAGCTCAATAAATAATTAGCACCAATAATGATGTTTATAAATCATCATCAAAACAAAGGATCTAACATTAAGATCGCATTAAATGCTTGGCAGGAGTCATCATGCCTCTAGCCCCAACAGTCTTTATGACTCATCAGACCACATGGGCCACCATCATACCACCACTCACTTCTCATTTAATACTAAAGTGATCTTCCCTCTAGTCACCAGCCGACACCTGTAAAGCAAAAGCTGACTCGGCTGCCAGCACTTGCTCTTCTTGCCGCCCTACTATACTCGGCCAAAGTGACCAATCCACCCTTTCCCCAGGTATAAATACAGGTACTATTCAAACTTGTTAAAGGTTGACAAAGCTAATCCTCTAACGCATATACTACACAATTACAAGAACTTACAGTTCTTTCTTGACCTTATTCAAGTTCATCAACTAACTTGATTGTCGAATGTGTAACGGGGGAACCAATCCCCACCCTCTTATGAATTTCCATATGCACAGATCATTCAGCCACCCCACTTAAAAACTAGACATAAAGTCAGGGAGCAAAGCATCCCCTCTTCAAAACAGAATAAACCAACCAGACACGGACATATAATTGACTGTTTGATCACTTAACATCAACAAAGAGCAAGTTTCTTAGCTTTATGATAACTCAACGGGGTATTGAAATCAACACTAAGAAAATAGTTACCCTCGTGCAAGGTCCACAAGATGAACGACAAGATAGCCACTTTGGGTTACTTCCTTTTGAAGTCGATCGAAAGAAGTCTGCCTTTTTTCAAAATCCTAAGAGGGAGCAAGGAGCTCAAAGAGGGCATTGGATGGACCATCGAATACAATAACACTCACAAATCTCAAGAGATACTTGAGCACGAAACCACTGTTGAGCTAACCCATATAATAAGAAATCTTGTGCCTCTATCTGGTAGTAACATAATAAGCGGTAAACTCTGTCTTGTTCCAAGAAGAGGACAATGCTCAAAAGCCTATTTATTCTGTCAAATAAATTCTAAAGGCAACCAAATTCAATTTTATTCTTATAGAAAAGCATCCTTTACTCTCATAACCACTGCCAGGAGGCTTCACCCTTACTTTCAAGCACACATTATAGTGGTGCAGACAAACAAACACTTGAAAAAAAATCCCTCAACAATCCAACCACCTCCAGAAGGATGATCAATTGGTCGATTGAGCTCAACGATTATGATACATAGTTTGAGCCTCGAATAACCATAAAATCTTAGTCTTTGGCCGTCTTCTTGATCAATTCGTTCAAATCAGATGATGAATAACCGCCTCATACATCAGCTCCTTTAGATTTTTTAGCTCGAAATATGACCGAATCAGTTCCCCCTTGGGAACACAGTGCTCTCAAATATGATTCTCTCAAATTCTCCATATGGTGGTTACTTTAGGTAGGTGGATCATTTGGAGAGGGAGGCAGTGGCGCATGAGTAGTTCTACACAGCCCTAATGAGTCTACATATGAATACTCCATCGCTTGTGAATTTCCAGCATCAAAAATTAAAGATGAGTATGAAACTCTCTTAGAAGAACTCCGAGCTGCCTTGGCTATCAAAGCCGAGCCCATATTTATCCTGGTCGACTCCTAACTTATTGTTTACTAAGTAAGGGGGAATATGAAGCCATAGACTCTCGAATGGTCCAGCACTTGAAGATGGTTAAAGGACTCTTGAGAAAGTTTAAAGAGTTAAGAATTACCCATGTCCCCCTAACCCATAATGCTCAGACAGATGCTCTATCCAAACTCGGATTGTCAAGCTCCAGGAAGAATCAAGGGCCCGTGTACACGGATGCTCTCAAACATGTTAGCATTAGTGAGACTTTGATAGATTGGTCATGCAGATCGAAGTTCTAGTGAAACCATGTTTATTTGATAATTAACTAAAGGAACCTTGTCAGAAAAGACTGTATAGGTGAGGAGTCTACAAAGAAATGCCCGAAGGTATCTCATGATTGATAATCAGTTATATTGGATCTCATACACTAGCAGCAGTGTGGGACCCTACCTCCGATATCTCTGACCTGAAGAAGCCAATCATGTCCTAAGATAAATTCATGAAGGGACATGAAAAACCACCAGGGAGCTCGAACTTTAGCTCAAAAGACTATCAGATAGGGCTACTACTGGCCGACTATCTTAGCCGAGTCCAATGGGCTCGTCTCTCAATGCAAGTCTTACAAATTCTTTTCAAGTATACCTTGGGCTCCAAAAAATAAGCTCACTCCTCTCATCAACCCAATCCCTTTTGCTCAGTGAGGATTGAATTTTAGGATCACTCCCAATATCATCAGGGTAGCAAAATTTTTTGATTGTTTCCATATATTACTTTACAAAATGGATAGAAGCTGAACCTTTGGCGAAGATCGGTGAAAGCAACGTCACCAACTTTGTATAGAAGTCTATTATCTATAGATTTGGGCTACCTACTTCTTTTGTCATAGACAATGACACTCAATTTGATAGCAAAGGCTTCTGTAGCTTCTGTGAGAACTAGAAGATTCAACTTAAATTCACCTCGGTTAAGCATCCCAAGTGCAATGGCCTTGCTGAAGGTGCCAAACAAATGTTTCCTCTAGGCCTTGAAGAAGAAGGTAGATGAAATGGTTGGAAATTGGGTTAAAGAGTTACCTGGGATCTTATGGCCGTACAGGACGACCTACAAAATTCTATAGGAGAAACCCCAGTTAAGCAAACATATAGGGCTGAAGCGATCGTCTCGATAAAGGTCAGCATGCCAACCATCCGACTTCAATATTTCAAAGAAGAGTCCAACTCTACTGGACTTCGAGTCGGGCTCAACCTTATAGATGAAGTTTGGGAAGAGACATTTAGATCACAAGTCATAATTCAGCAAAGTGTCGCCCGACACTATAATAGCAAGGTTCGACCTTGAAAATTCAAAATTGGCAACCTTGTCCTCCGCAAAGCCATCTTAGACAGGAACATCAAGAATGTCAAATTACCTGCCGACTAGGAGGGCCCATACATAGTAATTGAAGAAGTGCACCCTGGCACTTACTGGTCAGGAAGGATCTTACAGCATTCTTAGTGCATAGAACATCTTAAAAAATATTTTCAATGAATGTAAATGTAAGACTTTTATGTTTATAAAATAAATAATTTTGAATATCTCATTGTTCTATATTATTATAGTGCTTCTAAGACCTTGGTATTATTTCTATGAATAAACCCACTTGATAAAGGGTAAATAATAACCAAGTTGCAAAAGAACAACTATTAAGTTATAGTATAGAAAAATATCGATCCCACAAGAAAGGTGTTATAGGAGATAATCAAAATTGGTTCTTAAGTTGTATGTGCGTGACAATTAGGAGTGATAGAATTGGTTATGAAGAGATAAAGAGAGTGGTTGACTATATGTAAATAAAAACAAAGCTAGATAAAGAGGGGAGAAAGAAAGATGAAGAAATAGGAAAATAAAATCAAGAAGCAAACAAAGAAAAATCAAGAATAAAGAAGAAAATCAAGAAAGTAACAGATGGAGGATACAATTAGAGACATGATGAATCTATAATTGAATCCACTAGTCAATTTCACTTAAAAATTATTAATTATTCTCTTTTTATCATATTTTACTTAAGATTTATTAAGCATAGACTATCAAACCACTTAAAAAAGCATAACATATCAAATTATCATCCAAGTAAAATTAACATTCATGAAAAGAATAACAACTAGATATCAATTATAGAATTCATAAGTATAACTTAGCAAACCATTCAAGATAAGCATTGATTATTAAATTCTTCTTGTACTAATTAGTTCTCTAGTTGATTATCCCAAACAAGATCATTTTAAGCATAAGAGAATAATTCATAAATTATAAAAGAAATCCTAGTTTCATACAATGCTAGAATTACTACAAGAAATAGTTCCACATCTTAAAAAATAAAAACAAAGAATTAAAATCTAAACTAGAGAGAATAAAAGAAATAGAATGAAAATAAGAACTAACTACAAACAAGAAAATAAGAACAAAGATTAAAGATCTAAACTATGAACAAAAAAAAGAATATAAAAGGAAATATAAACTATGCAAGAATATAAATCTATACTACCAAATAAGAGGATAAGAAGATAATACAAAAATAAAGACATAAAAGTAAATCTACTCTACAACACATTAAAATAAATCTAAAACAAGAGAGTTCTATCCCCTTGAATATCTAAGATAAGAAAAGAAAATATTATAAGAAAATAAAAAATAAAAAGAAATATTTACATTGCAAGATGGTTCTAGCCTCTTGAAAGCAAGCATTCATCTTCAACTTCATCAATAAATAAAGAGAAAAAAAGAAAAATATGAATATGTAAGAAAAATTCTTTTATTAATTGTAATAAAGTTATATTTTTTGAAAGACCTTCTCAATTAAGAGTAACTCTCCTCTCCAAATAGAGTTTTTATAAAAATATTCACACTCAAACCCCTTACCCTCTACCCCTATTGATAGCCTACATTAATGAATGAAAATCCTTGGATATTTCTTGGAGATCAAGGGTTAAATCTCAGTCAAAAATCTGATTATGTTGCGAACTAATCGGTTGACCAATCTGTTGGTCGATCGATTGCCCAATCGGTTGGCCAACCGATTAGTTTACAACAGATTTAGATTTTTATTAATTTCTTAACCCGATTTCTTTATGGATCCTTGAGCTTTCTTGAGCTTTCTTTTGTCTCCATATTTAAGCTTCAATAAATGGTAGAAAATCACGGAGTTTTATTCTTTTATGATTTTATTCATTAATTCTTTATTAACCTATAAATTAAGATAAAACATATTATTAACATTATTTAAATAAGATAGATAATAAGGCTATAAAATTATAATAAAAATGTGATTATAAAATCCCCTCATAACTAGATTTTTGCTCATCCTCTAGCACAGAAGAAATTAAAAGGGAAAGAAAAAAAATCCTAACCAACTTTTACAGGAATCATGGTTGTATTTAGCACATACAACAAGCCTTTAACACCTAGGTTACCATAGAGGACGAGTTGTAGTCTCGTGAGAGTTTGCAGTGAATATACCTACAAAATTCGGTCAACTTTTTAATTTAAAGAAGTCAGTGAATAATTAATTTAATTGGTATATTTAAACATTCTAATTAAAGCTAGTTTTTACTCAAAAAATGTTTTTATATATAACTCAAAGGTAAATATCTTAAAAAGTCTTTTCATTATAATCATATAAAACCAATTCTAACTTAGAAATTTAATTTGAAAGTTTTCAAAAGAACATGGTAACTTTTTATTTTAAATAATTTTAAAGTCTCTTAATCAATTTATTTTTCAAGGACATATACAAATATAATTATATATTAAAAAATGTTAGTATTTTTTTACACACTTTATTCCTTAGTGATTTTGCTCTACTTTATTGGGCTTTCTAAGTAACCATTTAACGAGTTTTAGCCAATGAATCCTAACCTAATTGGGCTTAGTCATTAAGCATGAAAATACTCATTGGGCTTAATTACTCGATCAACTTAGTTTTATAAGATAAAACCACCTTTAATTTTAAGAGAATTTTCACTAGTGCCCATTTTTCACACTCTTCTTTTGCAAAGTTGGTTTTATCTATAATATATATATAGAGAGAGAGCAAGACAACTTGAAAAATTATTTTCTACTGTAAGCTAAGCATGCAAAATTTTCATTCCTTTAATCTAAAGTCTAAGTTAAGACTTTAGTAAAGTATACTAATTTGAAAATTATTTCTTAAAAAATTTATTTAGAGTTATCATAAAAGGTAACTTGAGTATAAAACTAACTAAGAATTAGAAATTTTAAAAATTATAGAATAGATTTATTATTAATTAACTCTATTAATTTGGTAAGTGACAAAATTTTTATGACAAAGAAAAAAAGACATAAAAAGAGAAAAAAATGGTCAAATAAAGAGGAAAAATAACTAGTCCCCACCCCACACCTAAATTTTACATTATCCTCAATGCAAACTCCATGATGTACAAAGTAAAGTAGATAAGAAATGAAGTACTTACATTTACTCGGTTGATCTAGAACAAAGAGAAAAAATGCAATTACCTTTGAGGAGGATGAGGTCAAAAATTTATTCTTTTTCTTTTTATATCTTTTTCTCTTTATATCTTTTTTCTTTAGTTTTCTTTTTTTAAAAGAAACAAGAAACTCTCAAATGAGAAAAGAATAAAATCTTTAATTATTTGTATTATTATGAGACAAAAGTAAAGGTGTAGAATGATAAATTAAAAATAAAAAGATCATATTCTACATCAAATCCTACCTTATTGCTGAAAATTCTACTTTGGATTTTAAAGAAATCTAGAATGATAAAACTCAAAAATATGCTTAAACTCCATAGTTTTCAATAATTTCTGTAGCAATTGAGGGTTGGTATCAATAGTGTTATGCATTTTGAATTTCTGATCCTCAAATTTGAGCTTAGATTCCTTAACGCAAGCTCTTCGTCTTTAAAATTTTCCACAAAGCTAGGGTCCATGGTTGAGGTATGATAATTCAGTTGTTTATTTTCTAGGAACCTAAGCTCATCAGCAAAAAGTTCTTCAGAACTAAGATCAGAGAAATATGTATCTAACATAGTTCCATTATTCTGAAAGACCTAATCTGATCCTATGTCTTCTAATATCTTTAGCTCCACACCAAAGATTTCCTCAGAATTTATATCTGATCCATTCTCTTCTTCTATCTCTTCAATTGAATTTTCTGGATGTAAGTTATTTCTAAAGGCTGAATAGTTGGCTGGTTCTCTGGAGTAAAGATGTTGAGATTAGCAGACATATTCCCAAAGGGCAGCTTTATTTGACCAGTTTTACAGTTGATTAGAGCATTAAAAATGGCTAAGAATGATCTTCCTAAAATGATAGGTATTGGATCTGTCCAATTTGGACGGGTTAGGAATATACTAGGGTGTCATCTATCTTTGTATACTTTGTGCCTTTTTATTTCTAGAAAGTTTTAGAAGTGCTTCCTCATTGTTTTTTGGTGCACAATCATTGTATATTGGTATGCGTTTTGGTTTATTACTAGTAAGCATAATAACATCCGCATAGTGTACTCAGAGAATAGCGGGTAGGTGCTATCAAAATTTTCTAGATATGTATTTCGAGTCTTTGAATTATAACTAACACATATTACAAATTCAAGATTATATATAAAACAAGAAAAAATTTTAAGGATGGGTTCTTTGAATTATGACTAACACAGTTACAAATTCAAGATTATAAATAAGATAAAAATATTTTTGTGAAGGCTATGTGTCGTTGGACCATTGATCTCGTACATTGTTGACAGTCTAACTAAGGTGGTGAGTTTTCTATTGATTAAAGGATGTCGGAGCTAAGCCTGATATGTTTAGTGGTTGCCAATGTCTCTAAGATCGCTAAGATGTAAGTTTGCAAGCTACTAGAAAGTGCCAAAGTTTCTAGATGTCCAAATATAAGCAATCTCCCCTCCTCTTATAGTCAGAGAGAGAGAGAGAGAGAGAGTTTCTAGGTGTCCAAATATAAGCAATCTCCCCTCCTCTTATAGGCAGAGAGAGAGAGGGAGAGAGAGAGAGAGAGAGAGAGAGAGAGAGAGAGAGAGGGAGAGAGAGAGAGAGGATGACATAGTACGTCTTATAGACCCGATAAATCAGAAGCATTGCTCTAGTTAGATTTGTTCCTAAATATATATCACTTGGAACCCAAGAGATAGGCTTAAGACATTTCGAAATGGAAAAAAAATCCTAAAATTCTAAGGATAAAAAAAAATTCTAACTAGCCCTGGAGAAAAACCCTGGATATATTTACGAGTGAATATAATAGAGAAGTGAGTAAAAGTATGAAGATAATAAAGCATATATTGACTTGTTTTACTTCCAAATCAATAAACAAATAATAGCACATTTGACTTCCAGAAATCTCAATTCTGTCGAAATTTTTAGTGTTTGTCTAGACATACATAGATCCCAATGTTATTATTAACTTGTAATGTCGTGCTTGGGACGTTATGATCATCGATCTACAAACATCATCCTTGCTATTAGTATAAGTAGGAGATGTTTATATATGTAGCTTATGAATTAAAGATTTAAGAAATTAGAGAGAGAAAGAGAGAGAGAGAGAGAGAGAGAGAGGGAGAGAGAGAGAGCTAGTGGCCATTAACCTAGGAGATAATGGAGAAAACCATTTCTACAAAATTTGCTCTTGAAATGGTCATACGCGAGGTTCACAATAATGATCATGGGCAAAGTTTGACAATAATATCCATGGGCAAAGTTTGTTGAGTGAACTTCACTAGATTATGGGTAGCCCACTTTCTTTGGAATGTGGGTAACGTAGTCCACATGGGCTATTAGGTGAAGCTCACTTGGTGAACTTCGCTACGGCTTGAATGAACTTCGCTATGGATTGGCGAGCTTTGCTATGACTTGGGCGAGCTTCACCATGACTTGTGCTTGGGCCATTTTGATCTGACCAATGTTTGGTCCATGGGCATCCACTTCTTGGGCTTAAGTATCAGACTTGTGTCGAGCATCGATTCAGGTCTCTCATGACTTGAGAGATCAGCTATATGTGGAAGGGGCCTGCATATTTTGATTATCTACAAGACCTACCAAAGTTTTCAAGATCCTGCATTTGATTTGTAGCAGGGATAAAAATACTTTGGGTATAGTGTACTGTTGAACATGGCTTCAGTTGTTTTTGCTTAAAGTGGATCTGTCTCGATTTGACTACTTAGTTTCCAGAGGTGTACTATTAAACATGGCTTCCATCATTCTAGATTCATCTCGTGTTGAATACTTACTCATCTTTGTGTGTCCTCTCGTGCTAAGGACTTGAAAAGAATTTGTCTAATTTTGTTTGGGTCAAAGTTGAAATCGTCATTTAACTCATATTTGTGGTGAAGTTAGCATACCTACTGGAGTGTAACTGGATGTTGGCATAGCTATTAGAGTGTAGCCAAATGTTGGCGTAGCTGCTAGAGCATAACCGAATGTTGGCATAGCTACTAGAGCATAGCTGAATGTTCAACCATAGTTTATACTCATACATAGCTAGAGCATTCCATTATCTCGGCTAAACCAAGAAGATTCATGGTCTCTAAAGGTTAGGCTCTTGAGTAGTTAAAGCATAGGAAACATTTTATACTCATGTATCTATTGGAGTCTACACAGTTTAAGCTTTTAAGGAACTAGAGTTTGGAGAGGTAGTTTATGCTCGTATACTTATTAGAGTGTAGGAAGCAGTTTAACCTTGTATTCTAGTCAAAGGTTAGAAAGCAGTTTAATCTCATATCCTATTGGATGTATGAGAGATCAACAGAGGTGTAATGTTAACCGGTTGACTTAAAAGAGGATTGATAGAGGTGTAATGTTAGCCGGTCAAGTCGAAGCGTACATACTATTGAGAGGTGTAGTATTAACATGACAGTATGAGAAGTTGTTAGAGTTATAATATTTACCGATCTCTGAAAAGGACTGACAAAGGGGTATTGTTAACCAGTCAAGTACAAGGAGGGATTGGCAAAGGTGTAATGTTAACTAGTCAATCTCAAAAGGAAAGTTAACCAAGGTGTATTGTTAATCGATCAATGGAAGCGCTTGACAGAGGTGTAATGTTAACAAATCAGGTCTTAGAGAGTCCAAGGGACAACTATTGTTTGGAAGTTTAATATTAACTTAATGATAGGAGAGATTGTAGAGGTGTAATGTTAACTAGTCAATCTCGAAAGGAAACATCGACAAAGGTGTAATGTTAACTTATTGATGGAAGCATCCAACAAAGGTATTATGTTAACTGGTCTGGTCATAGGGTCGCAAATCATTCAGATGTGTAATGTTAACATGGTGGTGTTTTTGGTCTGCTTGTATTGCAATTGATGTAGATTACAATTAGAAGACTTACAATGAAACTAAGAAAAAATTTATACTTCCTGGGGTACTTTTCTGTGTGTCGATGCAGCATCGATCTTGTACAATATTGACGGACTGACTAAGATAATAAGTCTTTTGTTGTTGGTGAAAACTTGGTTGCTTGGAAGATATCTCAGTCTTCTCTTAGCACCGAAGCTCGAGAGGAACACAAGTGTGAGGCTAGTGATCTCTCTTTATGCGTGTGTATTGATCTATGGATGATCCTATCCTAAATGAACAATATCCTCCTCCATTTATAGGCTAAAAGAGAGAGTTAATGACATTTAATTATGGGTTAAGTGGCCATCAAAATAGGAGATAGCGGGGAGCTGTTATCCCCTAAAAAATAGTCCTCAAATGGCTGTTTGGTGGGATTCACTAACTCGGTGAAGCTCGCTGAAGATGATCAGGCAAGGCTCCTTGAAGACATTGAGGTGAGGTTCGTTGAAGACGATTAGGCGAGGCTCACTTGAATGTGGGTTATCCTTCTTTGAAGTCATGGATGTCTTGTCCCACTTTGGCTGTTTATGAGCGAAGTTCATTGATTGGTGAACTTCGTTTGTGATTTTAAAATTTAGCACAGAATTTGACCCATGATTTTGCCAACTATTGATGCCTTTTGACTCGGAATAGGGTGTGAATTAGAAGTCGGTCAGTTCTTAACTTGGTCAGGTCAAGTTGAAAATGAGTTGTGTGGTGAAGTTAGCATGCTTTGTTAGGTGAACTTCACTACAGGTTGATGTGCGCTCGAGTTTGGGGCCATTTAAAGTATTTAGCCTATGAGCATTCACTTCTTGGATTCAAGAAGGATATTGGCCTGGATGAAATATATTTTAACCATCTACATGGCCCCCAAAGTTTTCAAGATCTTGTATTTGACTTATAGTTTGGATTGAAATATTTTAGGCAATAGCTAGAGGTTTACTGTTGAACGTAGCCCGAGTCATCTTGTTTGGGTTGAAAATTATCTTCGATCTACTTGGTTGCGAAAGGTGTATCGTTGAACATAGCTTCCTTTATTGTAGACTTGTATTGAAGGCTCAATGATAATTATATTTGTCCAATGTTTTGTTTGGAATGAGTTCGCTCTCTTTATTGTCAAGGCAAAGTTGAGAAATCAGCAAAGTTCAGTTGATTCTGCATATCGGCAAAACTTGCTTTATTTTGAGCTGTGTGGATGAATTTTGTAGATTAGCAATGTTCACTAACTGATAATGGTTGCTGGGATTTCACATCTGGATTTATGCCGTGATCTGTGGCTGAGATATCTTGATTAAAGATTCATGAGATCCGCTATAGATTTGACTAAGTTTTAGGCTAAGATTTAGCCTCTTTGTCTAGTCCAATCAAATCCCAAAAGATATGATTTTCTTAGAAGTTTGGATTTGGAGAAGGCTATAAATAGCACTATGTCTCTTCTAAATTCTTCATTCTCATCTCCATCTTCTTCTCTTTCTCCTTCATGTCTAAGTCTCCATCACATAGATCGGAGATGCTCCTCATTAGAGGAGTTGAAATAAAACAACTTCATAAGAGCTTGCCCAAGTAGAGGGAAATTAAGTGGATGAACTCAACATACTTCACCCACTAGCGGATCTGTAGTCGGTCGAGAAGGTGAAGCTCAAGCAGATCATCGAAAATTAGTCAAGAGCTTAGGGCGAGTTGACTCGCAATGGAGATGCGTAGAGCTTCATGTGTCATGCTTTGCGTAAGACCATTTAATGACTGAGATGGCGGCTAAAGAAAGATACTTGGATATCCACAAGCAAGGACTCCAATAGTAACTAGGTTTCAGGAATGTGAACATAGATCATAATTAGATGTCGTGTGGTTGTCCTAGGCCTGACATTAAATTTCATTTGCAAGAAGTACTTCTTCCTCTTGACATGTTCTAGTTCGAATCAACAGGGCAGTTCTTGTTCAATATCTCTTTCTCTTCCCTTGGCATAGAGTCTGGGGAGGAGTAAGTAGGAGCTATTTTTTCTGCATAGGGAAAAACATAGCTCTCCAAGTTTTATGAGATCGCAAGAACATGGGTTATAACTTAGTGCAACTCGTGTATATTTCTCAGCTTTCATATTACCCATAGTTAGGAGTATAGGTAATAGCAAATAGCAACAAATACCCATCATCCTTATAATTAGATAGTCTGAATGTCACCTTTATGTAGTGGAGTCTTCGACTAATAAAAATAAACTATTTTCTAAAATTGTACATCTTTGTGTGTTTGATCTGTATGAACTTTACTTATGTGGAGAACTTGAACTATGCATGGAGTTGTTGTCTTGGAAGCGAGACTCAAACTTCCTTATGTTGGCGAGAATCGAATTGAAGTTCATCAAGTAGGGTCTCAAAAAAATTGAGTAAGAATCTTTATAATTTGGAGACTTAGTGAAATTCTCCATGTTATTTTGGCGAGGTTTGCTTTAATGCCCAACTGAGTGGGGGTAGTTCACTTTACTTATCTTGAGAAATAGTCAGTCTGGGCAAAACTTAGTAAGTCAGTTAGGCTAAGCTCAGTAAGTCGGTTAGGCGAGGGTTAGCCTAGGAGTTCAAAATTTGAATCCTCAATTTCTACACCTGAAATTATGGTGAAGTTCATTCAAAATGAGATTCTCGGGGAAGTTCAAGGCGAGAATCTTTGGCGAAGTTTGAGGCAATATCTTTAGCGAAGTTAAGGGTAAAAATCTTTAACGATGTTCGGGGTAGGCCTATAAATTATTTACCTCCTTTTTTCTTCATTTTGATTTTTAAAAATCCTATCTTTCTCATAACCCTAGCTTTCTTAGAACCCAAAAGAACGATCTTCAATGGCTCCTCATTATGCAATCTTAGGAGGAAGAGGTGTGGCTAGGAGACCTCATTAGCCGAGGACAAGAGATACGTTGGCGCATCTAGAGATGGACGTGCGTAAGTTTCAAAGCCATTCATGGTGATCTTCGGATCTAGCAAAGTTCAGCCCTAATCAGGCTTTGAACAATATCTAAGGGTACTTTAACATGTATCCGCTATAGAAGGCATGATTTTTACGGCCACTTGTGGTCTTTTTGATGAACTTCTATTAGCGATGAAGTTCTATTAGCTGCCATTAATGGTACTTGATATGGTGAGCTTCATTTTTCGAGCGGAACTTGTTGTTAGTAGCCCTTTGGGCTTTCATAACGAACTTCGTTTGGATAGGGGTCGTGATCTTGAATTGAACGACCTTCACTTAAGCGAGATTCATTAGTTTGATTTGGGTGACCTTCACTTAAGGGATGCCCACTAGTTTAATTTGAGCGACCTTCGCTTGAGTGATGTTCGCCAGTCTGATCCACGTAATCTCTTGAGTGGACCAGTTTAATTTGAGCGACCTTCGCTTGAGTGATGCTCGCCAGTCTGATCCACGTAATCTCTTGAGTGTATTCGTTTATAGTGCTAAAGTTCACTGTTATTCAATGTGAACCTAACTCGTAATAACAACACTTAAGTGATTTTGATGACTTCCACTTATGAGTGAGATTCACCTGTAGTGAATTTCGCATCTGAGTATGAATATTTGGTTAATTTCTTTCTGTCTTTATCCTCTAACTTGTTTTTTTCTTCCTTTTGTGCAGTTTGTTATTCGAAGGCTTCTGTCGACCACCATAACTATTATGGTCACGATAGGACTTGTGAGTCTGAAGTGATGCATGCTTTTGACAGGAACGTTCCTCTATTTCTAGAGGGTAGTAGGCAAGAAAGGGTTGAGGCTATACGATCAGGAGATTATCGAACTTTATGAGAGATGATCATAGATGCCAAAGTCTTAATTCTTAATGAGGATATGTTGGGAAAGACTCACTTTCTATTTGGGGATAGTAATCCTAATGGTATCTCCATATTAAATTGGGTGAAGGAGCATTGGTATTACACTCAAAGGGGACTGCCATTAGTACTTGTTAGTGATAGAGCATCACGATCGTTCATGTACGTGCAGCCTCTCCCCGTGCCCTAACTAATGTGTTAGACCCTCACCAACAAAGAGGATGGCATCATGGTGGGCTCTCTAAAGTACGATGGTGGCTTTCGTCAAGAGGGACTCTAAGGAGCTAACGTCATAAGCTTGCATTTGGGTTTCATTCATGAGGATGGCGTCGTTAATAAGCTTCATGTTTACTAAACATCATCGAGAATGAATTTACAAAGACCAATGCATAATATCCTGATGGGGATACTAGATTCCTTGGCTAGATTAAATTGACAAATACCCAATAGTGGACCCATCAGGTGAATTAGCTCTCGTAACTTTTGAGGGGAAGCTTAGAAAGTCAGGGCTCTACTCTGCAGTAAGGGCCTCAAAATATGCTGCAGAGATTTGTGCGCTTGTGTTGTATGACATTTTAGAGCAGTAATATGTAGATAGCAACACTTTCTTCGAAGAGCTAGATTGGGATCGCTTTGTAAGAAATGTTCGAAGCGCCACATATCAAAAGTCATTCTCAAACCATACAGAGTTGAGCACTTATTTAGAGACTTCTCAAGTTTGGGAGGGATTCTGAAATTATTTTTCCACTTTCTTATCTGTCAAAGGACCGTTACAAATGCCAGACATGATGCTACTGTTGCCCATGCTCCTTAGGCTGAATATATGTTACCCAATGTTAGTAAAATAGGGGAATGTGGATTTGATCCATCCAGTGGCGGAGGAAAAAATTAGAAAGTGAATCTTCAATGAAGGTAAAGTGCTTCATACTGCTGAATCAGATGAATGTGGATTTCATGCGGGCAATAAATTCGAGAGGTTCCACCATCAAGGAAAGGAGCTGATATCTAAGTTGGCTCTTCTTGCAAGACTTTTCTCGATCTAGTTGTAAGGTTGCATTGTGCCTTCCTGACTGAAGGATTGTATCTCTATCAAGGTGTTATTCCCTATAGTGTTGCTCATTGTTGGGTACAACTTGGCCCTTCTTTCAGCAATGGTTAGTTGCATACATCACGGACTGAGGGAATTGGCAACCGAATACCTGAAGTAGGAAGATAACAGTCGAATAGATTAGTTTTTGAATCCTAGAGTGGTGTTATGATATACATATCTGGTGATATGGTTTACTTCACACTACTTCTTATTGATGACGGCTGTTGCAGCAAGTGGAAGAGTCGTTTCATTACTTCAGAGGTATGAACGCTCGAATTGGATCATCAAAGTACCTTGTAGGGATTAGTTGGCCTTTACTATTATTTTCTCGAGATTGATGTATAAGTGTCAGGGATGAATTTGAAGACAAGAAAAGAAACAAAGTCTTTACTTACCTACCTAGTAGGTGTTTCAGCTAGCTAGTCAATATCAGGCTAGGTTACCTCGTTGCTAAGCTGAAGGGGGCTGAATGTTATATTGATCACTACTTCCGTTCGATTTGTTCGTCAGTTTGGAAATAACCAGCTCTATGTTGGGAATCCGAATTCAGGATTTCTGTGCATGGGAAGCCTGGTGGATAGAGCTCGTGCTTGGTATTATTTCGCTGCCAGGGCTATAGAAACTAGATTTATGCCCCCTATCACATACCCAACTGCCATATGACATTAGGGTTGTACAAGTGGTATTGCAGAGTGATTGTTCCCAATCCTGACTTTCATGTGAATAAGACTAGCTTGTGATGGATCACACAGAGATATAGGGAATTTTTTAAGAAAGGTTCAAAGAGTAGGGCTCCCAGACTTTAAGATTTCTGGCAGAGGCCATGCCAGAGGATGAAGATTGGGAGACACCAAGTGGGCATCCTACTCCTTGAAGGCCAATTAGTGTTAGTATTTAGGAACCGTCTTAATCTACAGTTCACCAAGGAGAACCTGACAGAGGTAGGGAAAATAGGGAAAAGATGCCATTGCAAGCTTATCCCCAACAACAACCTTCAAAGAAATAGTGTTTGGTGCCTTTTGAGCCTCGGCTTGTTCTTGGGGCTCTTTATGGATCAGAAAAGAGTCTCATGCTATTCCAGCACAAGAACCTAGAGCTGAACCCTCAGGTGAGTTTTATTCATATCTTTGTATCAAGCTATCTGAAGTGCATTTGATTGACATGCGCTTATTATATGTAGGTAAAGAGCCTATCCTCCTCGAGCAAAAGAATCCTGGTGATGAGGAGAAGGTGGATTATGAGGCTGACACTGACGTCATTTTACTAAGCTTGATGATACGGACTTCGATGGCGACATTGGCAAATCTTCTTATATGCTAGGTATACTTTTCTCTAACTAATCTTGTGTGATTTCTTCACTTTAATGATTGATGCTTTGTCTATCTCTTTAGCAGATGATGGACCCGATTTGGATACCATGGATGGAGCAGCTCATACATCTCTTCTCGCTAGTGGCGAGTTTGAGCCTGTAGCTGATTTTGATGGTGCTTCTAGAGTCTTGGAGTTTGATCCAACAATCGATATGATAATCAATCCTACTCCTACACCTGTTGCAGTAGCATGATGTAGACTAATTGTTCCTGAGTCATTTGATGAAGATGACGATGCATCAGTCTCTCTAATTCCAATAGGAGTAGGAAGGGTAGTGCCATCGAGTTCTAAGCCTCATTTTGATGAGGACCCAATCAAATCATCAGATGCTTCTAATGAACCAGAGGTCACATCTACAAGCATTAAAGTCATGCCTATAGATGTGCCAAAAACCACGATGCTGGTTGTGAGAACCATCGTCTCATTAACTGGGGTAACGCCTGTGGCTTCTTCTACTGTAGATGTTTCTAGTGTGTTGGCCATCCTTACTCCATACTTCCTATCAGGCGGCGAAAAAATGCATGTCTTGCCGAACTCTTCAAACACAAATGCGTTGTTAGTTTCTGTAGGAGTAAGTCCTTCGAGCCATGTGGAGATTCTAAGTCTCCTGACTCTGATGATTTGATCGAGTTAGAGATTCAGATCCTGACTAAGATCTTGGTGAATCTATTCAACTGAAGTTTTGAATCCACTTTGACTATGCAAAAAGGCTTATTAGCTTCCGCTCATGTCTTGTTGAGGAATCAACTTAGCCTTCTAACGTCGGTCGCATGTCGTGTATGTATTGAACCATTCAAGACGATTATCAACAAAGTTGAGCATCAGTTTCAAGAGTTGTAATGGCTTCATGCAGCTGATATTGACCACATTACTGAGCTTGAATTCCATCAGCCATCGGTGAGGCACCATAAAGTTGAAGAGTCTGCTCGCAAAGAAGTGGAGCATATTAAGATGAGGCTTCAAGGGTTGAATGATAGCCTTGCATTGGTTGATGACAATCAACCAAAGCTTCAGAACACCATTCTGGAGAAAGAAGCCACCATCAATGAGGTCAAGTGGTCATTGTTGTAGCTCAAGCGTGGCTAAAAGCAGCTCAACATCAAAAAGAGGAGTTGGAACTTAAGTCAACCGAGTTAGCTAAGGAGTGGGATCTCAGAGTTGCAGGACTTGAGGTTGAGACGATGAGGCTGGCGGCTGTTAGAACCCAAGCTGCTCCCATTGATCCCCAGACTCTGAGGGAAAGGGCCTAAAAGATTGCTCATGAGGCTAGGGATTATGGGATAGCTGAGTGTATTGCATGAATACACACTTTTTATCTATATTCCCTTTTAAATCTTTGTAACAGGTTGGCTCTTTCAATAATAAAAGAACTTTTATCTCCTTTGATATGTATGCGATAGAGGTGTAATGTTAACATTTGTAACGACGTCTTTGTTGAGGACAGAAATAATAGAATCAAACTGATAGAGGTGTAATATTAACATATCAATTTTGGTCGAGTTGGCACTTTTTAGAGGTGTAATATTAACATGACAATATTA
This sequence comes from Asparagus officinalis, assembly GCF_001876935.1. NCBI lineage: Eukaryota > Viridiplantae > Streptophyta > Magnoliopsida > Asparagales > Asparagaceae > Asparagus > Asparagus officinalis. The sequence goes on along the minus strand of NC_033797.1, from coordinate 98,513,959 downwards.
GGACATTTGATAGAGGTATAATGTTAATGTGTCAAATGAAATAACCGATAGAGGTGTAATGTTAACCTGTCAATTTTGAAGGAGTCCAAAGAACGACTAGTGTTTAAAAGTGTAGTGTTTACTTAACGATAGAAAATTGATGGAAGTTTAATCTTAACTAATCTATTTTGGCAAGAGCAGATTGATGGAGGTGTAATTTTAACAGGTTGAATCCAAAAAGATAAGTCAGTGTAATGTTAATCGATCGATGAAATAATCCGATAGAGGTGTAATGTTAATTGATCAGATCATTAGAATGGAAACCATTCATAGGTGTAATGTTAGCATGACAATGATAAAACATTTAGAGCTAGATAGAGGTGTAATGTTAACTTGATGATTCGTGGGAATTTTGATTGGATTTTTAGATCAAGATTATCAATATTTATGGTCAAAGGTAAAAACTTAAACGTGAACAAATCTCTGTGGGAGATAATATTAGCCAAGATCAAGGGTAATATTTAACTTCCCGTTGATTAGCGTCATTAACCTATTGCTATTTTGGTCAAATAGGTGATATGCTCCATTTGAGTAGACTGCCTCTACTATGAATAGGCCTTCCCATTTGGATTGGAATTTACCTTTAGTCTTGTGTGCCATGATCATGGGTCAACAAACAATTAAGACGAATCAGATAAGTCGGTTTAATGTTAATCGGTCGATGAAATAATCCGATAGATGTGTAATGTTAATTGATCAGATCATTAGAATGGAAACCATTCATAGGTGTAATGTTAGCATGACAATGATAAAACATTTAGAGCTAGATAGAGGTGTAATGTTAACTTGATGATTCGTGGGAATTTTGATTGGATTTTTAGATCAATATTATCCATATTTATGGTCAAAGGTAAAAACTTAAACGTGACCAAATCTCTGTGGGAGATAATATTAGCCATGATCAGGGGTAATATTTAACTTCCCGTTGATTAGCGTCATTAACCTATTGTTATTTTGGTCAAATATGTGATATGCTCCATTTGAGTAGACTGCCTCTACTATGAATAGGCCTTCCCATTTGGATTGGAATTTACCTTTAGTCTTGTGTGCCATGATCATGGGTCAACAAACAATTAAGACGAGGTCACCTTCTTTGAAGGACCATTCTATGACTCTCTTGTTAAAGGCTCTTAAGATTCGTGGCTGGTAGATCTTGATTTGTTGCTAAGCTTGAACTCTTAATTCATCTAACGCCTCTAGTTCTTAGAGACGCTTTTGATGATGTTCTTTGGTTGATATTTTTTAGGCAAGAGCGATTCTTAATGATGGCACCTAAATTTCTAAAAGGATCACAGATTCACATCCGTACACCAAGGCAAAAGGCGTAGAGCAAGTGGGAGTACGGATTATTATTCGATAAGTCCATAAACACTCTCCAAGTTTCTCATCCCAATCTTGTTTGTTGGTGGAGATGAACTTCTTTAAAAGTTTACTAATGGTTTTGTTGAAGGCTTTAGTTAGACCATTAGCAGCTAAATTGTATGGCATAGAAGCCACATTTTAAATTCTAAACTTACTATAGAATTTGCAGAATGGTCGACTGATGAGCTGTGGATTATTGTCATGGACAATCCTTCTAGGGATACCGAATCGGTAAATCACATGATATTTAAGAATTTGATCACATGAGATGTCTTGAGTTCTCTTAGTAACACAACTTTGGCCTATTTAGAGAAGTAATCAGTAATGGTCGGAACTAATCGATGGCTTTTAGCGGATGACGGATTGATTGGCCTGATAATGTCCATAACCCATGTTTCAAAAGGCCATGAGGCAATAGTTGGATGCAATTCTACCGAAGGTTCATGTAGAAAATTGGCATGATCTTTACACGCATGACATTATTTAGCATAAATCACCACATCTGCTATCATTGTTGGCCAGTAATAGCTTAGACAAAAAAAGTCAATCCTGAAGTTTTGGAGCTCCACGTGTACCGTTTGGGCTTCCTTTAGTGCTTCTTGTGCTTCTTAAACTTTTTGAGCTTCATTTTTTCTGGTTCTTTTTGTATTGTAATTAATTCAGATTATAATAAAAAGAATTATAATGAAACAAATAAAAAATTTATATTTCCTAGGGTTTTATTTTATGTGCTGGTGGAGTGTCGACCTTGTACTCCGTTGATGGTCTGACTAAGACGATGGGTCTTTTGCTGATTAATGAAATGATCTCTAATCTCTTGAAAGATAGTGCAGTCTTCTCTAGATGAAGAGATATTAACAAATCCTTTCTCCAAGAATCGTTGATTAAGCTAAATGACTAGCTAAAGAGAACGAATCCTTTCTCACAAGGATCATTTATCGAGGTAAATGATTAGCCAATGATAATGATCTACGAAGATCAATGAGAATGGAGGAGAGATGGGCTTTTTGTCCATGTAGCTTCTAAATCTCCCTCTCTTTTCTCAATGGCAAAGAGTCTAGCCAAGATAATATTAGCCCAAGACCATTTCCTCCACCTCTGTGCCCTCTTGTACCTTGCCCTTGTGTGCCCGATTGAATAAATAATCCCCACCTTTTATAGGATAAAAGAGAGAGTTAATGGCCCCTTAATTAAGGATTAAGTGGTCATTAAAGTAGGAGATAATGGAGAATTATTATTCCCTAAAAATAACTCCTAAAATAGCTATCTGGCGAGCTTCATGGGCTTGGTGAATTCGCTAAAAACGTGGGCGGATGTCGCTAAAGTCGTGAGCAAGGGTCGTGGGCGAGTCTTCTTTTGAAGCGAATGACTTGGTCTACTTGAGTTGACGTGGGCAGAGTTTATTAGTTGGCAAACTTCACCCATGGGTTCGATTTTAAAATAGAATCCAACTCTAGGTTTGGCCAACTAATGACGCCATTTGACTGGGCCTGGTGAGAAGGGACGACTCCTTGTAAGAAGAGTGAGAAGTACTAAATTTTTAGTCGGCCTTGTAAGTTCTTGATTTGGGTTGGAGATAGGGGATGCCATCTAGCAATGAGGGGCAGCTCGGCCTGGCGAGACAGGACAACTCCTAGGAAGAAGGGTGAGAATAGCACATTTTTGTTGGCCTCGAATGTTCTCGACCTGAACTAGAGAGAAGGGACGCCACCTGGCGAGAAGTGTTTTTAGAGTGGACTCACTTTGATTTGGTTTAGTCAAGTCGATATGGGCTATTTGGCGAGGTTCGTTGTGGCTTCGGCTTCAGTGAACTTTGCTATGTCTTCGATGAACTTCTCTATGTGTCTCACATAGACTATTTGGGCAAAGCTCATTTTGTTTGAACCTCGCTAGAAGCTTCACTTTGACTTGTTCTTGAGAGTGAGGTTCATTATGACTTGGGCGTGCTTTGCTACGGCATGGGCAACTTCAGGATGCCTTTTGACTCGGCCCTAAATTCATCTTGAGGATTGACTCGGACTCAGGTCCTCTTTGGTTCGGATGCAGTCATGTTCACATGTGATCCAAGTGAACTTTGCTGTAGCCTACCATATGTTGATGCTTGAGCCCGTCTGAAGTGTTTAACCCATGGGTGTTTACTTCTTAGACTAGGACTCACCATTGGTCTATTTGACTATATTTTAACCATATACAAGACCCCCTAAAGTTTTCGTGATCTTGTATTCAGACTTGTAACATGGAATGAAATACTTTGGGTAATCGACAGATGTGTACAATTGAACATAGCTTTGGTTATCTTTCTTAGGCTAAAATATCTCCATTTGACTACTTGGCTACAAGACGTGCACTGTTGAACGTGGTTTTTTTATCATTGGACTCATCTTGGTTGAATGCTAGATTGTATTTTGAAGTGCATGTTGTTGAGATTCCACCTAATTATGTATTTGGAACCCATATTTGGAGCGAAGGTGCTCGAGCATGTTTGAATGTTTGCATAGCTGCTGGTGCATAGCTGGATCTTAGCGTAACTGTTTAAGTGTAGAAGGATGTTGTTGTAAGTTTTGGAGTGTAGCCAGATGTTTAACCATAGTTTATACTCATATGTAGCTAGAGTATTCCATCATCTCGACCAAGTTGGGGAGATTCATAGTGTCCACAATTTAGGCTCTTGTGTATGTTTGCATCGGAAACTGATTTCTTCATTGTTATTGAATCTGTTACAATCGTTTATCGATTATAAATTCAAAAAAGAGAAAAGTTGATCTTTTATAAGATCTTCTTACACAATAAAAAAATAAACAAATATAATTTCCTTAAAATACACACAACGGATGTTTATCACCCGCTGCTTGTGTGGGATCTTTGCTTATGCTGGGAACATGTTAGTCCATGGACCACCTCGGATCAGATCCGGTTGATAGAAAAGTTAATTAATGCTCTTACTTCACAAAGAAAATAATCGCATAAGTGATAATCTCGACCAAGTAGGATTATGACTCGTCTCGAGATCAAAACCAAGTTTGATCCGAAGGAAAGGAGGAACGTGCCTCTGATCCTTTGAATAGCTTCCTCTTTATGTTGAAGCTCACCAAGATCTACTATCCCTCCTCTAAAATTCATGCTCCACTCTTCGATTTGACAACATCTCGCCTTCAGATTTCTGATCCTTTTAAATGAAGGCCCTAGACTTGTATTTGTAGACTTTTGTTGTAGTGTTTTCTGATAAGAATTGATGATCTGACCTCATCCGTAGTTAATAACCATTTAACCACATTTAGGGATAGCTTCAAAGAAGTTGGGAAGGTTTTGGAACGAAAGAATCCCAAAAAACTATCAAAAAACGTGTTTTCGGAGTTTCTATGAGCGAGCCACCTCACGGTAGCTTGGCACTGTGCGAGCCACCATTTGTTAGCTCGCGGCCATCGGTGAGCCACCAATTGGTGGCTCGCGGCAATGTGAGCCACCAATTGGTGGCTCGTGGCCATGCGAGCGCACCATTTGGTGGATGCAATCAGCTTATGGCAAACCACCATTTGGTGGCTTGTCCTTGTGCCAAGCCACTGGCTTTGACCGAGTCGTTTTGACGTGACTCGGTCGCCAGGGGCTTTTCCGATTCGTTTGGGCTAGACTTATTTCACCATTACGTGTATTTCGTCGTTCCATTACTTGTCCACTTACCAATTCGCTTTATGCGTTTCATTAGCTTGGAGGTGGCTGACGAGTGTGTGGGCCACTTGGAGCTGGCTGATGAGCGTACAGGCTTGTTGCAATGTCATTAGCGATTCACCGCTTTGTTTTTTCGACGGCTCGTTGTCTTGAGCTATGTTCAGGACCTATAGGCATTTTTAGATGCCTATAGATATCCCTTCTAAAGTATTTCAAACTCATTCTTTTATAGAAGAGTCTAGAATACTTTGGATAAGATAGGCCTTATCTTCAACCTCTTCAGTATTTTGTCGAGGAGATCGTGTAGAAGGACCTGTGAATAGCTTCAATTCTTGATTTATTCAGTCTTCAATCTACTCAGTATTTTGTCAAATATATAAAGTTCTTTCGGTGCTGCGTTTATCGTCTGACTGTTATAAAAATCTTGAACTGGAGTTTGTGTGTAAATTTTTGAACTTAGCTCTTGTCATTGAGTTAACATTGAACTGATCGTCTTTGTCAGGAGTTGGTATCTGAATGTGATTGAACTCCCTGGAATCATCCTTTGACTTTGGAACTTCTCCTTAGCCTTATTTTGGTAAACTTATCGATGCATTAACCGACATCGACCTTTACTATAACGCGTTGTCTGGTGTTAACCTTTAGTATAACGTGTTAACTGGCGTTAACACAATTTATACTTGTACATTTACTGGAGTCTACACAGTTTAAGCTCTTAAGGCATTGGAGCATGGCGGTCCTAAATATCGGGTTGCAGGACCAACTATTAAAGTTGTTTCGTCTACAGGTATGGATTTTATCCTGAAGTTCTTGGATGCTCAAGTCATAAGAACAACTAATGAAGCTGGTGCGTCAATAACTCTTACCTTTATAGGATTTGTAACAAACCCTCAGCTATCAACGGGTTTGATGAGCCTTTACCGACTACCGTTTGATTCGGCCTAGCATGCAGATTGTTTAAGTCCATTCTACATGTAACGTTATGCTAAAAGAGTTAACTCTTTTAGTTCTACGAGATTGAATACGTAGACTTTATCTTTCTTATGGAAATAGACTACCCGGTAACGCGTGTTAGGCGCTAACTTATCCCTTCTTAGGATTTGGGATAAAAGTCCACAGACTTGGATTCTGGTATCTTTTTCACTCGGTGAAAGACTAAACCAGTAACACGTGTTAGGCATTGACTTATCCCTTCTTAGGATTCAGGATAAAATTCCCCACGCGTGTAAGGTACGGATTTTGGTGTTATTAATAATAATCTACCATAATGTTAAATATGTGGGCTTTTGTCCTTTTTTATGGTTAAAGACTATCCGGCAATGCATGTTAGGTGCTGACTTATCCCTACTTAGGATTCAGGATAAAATTCCTCGTGCATGAAAGGCATGGATTATGGCGTTATTAATAATAGCTTGTCATAATATTGAATACGTGGGCTTTTGTCCTTTTTACAGTGAAAGACTAACCGCCAAAGCATGTTAGACGCTGACTTATCCCTACTTAGGATTCGGGATAAAATTCTCCATGCGTGTAAGGCATGGATTTTGGCGTTATTAATAACAGCCTGCCACGATGTTGAATACATGGGCCAAGAAAGAGTCAGGGCTGTAACGCCTTGGCCATTTCCCTTTATCAGTCACATTGATGGTGACTTCTGGGAGTTCATCATCTTGAATAGCAGATTTCTTCTTGTAGAAGCATCTTGGTTTGGGTTTTGACGCTTCAGTGAAAAGCCTTTTTTTGAATACAGAGACCCTCCGTGGAGCGGTCTTGGGGTAGCTACACTCTGATAATACTGCCCTGATTAACCTCTCACAAGGACAATGAGAGTCTGATTCTGTGATACTTCTCTTTCGAGATTTCTTCGTACCCCCGACTTGATAGTATAACTCATCGACGTTGTGGTCGGAGCAACATATCAACTGTTGGTTTGATTCCCCAGGTATAGCATTGTCTTTCAACAGACATATTTTCTTCTGAATGGGTAACGCCTTGTTGGCATTTGCAGGAGTCGCGTGTTTGGGACCACGCCCTCGTGAGGGTGCATCCTTAATGGGGTCCTAGTCTTCTGTATGCACCCACAGTCTAGAGGTGACAGGAATTCCCTTATGCATGAACATGAATCTATACAATGAGGTATCCCAGTTTGTTTGGAGGTGGCGGGACACCTTTGAGCAGTAGATGGTTTGATGAGAGGACGTATACAACCCCCAGTCTGCGGAACTACTGGGCCAGGCTGCGAGTGCCGACCAGGTTGAATTGGCTCAGCTATGGCTCGGCCATGGCATGGGCCAGCTTGAGGTGGCTCAGCATGGGCTGGCCTACCCTTGGCCGAGCCACGGTTGGCTGGCTCACGAGTTTCGGGTGTCTCGGCACTTGTCTAAATCGATGTTTTGGATTTTAGCGTTAATTCTTAGCATGGATTTAGTGGTTTCTTGGGCACCTTGTCCTCCTTCATGTCTTACACCTTTCGTGCTAAGGCACGCATGCATGCAGCACGTGCGCGGCGCTTTTAGATGCGCTCTTCAAGAGTTGAATGGGTCCTTTTGACAAGGACCCATTCATTGGCTGATGGCTTGGAAGAGAGGCCATTTTCTTGCTGTTGAGGTGCTTGGCGCTCCCTGAACTTCAAATCCACATGATAACGGATCTCATCGACTGGCTCCATGGCCTTGGCAAGCTGATGTGTGAGGCGTCGGCGTTACCTCCGACGAGCCCTCTTTGTCAGAATTGGGACGCCTTCTTTAAAAAATTCCTGGACTGAATAAGAGTCGTTGTGATCTAAAATCTCGGCTTCATTGGATACCAGAGGAGCATTGCGAGGGGCTGCCTTAGCAATAATTGTGCGAGAATTATCCCGAGCCTTCTTTGTTGCTGATATCTTCCTGTACTGGTAGGACGAGGAAGATCTTTAAGATGATGAGGAGAGGTATTCCTCAAACTTAGCCTGGTCGAACTCATACTCGACCTCTTCTTCAACTGGGATCTTTATCCACGGTTGCTACACGACAGCCTCGGCAGAGAGACTGTTGGCTCCCACGGTGGTTGCCGGCATGTTTGCGTCGGAAATTAATTTCTTCATTGTTATTAAATCTGTTATAATCGTTTATCGATTACAAATTCAAAAAATAGAAAATTTGATCTTTCTATAAGATCTTCTTACACAACAAAAAAATAAATAAATACAATCTCCTTAAAACACACGCAATGGATGTTTATCACCCGCTGCTTGCGTGGGATCTTTGCCTATGCCAGGGACGCATTAGTTCGTAGACCATCACGGATCAGATCCGGTTGATAGAAAAGTTAATTAATTCTCCTGCTTCATAAAAGAAACAATCATAGAAGTGATAATCTCTACTAAGTGAGATTACGACTCTTCTCGAGATCAAAAGCAAGTTTGATCCAGAGGAAAGGGGGTATAGGCCTCAGATCCTTCAAATAGCTTCTTCTTTATGCTGAAGTTCACCAAGATCTGCTAGCCCTCCTCTAAAAATCATGCTCCACTCTTTGATTTGACAGCACCTAACCTTCAGATTTTCGATCCTTTTAAATAAAGACCCTAGGCTTATATTTATAGGCTTTTGTTGCATTTTCTAATAAGAATTGATGATCTGACCTCATCCGTAGTTAATAACCATTTAACTATGTTTAGGGTAGCTTTAAAGTAGTTAGGGAGGTTCTGGAATGAAAGAATCCCTAAAAACTATCGAAAAACGTGTTTTCAGAGTTTCTGGGAGCAAGCCACCACCCCCTACCGATCATCGTGGATCTTCCGCTACTTACTTAATACTGTCACGCTGCGATCTATCTCTCTCGGCTCCTGCGCTCTCCTTCGTGGCGATGCAGCCATCACCAGATGGTCGGCTGTGCCAGCGGCAATGCGATGCACATTAATGTGCTCCGGCTCTTGTGGGCGTCTCGAATCGCTCCGCGACAACAAAGTGGCTGGTACTCTCTGCTCTAATGCGAGACCAGTATGTGGACCTCACCGTGGCTTATGCGAGTCACCATTTGGTGGCTCGGCCTTGGGCCAAGCTACTGGCTTTGGCCGAGTCGTTTTGACGTGACTCGGTCGCAAGGGGTTTTTTTGGTTCATTCGGGTTGGACTTGTTTCGACGTTATGCGTATTTCATTATTACGTTGACTTGTCCGCTATACCAATTCACTTTATGTGTTTCGTTAGCTTGGAGGCGGCTAATGAGTGTGCGGGCTACTTGGACCTGGCTGATGAGCGTACGGGCTTGTTACAATGTCATTAGCGATTCGCCACTTTGTTGTTTCGACGGCTCATCGTCTCGATCTATGTTCAGGACCTATAGGCATTTTTAGACGCCTACAGAGTAGTTAGAGTGTAGGAAACAATTTGTACTCATATATCTGTTATAGTCAATATAGTTTAAACTTATAAGGCATTAGAGAATGAAGAAGTAGTTTATACTTGTATACTCATCGGGGTGTTGGGAGCAGTTTAACCTTGTATATCAGTTGGAAGTTAGAAAGCAGTTTAACCTCATAATCCCATTGGAGGTTAGGAAACAGTTTAACCTTATAATCCCATTGGAGGTTAGGAAACTATTTAACCTTATAATCCTATTGGAGGTTTACGAGAGATTGAAAAAGGTATACTGTTAACATATCGACTTGAAAGGGGACTTACAGAGGCCTAAGTCCAAGGGTACATACTATTCAGAGGTGTAGTGTTAACATAACAGTATGGAAAGTCGACAGAGGTGTAATGTTAACTGGTCGATAGAATCAAACTGATAGAGGTGTAATGTTAACATATTAAGTTTGTAAAGTTAGTATTTCTCAGAGGTGTAGTGTTAACATAAAATTACTAAGGAATTTTGACAGAGATGTAATGTTAACGTGCCAAAAGAATCGATCGACAGAGGTGTAGTGTTAACTGGTCGGTTCGAAAGAGTCCAAATGACGACTACCATTTGAAAGTGTAGTGTTAAACTTAACTGTAGAAAATTGATGGAAGTGTAATGTTAACTAATCAATTTTTAATAAGAGCGAATTGACAAAGGTATAGCGTTAACCAGTTAAATTTTCTAAAATAGGTCGACATAGGTGTAATGTTAACCGGTTAATAAAACGGTCTGACAGAGGTGTAATGTTAATCAGTCAGATCAAGAGAAACCATTCAGAGGTGTAGTGTTAACATGACGGTTTGATTGAATTGATACTGTTTAGAGGTGTAATGTTAATATGATAGTGATAATGTATTTGGAGTCAAACATAGGTGTGATGTTAACTTGATGACCCGTTGGGGATTTTTATTGGACTTTGGATCAAAAGATCAACTTTTCTCGTTAGAGGTGAAAACTTAAACATGGCCATGATTTTTTTGTGGGGAGATAATATTCGCAGAATCACGGGTAGTATTTCTTGAGAAACCTCCCGTTGATTGGCATCGTACTCCTATCACCATTTTGGTCAATTAGGTGACATGCTCCTTTTGAGTAGACTGTCTTTACTGCAAACGGGCCTTCCCATTTGGTTTGGAATTTTCCTTTAGTCTTATACGTTTTCACCACCGGTCGATGAATGGCTAAGATGAAGTCGCCTTCTTTGAAGGATCGTTCTCTGACTCTCCTATTGAAGGCTCTTAAAATCTGTGACTGGTATGTCTTGAGTCTTTTCTAAGCTTGAAGTCTTAGCTCATCTAGCACTTCTAGTTCTTAAAGGTGTTTTTTATGATGTTCTTCGATTGTCATCTTCTCGATGATGGCGATTCTAAGTGATGCACCTAAATTTCTAGTAGGATCATGTCTTTACATCTGTAGACCAAGAAAAATGGCGTCGAGCCAATAGGGGTGCAGATTGTTCTTCGATAAGCCTATAAACACTATCCAAGTTTCTCATCCAAACCTCGTTTGTTGGAGGAGGTGAAGTTCTTCATAAGTTTGATAATGGTTTTGTTGAAAGCTTTAACTAGACCATTAGCAACAAGGTTGTATGGCTTGGAAACCACATCTTGAATTCTGAACTTGTTGTAGAATTTAGAGAATGGTCAACTGGTGAATTGAGGACTGTTGTCATGAATGATTCATCTAAGAACGCCGAATCAATAGATCACGCGATGTTTTAAGAATTTGATTACTTGAGATGTCTTGACTTCTCTAAGGGAAATGACTTTGGTCCATTTGGAGAAGTAATCTGTAATGGCTAAGATGAACTGATGGCCTTTGGTATATGGCGGGCTGATTGGCCCGATGATGTCCATACCCCATGATTCGAATGGCCATGGGCAACGGTCAGAGATAACTCTTTCAGAAGTTAATGTAGGAAATCAGTGTGGACTTGATGCACGTGACATCATTTAGCATATGCTACCGCATCTACTATCATTGCCGACCATTAGTAACCTAGACCACAAAGTCGATGCTAAAGTTTGGGACCTGGTTGATGGGTACCATATGCACTATCATGGACTTGCTTTAGTGCTTCTTGAGCTTCACTTGGTAATAAGCATCGGAGCAACACACCATCAAAAGACCACCAGTATAATATCTATGTAGCAGAATCATAAAAGAAGTGCAAAGCTCTTCTTTGAATAGAGACTGATTGCTTTAGATTATCAGGTAGTATCCCATACAGACATAGTTGATGATCAAGAACCACCTATCATTTTCTTAAAAATGAGTTGGCATGACATGCACTTCATTAGCGTTGAGAGTTTGCTATGGGGAGCATAGTTGATGGCTGGCTACTATGATGCGGCTAGTAGACTTAGGAGCCAAGGCAATTGTGGCTGTAAGGGATGCCAAAGAATCTACACTGGTGTTCTCTAGGAGAGATATATAATTGATGTAGAACCTTCAAAAGAATGAGCAGGTTTAATTACTGCTTCATGGTATGGCAGGAGAGATTGTTTTGTCGAATCTCATATTTCCCCTAGATTTGACTGACGATCAATTTAGAGTTACGATAGGCTTCACGATATCTGATGCTCATGTCTTAGGTGAGTCGTAGTCTAATTACGAGGGCATCATACTTAGGCACATTATTGGAGCATGGCTCGGTCAATGAATAAGTCTGAGGAGTGACGTGGCCATAGGGAGTGAAGACCACAACCCCCACGCCTATGACAACTCCTTCATGGCTCCATTGTGATGCATCATTGAAATAGAGTTCCAACACTTGATTGAGTGAGGTAAGGTTTGATTCAGACACCTTGTTCGTGATGTCCTCGTGGAGACTAAAAAAACTCAGGGACAAAATCATTTCACAAGGCTGAAACTTAGAGATTCTGGCTTCATCATGAGTACCCTTGGAGGCCTAACTTTTAATGTCATGTAGGGTGTAATGGTTGTCATATGAGGTGTGATGTTGAACTTGATGACTAATTGCTTCGGTAGAGGTTGTACTATTAGACATACTAAAAAAATAGTGTTGACACTAAGACGAAGCCGACAAACTAGGGTGGCATTGCTAGGGAAGTGTTACCATAGTCACAAGAGGCTGTGTTGGCATTGCTAGGTTGTGTTGGCGTTACTAAAGAAGTTTTTGTCGTAGCCGTAGTAGGCTAGATATGGTTCCACATGATGAGATTTGGAGAGTGTTGAACTTTGATCAGGAGAATTGTCCCATCTTATTCTCATCATTAGAGGATTGTCTTGTCTCATTATCATCCTCTTCATAGCTTGACTACGAATCATCTTGATTGAATCTCTCAGCAGATTTCTCAGCAATCTCGCCTACTAAATCAGATCTTTCCATGAGTTAGCCTTGATAGCACCCATGTAGGATTTCACTCGGCTGAAAAAGTTGTGTCGGCCTATTTGGAGCAACATCGATAGTGGAAAGTCCTGACAACGCAAGCTTAAATTGCGAAACCATTCAATGTAGTCTCAAATCGAGTCACCTCCTTTTTATTTCTCTAAAAGGGCATTGGCCATTGTTACATGAGATTGATCCTCGTGGTATTGCAACAAGAATGGTGATTCTAAGTCATCTCGGGATTTGATTAATCATTTGACTAAATTTTAGAACTAGTCAAAGGATACCCTGTAAAGGGTGCCAATAAAAAAAGTCGTGTTTTGATGGTGTCATTCCCTACTATATTTCCCGTTTGCTGATGGAAGTAGTAGATGTGTTAGTTTTGGGAACCTTTGCCATTGAACATGTGTAACGTTGTCAGCTTAAACTTCATTGGAGAGGGAACAGAGTCCCATTCGATGGGATAAGGTTGAGTGATCCTGACCTTCTTTAACTTGGTCCTCTACGTAAGAGCATTGAGCTGGTTTTGGAGGATGTTGAGCATTTTCAATTTACACTTTGTCTTTAGTAGATTTGATGTTTTAGACTCTAATTGAGAGGAGAGGACATCTTGTGGTGTAGTGACTCCTTGTTGATGGAGATGTTAACTGGTTGCCTCTCTTTTGAAGTGCTCGCAGAGGGCTGGTAAGTAAGCAATAGTTATTGAAGCATATTTTCGAGTCGGTCAAGGCGCTCGTTGAATGCCTTATTTTGGGCCTCCATATAGTGAATTAGATCATCGATGGTCTTTCTATTGGCCATGTTGGCTATCTACTCTTACTCTTGACATGAGTTAGGAGTTGTGTTTGACGCCAAGTTAATGTCATTGACAAAATGATGATCCACTTGTATTGGAGTTTATTGAATAGGAAACCTCAAAACAGAGTAATCAAAGTGGATAGCTACCCCTTGTCATGATCCATTATGGTAATAAACACCATTATTTTCTAGATTTGACATACTATCCTCATCTTCTTAGGTTACACTAGTCATATTAACCTTGACCTCTTGGAGATCAAGATCGAAAACAACCTAGTTCTTGTGAGATCACTATTGTTGCTTGTTAACCTTTAAGGAAGCACGATGAGCATTACAAGACACTTGAAAGAGAACCGCTAGAGTGGTTGTTGATTGAGGTCCAATTTTGGGGGATATTTAAGAGTCCTGACCTTCACTCTGGGTGAGGGTCGCTATAACCTCGCTCGAGGCAGAGTTCATTTTACCTCCAACGACACTGAGGCTGCTTTTTGGTGTGGTTCGCTTCATTTTGGGTAAAGCTAGGATTTTCTCCACTCTGGGTGATGTTCGCTCTGCCCCCAGCGAAGTTGGGGCTGTCTTCGATGAGACTTATGCTATCCTCAGAGAGGCTTGTCTTGTTCTTGGCGAAGTTTGTTTGCCTTCGATAAGGTTGGGGTGGTCTTCAGTGAGGTTCACCTTATTGTAGGCAAAACTGGAGTTGTCATCACTCTAGGTGAAGTTCGTTTGGCTTCTAGCGAAGCTCAAACTGCCTTTGGTGAAGTTTGCCTTGACATATGCGAGGGTCAAATTTGAACCTAGTTCGCATTGTGGTGAATGTTACGATAGCTCCACATAGTTGTCATTGATGATTGGTTCAAGAAAATGAATTTCTCAAACTTTGCTTGGTCAAATGTAATGACCAACGACTCAACGAAAGACCAGAGGGTCTTAATGTTGGGCTATGACACAATCTTCTCTTCGGTTGAGAAGGAAGTCCCTAGCGGAGTTGCCATCTTGTTTTGGGTTCTTTTTGTATAATAATTAACTCAGATTACAATAAAAAGAATTGCAATAAAACAAAGAAAAAATTTATATTTCCTGGAGTTCTTTTTCTATGTGCTGATAGAGCGTCGATCTTATACTCCATTGATGGTCGGACTAAGACGATGAGTCTTTTGCTGATTGATGATTTCTCCTCTCTCGGAAGATAGCACTATCTTCTCTAGATGAAGAGATATTAACAGATCCTTTCTCACAAGGATCGTTGATTAAGCTAGATGACTAGCTAAAGAGAATAAATCCTCTCTCAAAAGGATCGTTGATCGTGCAAATGATTAGCTAATGATAATGATCTATGAAGATCAATAAGAATGGAAGAGAGATGGGCTTTTTATCAATGTAGCCTCTGAATCTCTCTCTCTCTCTCTCTCTCTCTCTCTCTCTCTCTCTCTTCTCTCAATGGCAAAGAGTTTAGCCAAGATAATATTAGCCCAATCTCTTTTCCTCTTCCTCTGTGTCCTCGTGTGCCCCCTTGAATAAATGAACTCCCCTCCTTTTTAGGCTAAAAGAGAGGGTTAATGGCCCCTTAATTATGGATTAGCCATTAAAGTAGGAGAAAATGGGGGAGTGGTTATTCCACAAAAATATCTCCTAAAATGGCTATCTGGCGAGCTTCATGGGCTTAGTGACGTTCGCTGAAGACGTGGGCAGATGTTGCTAAAGTCCTGAGCGATGGTCGTGGGCGAGCCTTCTTCAGAAGTGGATGACTTAGTCCACTTGAGTTGACGTGGGCGGAGTTCATTAGTTGGTGAACTTCACCCCTAAATTCGAATTTAACACAGAATTAAACTCTAGGTTTGGCTGACTGATGATGCCTTTAGACTAGGCCTGGT
Source organism: Asparagus officinalis (assembly GCF_001876935.1). Classification (NCBI taxonomy): domain Eukaryota; kingdom Viridiplantae; phylum Streptophyta; class Magnoliopsida; order Asparagales; family Asparagaceae; genus Asparagus; species Asparagus officinalis. The sequence goes on along the minus strand of NC_033797.1, from coordinate 98,498,492 downwards.
GTGAAGGGACGACTCCTTGCAACAAGGGAGCGAAAAACCATTTTTTTAGCCAGACTCAAAAGTTTTTGACCTAGATTAGGGAGAAGGGACGCTACCTGGCAAGGAGGGTGACTCGACCTAGCGAGAAGGGATGACTCCTTGTGAGAAGGGTGAGAAGTACCATCTTTTTAGTTATGTAGGCTGTCTAAAAATTATAACAGGTAGTCAATCCCCATCAAACACCGATGATAGAAGTTATAATCTGACGACTTCCTGAATGTTACAATTTGAAGAGTTTCACATAGATCGATGAAGGTTATAATCTGACGACCTCCGCAACAACTGATGAAAGCTCTAATCAATAGCCTTCACAATCAACATCGGGAGTTACAATCTGACGACTGATGAAAGCTCTAATCAATAGCCTTCACAATCAACATCGGGAGTTACAATCTGACGACTCTCATATTTTTAAGGAGCCTTCACAATCAACATCGGGAGTTACAATCTGACGACTCTCATATTTTTAAGGAGCCAAGACAAAGATTACTGAATAATGGTCTTTGCAACGCTCTACAGAAGAAGCTATAAGTCATTAGCTCCTTCTAAAATGCGAAATTCATCCTCGCGTTTCAATTCCTGAAACGCAGATGACCCCCGTGTTTCCAAGCTTCAACAAGCAAAACGCAAGCGACCCTTGTGTTTCCAACCTTCAGCAAACGAAACGTAGGTGACCCCCGTGTTTCCAACCTTTAGACTCCAAAACACGGGTAGCCCTCATGTTTTTCAACACCCAGTGGGTACCCAACTCTGCGTCTCAAATCCTAAGACACGGAGTTAGGGTTCTAAACGCTAACTTTGGCATTGTTTGACTCATTCAACATGAGCTGAATGGTTCCAAAACTGTTTCCCACGATTTAGGGGCGGTTACACCCCACTTATGAGTGATTTAAGGAGCGGTTACACCCCTTAATCCCCTATAAATAAGAAGAAACTCAACCGAGTTAAGTGTTGGAACTTCTTGGCTTTGATTGACCCTGGAGCTTGGCAGCAAGGAGGAGATCTTTGGCTGACTTTTTGGGGATCTTCGATCTGGCATCTTGGAGCTTCTTGCAGCAACAAAGTTCTTGGAGCATTCCCTTGGCTTATTAACCAAACTTTCGGTTCAAATCAACTCTTTTTCAAGAGTTTAAACTCGCTCTGAGTTATCAACTCTTTCAGATTTTCAAACTTGCCACGCAAGTTCTCCATAGCGTCAAATCGTGAGGAGGAGATACTGTTCCAGTGAATCAAGACGTGCGGATCGTCAACGGAGAACAAACTCGACGCGAGCATTCGAGGGAGGCACTCCATCACCACCATGAAGAACCCAGAAATAAACAAAGAGGAGAATCCAGATCATTCTCCTCTCTTTCGTAATCGGGAATTCAAATTGTAATTAAGATCGAGATAATACAAGTCAATTTTCTTTCATTCTTTTTACTACAAATTTTCCAAGAAACAAAAGATGGCGACTCTACTGGGGACTAGCTTCTTTGACGAAGAAGTGGTGGCGTAATTCGACGTCAAGCTCGATGGAACGACCGTTGAAACTCTGATCATCGAGTTCGATCAAGCCAAGTATGAGGAGTTACTCTCCTTTGGATCCCTTAGCCCCAAGGTTATGCGCAAGATCCACAAAGTCTCCAAGGAGACTAAAGCTCTAATTGTTGCTCCTATGCCGAAGGAAGCCCTCTCCTTTAGCTAAGATTGCTCGAACAGCCCTTCCTCCAAAGGAGTGGGCTCAACTTATGCCAAACGCAGCCCTCAGTGGCGCATTGTGCAATCAAAACGTAGCCTTCAGAGGCACGTTCCAACATTAAAACACAGACCTCAAAACTGCATTGATCTGGTTGAACGCAACTCTCAGGAGTGCATCCCAGAACTAAAACGCAACTCTCAGGAGTGCGTTCCACAAACTAAACGCAACTCTTAGGAGTGCGTTTCAGAATCAAAATACGAGATCCCCGAATACTCTGCATAGCGCGACTAGATTGAGGGGTAGATATAAAAAGTCCATGGATTCAAGGTATCTTAACCAGATCCATGTTCACCAAGAGCCAGTCCTATCTAATCATGGACTGGGGGTTCCAGTTCAAACCTCACGATTAGTGAGTAATTCTCTTCAAATCTTTACAACAGATTTGAGAGAGTTCATATTGAGAGAAAGACCGATGCAACAAGTTATTCGTTCATTCCAATGTGAATGACTGATTCCAACGGTCCTCTCGGGATGTCAATGCTGTTCATATGCGGCCAAGCCGTTGATATTCAACCGACCAATGAACGTTGCTTTGCCCAACCAACGACGATGTTCGCACAAGAAGAAGACTTCAGAGGATGAATACCTAGAAGTTACTTCCAACATGATCGGCAAAGGGAGATCATCAGTTCCTAATTTCGATGAGTCAGAGAACGATCAGTCCTATAGCTTGAAAGACTTCCTGAATAGGTCCGATGGAGTTTATCAACATACTCGAACTCAAACGGTAGTCATTCCCCCTATCAACTATCGGATGTTAGCCAGAGGAACCAATTCCGATGATGAATACTCAGCCATTACAGAGTCCTAATCATCAAGCTCTTTTGTTAAACATGAGAGCTCTGCTTATATGACGAGAAACCATGAAGATCTCGTGAAGAGACTTGATGAGCAGGAGGCCATGATCAAATCTCAGCAGGAGGCCATCAATGAACTCTTGGCCCTGATGAATCAAATCATCGCAGATAAGGCCAAATCTCAGAAGACAGATTCGCCACCTAGGCAAGAATCTTCCCGGAGAGAAAAAGCGTCTTCATCCTGACCTCTTATAAGCAAAGGGATGGAAAAAGTGATTGATGATACTGCTTCTGACCAAGAAGCTCACAACCTGAAATCTTCCTCTGATAAAGGAAGAGAGACTGAGAACGAGCAGAATCTCCAATCTGCCAAAATGGAAGAATTGGAAGCCCACCTCAATGCTATTGCCAACAGTAGTATACTCTAAGATGAGGGAGTTGCCAGGCCTTATCCTGCCGAATGGGATGTAGCCCCTTATCCTCCAAAAGTCAAAGTCCCGACGCTGCAAACTTTTGATGGCACGGGATCACCGAACCGATATATTTATCATTTCAAGTCACAAACTGAAAATGTGATATCAAACGATGCCATACTGGCTCCCTTGTTTATTGGCACCCTCAAGGGAGTTGCAATTGAATGGTTCAGAAAACTGCATGCGGGATGTATCCAAAAGTAGGCGGATCTAGAGAGACTCTTCCTATCAAGATTTTTTAAAGAGGATACAGAAGTCTCCATCCATACCCTTCTCATCACTAAGCAGAAGAAGAGGAAGTCTGTCAAAGCCTTCGTCAAAAGGTTTCGAAACATGGCTTTGCGATGTTCGTCAAGTATGACACAGTCAATCCTAGTGGAGACCTGTCGACACAACTTGCATACCGACCTTCTAGCACAAATAAGGGTTGCAGAATGCCGTTCCTGGAGACAACTAATCTCTCAAGACGAACAGGCTCAAAAAATTATTGTCATGATCAAGCTGAAGAACAAAGTAGGCAGGATCAACCTGAGCAATCGGACCAAGCCTAATCTTCTTAGTCAGAAGGGAAAGATACTACGACCACTTTAGTCAATCCTCTGCAGTAGGATGGCGGGTCTAACAACTATCACGTTAACAGTTACCTCTGATAGTCAAACTCGTTAGATAGTGGCCCACTAGGCGATGTGTCATGTCTACCCTTTTCCCCCCTGCACTTATTTCAGACTAGAGGTTGATTTATTTGTAGTTCATTAGATTATGAGTAATAAATTTTCTGAGTTGTCATGTTCAATAGAATACCTCTGTCAACCACGAAGTCTATCAAAACTATCACGTTAATGATCACCTCTAATAGTCTGTTTTCTTCCAAATTCCCCCACCAATCCTCTTCAAGCAGGATGGCGGGTCCATAAAACTATCACGTTAATAGTTACATCTGATAGTCCATCAACTTGCTAATTCTCTTCAATCAGGATGACAGGTCCATAAAACTATCACGTTAACAATTACCTCTGATAGTCCACCAACTTGCCAATCCTCTTTAATAGGATGAAGGGTCCACAAAACTATCACGTTAACAATTACCTCTGATAGTCTATAAACTTGCCAATCTTCTTCAATAGGATAGCAGGTCCACAAAACTATCACGTTAACAATTACCTCGATGGTCCATCAACTTGTCAGTCCTCTTTAATAGGATGGCGGGTCCACAAAACTATCACGTTAACAATTACCTCTGATAGTCCATCAAATTGCCAATATTCTTCAATAGGATGATAGGTTCACAAAACTATCACGTTAACAATTACCTTTGATAGTCCATCAACTTGCCAATCTTCTTCAATAGGATGGCAGGTCCATAAAACTATCACATTAACGATTACATCTGATAGTCCATCAACTTGCCAATCTTCTTCAATAGGATGGCAGGTCCACAAAACTATCACATTAACAATTACCTCTGATAGTCAAACTCATCAGATAATGGGCTACCAGGTGATGTACCTCTATTCCGACTTCATAGATAGTACCCCCACTAGGCGATGTGCCTTATCTACTTGTTTTTATTCCCCTGCTAAGTCTTAATCAAGACTGGGGGTTGGTTACTATGAATCTATTGTATTAAGAGTAACAAATCTTTCACATCGTCGAGTGAACATTACACTTCTGACGATCATCACTCCCACAGAGTATGAATGCAGCTTGCATCACTCCCAATTTGTCACGTTAACAATACACCTCTGACAATCAACTTATCAATCTTGTCAATAGGATGATAGGTCCTCAAAATTGATCAAATCACAATCTTCCCCAGCAAGACACTAAGTCTTCAAAATCTTATTCAAATCACAAGTATCAAAATTCATCACTTCTGGTGATAAACTCACCTAGCAAGTTTCCCCAGCGATACGCTAATTCCCAAAATCTTGTGCAAGTCACAAGTACACATTCTCTTGTCATGTTAAAACCAAACCTCTGACAAATCAACTTATCAATCCTCTCTAATAGGATGATAAGTTCACAAAGTTATTCCGATCGCAACAAAATCCTGTCATGTTAATACCACACCTCTGACAAATCAACTTATCAATCCTCTCCAATAGGATGATAAGTCCACAAAGTTGCTCCAATCGAAACATAAATTCCTATCACGTTAACGCCACACCTCTGACAAATTAACTTATCAATCCTCTTTAATAGGATGATAAGTCCACAAAGTTGCTCCGATCGCAAAAAATTCCCGTCATGTTAACACCAAACCTCTAATAATTAACTTATCGACTCTCGTCAATAGAGCGATAGGTCCTCAAGGTTGCTCCGATCGCAACAAATTCTTATCACGTTAATCCCATACCTCTGACAAAATCCACTTATCGATTTTCCCCAATAGAGCGATAGGTCTTCAAAATTGCCCTGATCGTAACATTCAATCTTGTCATGTTAATATCACACCTCTGACAAAATTAACTTATCGACTCTCCTCAATAGAGCGATAGGTCCACATACTCGTCAAGTTAATATCACACCTCTGATGACCAAATCAACTTATCGACTCTCTTTAATAGAGCGATAGGCCCATAAAATACTGTTAGGTTAACATCACACCTCCAACAGTCAAACCCTCTCCAATGAACTTGTTAATCCTTTTTTAACAAGAATAGCAAGTTTTCATATAAAATCCCTAGTGAATTAAAGATTTTCTGGAATTATTCTAGTGATAATAAAGAAATTTCTGAATTTCACTCTAAGTGAAAATTTATGCCAAGTTAATACTACACCTCTGGCGCTTCCAACTTTCTTTCAGTGTTTCAAGTAACACAGGAAGAAACAGTGATAAAGTCTATGTATTCAATATCATAGCCAGTGATTATTATTAAATTAATAATCTCAGAATCCATGTCTTGCATGTATGGGGAATTTTATCCTGAATCCTAAGTAGGAATAAGTCAACGCCTAATACGCGTTGTCGGTTAGTCTTTGACCATAAGAAGGAAAAAAACCCACATATTCAACATCGTGGCAGATCGTTATTAATAACACCAAAATCCATGCTTTTATGCATGGGGGACTTTATCTTGATCCCTAATTAGAGATAAGTCTGCATCTAACACATGCTGTCGGGTAGCGCATTCCCGTGAAAATAGCAAAGCCCACGTATTCAACATCGTGGCAGGTCGTTATTACTAACGCTAAAATCCATGCCTTACACGCATGGGGTACTTTATCTCGATCCCTAAATAGAGATAAGTCTGCATCTAAAACATGCTACCGGGTAGTTCATTCTCGCAATAATGGCGAAGTCTACGTATTCAACATCGTAGCACCAAAATCCATGCCTTTTATGCATAGGGAACTTTATCTTGATCCCTAATTAGAGATAAATTTGCATCTAACATATGCTTCCGGGTAGCGCATTCCTGTGAAAATAGCAAAGCCCACATATTCAACATCATGGTAGGTTGTTATTACTAACGCCAAAATCCATGCCTTACACGTATGGGGGACTTTATCTCGATCCCTAAATAGAGATAAGTCTGCATCTAAAACATGTTGTCGGGTGTTTCATTCTCGCAATAATGGTGAAGTCTACGTATTCAACGTCGTAGCACCAAAATCCATGCCTTTTATGCATGGGGGACTTTATCTCGATCCCTAATTAGAGATAAGTTTACATCTAACACATGCTGCCAGGTAGCGCATTCCCGTGAAAATAGCAAAGCCCACATATTTAACATCATGATAGGTTATTATTAATAATGCTAAAATACATGCTTTACACGCATGGGGGACTTTATCTCGATCCCTAATTAGAGATAAGTCTATGCCAAACACACATTGCCGATTAGTCTGTTCCCGTGAAAATGATAAAGTCTATATAATCAAAATCATAGCATCAAGTCTAAGAGGGTTCATTCTCTTAGTACAACGTTACATGTGAAACGGATTCAAATAATTCACATGTTAACTCGACTCAAACGGTAGTCGGTAAAGGCTTATCAAATCCGTTGATGGCTAAGGGTTTGCCAAAAATCCTATGCATGTTTACAGGCTCATCAGCTTAATGGATGTGAGCCGAGACTTAAAACATATGAGCTAAAGACAAGTCTCAAAGACTTAGGCAAAAATGCATGAAAAGCCACCTCCGCGTCTTAAGTTAAAACACCAAGGTTAGACCCGCGTCGCAAAAACCACAACGCCGAGGTCACACCCGAGTTCTAAATTTAAAACGTAAGGGTGAGACCCGCGTCTCAAGTTCAAAATGTAAGGGTCCACCCCCGCATTCCAGAAGCAGAATTATGACGCATACCTTCACACAGGTCCTGCATGGCAAATCCCTTCAACCAAGATGCCTTTGAAGCGAGTGCAAAGAATAACTCCTTTACGATAAGGAATCAACAGCTCCAAGATCAGAGTTGAGATCCAAAGTATTCCAAAAATTCATCTCAGTCAACCGTGAACTTTCGAAAACTTTGGAGGGGGTTCTGTAGGCTATCTAAAAATCATAACAAATAGCCAATCCCCATCAAACACCAATGATGGAAGTTATAATCTGACGACTTCCTGAATGTTACAATTTGAAGACTTTTACGTAGATCGATGAAAGTTACAATCTGACGACCTTCGCAACAACTGATGAAAGCTCTAATCAACAGCCTTCACAATCAACATCGGGAGTTATAATCTGACGACTCTCATATTTTCAAGGAGCCAAGATGAAGATTACTGAATAATGGTCTTTGTAACGCTCTACAGAAGAAGCTATAAGTCATTAGCTCCTTCTAAAACGCAAAATTCACCCTCGTGTTTCAATTCTTGAAACGCAAGCGACCCCCGCGTTTCTAAGCTTCAACAAGAAAAACACAAGCGACCCCCGCGTTTCCAACCTTTAGCAAACGAAACGCAGGTGACCCCCGTGTTTCCAACCTTCAGACTCCAAAATGTGGGCGGCCCTCGTGTTTTTCAACACCCAGCGGGTACCCAACTCTGCGTCTCCAATCCTAAGACGCGGAGTTATGGTCCTGAACACCAACTTGGGCGTTGTTTGACTCATTCAACATGAGCTGAACAGTTTCAAAACCGTTTCCCATGATTTGGGGGCGGTTACACCCTACTTAGGAGTGATTTAAGGGGAGGTTACACCTCTTAATACCATATAAATAAGAAGAAACTCAACCGAGTTAAGGGTTGGAACTTCTTGGCTTGGATTGACCCTGGAGCTTGGAAGCAAGGAGGAGATCTTTGGCTGACTTTTTGGGGGATCTTCGATCTGGCATCTTGGAGCTTCTTGTAGCAACAAAGTTCTTGGAGCATTTCCTTGGCTTATTAACCGAACTTTCGGTTCAAATCAACTCTTTTTCTAGAGTTTAAACTCGCTATGAGTTATCAACTCTTTCAGAGTTTCAAACTTACCACGCAAGTTCTTCATAGCGTCAAATCATGAGGAGGAGATACCGTTGCAGTGAATCAAGATGTGCGGATCGTTAACGGAGAGCAAACTCGACGCGAGCATTCGAGGGAGGCACTCCATCGCCACCGTGAAGAACCCAGAATTAAACAAAGGGGAGAATCCAGATCATTCTCCTCTCTTTTGTAATCGGGAATTCAAATTGTAATTAAGATCGAGAGAATACAAGTTAATTTTCTTTCATTCTTTTTACTACAAATTTTCCACCAAACAAGTTAGCATTAAAAGTTCTAGTCCTGAACTGGAGACAGGGGACGTCGCCTGGTGAGAAGTGTTTTGGAAGTTGACTCGCTTTTGATTTGGTCGAGTCGAGTTGATATGGGCCGTTTGGCGAGGTTCGCTACGACTTCGGCTTTAGTGAACTTTGCTATATCATCGATGAACTTTGCTATGTGTCACATGTAGACTATTTGGGCGAAGCTCATTTTGGGTGAGCCTCATTAAAAGCTTCACTTTGACTTGGTCTTGAGAGTGAACTTCATTATGACTTAGGCATGCTTTACTTTGGTTTTGGCGACTTGAGGACACCTTTCGACTCGGCCCAGAGTTCGTCTTGAGGATTGACTCGGACTCAGGTCCTCTTTCACTCTGATGCAGTCATATTTTCATGTGATCCAAGTAAACTTTGCTTTAGCTTACCATATGCTGATGCTTGAGCCCATCTAAAGTGTTTAGCCTATGGGTGTTTACTTCTTAGACTCGGACTCAACATTGGTCCGATAGAGTATATTTTAACCATCTATAATTATGTTGGTAGTGAATTTTAGGGCTTTACCCTTTCGGGTGCATTGTCGTTTTTTAGTTTGAACCTTTGAAAGCTGAAGACCATGACCAAGACGGCTGAAACTAATTCCTTTTTAGGAATATCATTGCATTGATAATTCTTATGAACTTTTGTAACTACTTCTATGAGGGTCGCACAATGCTGACATTGGCAAGCTCTCTTCAGAGATCGGAACTCTCTTAGATCGCTAATAGTTCCAAGTTGATGGCACTTTTTAGAGCCAACTTCACTGTTTTTAGCCTTAGCATGCGAACGTCACTTACGGTGATGTTGGCCAAGTTTTTGTCTAACGAATTTAGACAAATCATCATCGACAATGTATTCCCTTGCAAGAATTTAGATGAGGGATTAACCCCATTCTTATCTTCTATTCTTATCTTCTATTGGGGAAGCATAGTGAGCATCATGAGATACTTTAAATTGAACTCCCAAAGGAGTTGTGGACTGATGTCCAAATTTAAAAGACATAGTAACTTCTTCACATTCACTTCAGATGAGGGTCGAGTTTTCTTTGCTCTGGGCGAAGTTCGTTTGGCTTCTACGTAAGCTCAAACTATCTTTGGCAAAGGTCACTTTTACACACGCGAAGCTCGATTTAGACGTAAAATTCGTATTGTGGTGAATTTTATAGCAACTTCGCATAGTAGCCATTGATGAAGACTGGTTTGAGGAAATGAATTACTTGAACTTCATTTGGTCAAATTCAATAACCAATGATTCAGGAAAAGACCCGAGGATCTTAGTGTTAGTGTGGGACATGATTTTCTCTTTGGAGGAGAAAGAAGTCTCAAGCAGAGTCGTCATCCTGTTTTGGATCTTTTTTTGGAATTGACACAGATTACAATTTGAAGACTTACAATAAAACTAAGAAAAATATATTTTTTTTCGGGGTTCTTTTCTGTGTACCGATGGAGCGTCGATCTTGTATTCTGTTAACAAACTGACCAAGACAATGGGTCTTTTGCTGTTAGTGAGAACTTAGTTGCTTGAAAGATATCTCAGTCTTCTCTTAGCACTAAAGCTTGTGAGAAACGTAAGTACAAGGCTGATGATCTCTCTTTATGCGTGTGTGTTGATCTATAGACGATCCCCTCCCGGATGAAAAATCTCCTCCTCCTTTTATAGGCTAAAAGATAGAGTTAATGGCCTTTAACTGTGGGTAAAGTAGCCAGTAAAATAGGAGATAGTGGAGAGCATTTATCCCCCTGAAAATAGCCCTCAAATGGCTGTTTGGTGGGGTTCACTGACTCGACGATGATCGCTGAAGATGTTTAGGCAAGGCTCGCTTGAATGCAGGTTTGCCTTCTTTGAAGTCGTGGATGTCATGGTCCATGCAGATTGTTTATGAGCGAAGTTTGTTGATTAGCAATCTTTGTCTGTGAGTTTGAATTTCGAGACAGAATTTAATTCATGATTTGGCTGACTATTAACATCTTTTGGCTTGGCCTAGGGTGTGAACTGGGATTCGACCTGTTCTTAACTCGATGGGGGAGTTTTGTTAGAATCAAACTAAGATGATTAATGTCTTTGATTGAAATTTTTTCTTCTCATGGTCATAAGTGAGAGCTTTAACATCACTGAAGACCCTATGAGGAGTATTAGTGGACACGTGGTGTGGTGTTAACGTGCCAAATAGACTGAGGATTAGAGATAAGGCTTGAGCTCATATCTTTAACTCGGGACAGGGTTGAAAAGAACTATTTGAGATTGTCTAAAGCATGAACTTCTATTGTCTCTTCACTAGAGAGGAACAAACTTAAACAAATGAGTTGTGCAGATGTCAGATTTGTCCTGTTTGACGGACTTAATTTGTTTCAAGTATCTGCTAGGGATATATCTTGATTTAGTGCTTTTCTCATTCACAAAAGATTAGCTGAGATGAGTCTTTTGCATTGATAATCCTTTGGGGATAAGTTCAAACTTGATATCTTTTAAGGGAAGTGATGTTCAAGGAGTGTGTCACACTACTACTAGGCGTGTTGTATTTAACCTTGAATGAGATGGAGAATTCCATAAAGATGGTGGCCAATCTCCATGTTGAACTCCACTAGGGATGTGTTCGATTTTGGCACCTCCTTATAGCATTTCATTAGACACCTTCTTTAGCTTCTTGGTCAAAGCCAGAGGCTTCCACTTTTATCCATGCTAGAAACTTTTGTGAGTGTGTGCAATGAAAGTCTGAACAAGGCAGATCGAAGTTCCGGTTGAGTTTGACACTTTCTTCTTCACCTAGTTGGTCGCTATATTAGTGATCACGATGAGGGATAGAAACTACCCCCTCACACCTTCATTGAGTTGGAGAGAAGTTTGTGATTGTTTGTCCTTTAATTGCTACACAAATATCATGTCGTATTAAGAAATCAAGAATTCATATATTTCGGCTTTGTCATGAATACCCATGGAGGGTTAACTTTTGATATCATGTAAGATGTAAGGATTGCCACTAGAGGTATACTATTGAACATGATGATTAATTGTTTTAGTAGAGGTTGTACTATTGAACATACTTAAGAAATAAGGTGTTGTTGTTACTCATGCATTGCGAGATGAAGCTGTAAAACGTTAGGCTAAAGTTGTTGAGAAAGCATTGTTATCGCTTTAGGAGACTAGGTTGGCATTGTAAAGAAAGCATTGCCATAGCCTTATGAGGCTAGGTTAGCATTGCTAAAGAAGCGTTGCTATAGCTGCAAGCGGCTGTGTTGATAGTTTCCATTGATGAGATTCGGAGCGCATTGAAGGATGTATGTACCGAAGCCATAGGCTAGACAAGATTCTTGCATTGGCGAGGGCATCCTTTCCTTGATTAGGAGATTGCCCCATCTCATTCTTATCATTGGAGGATTGTCCCATCTCGTTATCATCGTCGTTGCAGCTTGACCACGAATCATATTAACTGAATCTCTGAGCAAATTTCTCGATAATTTCTACCTGTTCAATCAGACCTTTTCATGAATTAACTTTGGTAGTGCCCATATGGGCTTCCACTTGGCCGAGAAAGTTGTACTGGCTTGTCTAGAGCAACATTGGCAACGTCATGTCTAGGCATCGTAAGGACATATTACGAAACTTTTCAATGTAATCTCTGACCAAATCATTTCCCCTCTATTTTTTTAAAAGGAGCTAGCCATTGTTACGTCAGATTGATCCCAACTTTCTTTGTCTATGTTCTCTGTGTTAGGACATTGAGCTAATTCTAGAGACTTTCAAGGATCCTAGCCTCATGTTTCGGCTTTGTAAATTAGTTTATTTCTAAATGAGAGGAATGAATATCATCATGATTCGATGGCTTTTTTTCTAAAGAAAACATCAATAGACCATTTCCCCTTCGTATTATCTCTAGGGGGCTGAGAGATGCGCAACAGCTATTACATCAGAACTTTAAGTCGCTCAAAGTGCTCATCAGATGCCTTCTTTTGAGTTTCTATTTGACATATAAGATCATTGTGGGTATCTCTATCTGTCATATCTGCTACCCACCTCCATTCTTGACTTTAGCTAGGAGTCGTATTTAACGCTATGACAGTTTGCGTTACTAATAGCAGGTAGATCTATTCGAGAAGTGTGGCGCCCCTGGTTTCACACAAGGCTGCAGTCCAAGGTGAACCCAAGGATGTTAAACCTGCTATGCACCTAACATTGTGCAACAACATGTTTCACCATCACAGTAATATCTCTCTTGTGGAAGTCAACAAAAGAAATATGGGTACAAGCAGATAGAATAAAAGTAAAAAATAAAAGGAACATAATATAGAGAAGAGATCCAATAATAAATATAATCATGTTCCAACAGAAGAGAACAAGTACATCTAAAAATCTAAAATAAGAGTAATAATTCTCTAAACACAAGAGTCAACTGAAAATAGTACTAAGGCACTCAGCCTCCAACATGAAATACATCTCTAAAGACTAAAAATAATAATAAGCCACTGTAGAGCACTAATTAACTACTAATAGATGATGGTGAGCTAGACTAAATCTCTATCAACCTGCGACTCTCTGGATGCCTAACTAGCTACCTGAAAAAGATAGAAACAACGAGCGTTAAAGCGTTAGCGAGAACATCTCCACCACCCCCAATGGAAGGGGGTTAGGTGTATATATGCAAAAATACAAGTATAGCATATATATACATAAAATTCATATGCACCAAACTAAGAAGAATTAAGATTTAGAAATCCACAACTCGAGAATGGGTACGTCGAGCGAAATAATCCAAATAAGGAACCCCTCATATATATACCATGTATCTTAAATTTAAAATCGCTAAATATCAACTCCAAATCCTATGAATAAGAACAAGTAACAAAGAATAGACATTACCAAGACTTATGCAAAACATGTCATAACTGTCGTATCATAGTGTCTCATACTACCCTCGGGTAGTTGGCACAGGAAAAGAATAAAATCTGATAAAAGACATTATCTAGGATACATCGTGTATGATAAACCATAATCTTTACAATCTACCCTCATGGTAGATAACACGGGAGAAAAAATAAAAGTTTGTGATTCTTTACAAAGAAAATAATGATGCTGAGTAAGACGCTCACAATATCCTGTGGCTCATCGCAATATTTTGCGGCTCACTACCTTACTCAAACACCCTACAAAATATTGGCATGTCAACCTATTCCGAAAAACAATAATACGTAACGGAGTGTAGTCCACTGTGGTCTCATTGCAGTATACCAACTAACCCGCTAAGAGTGTAGTCAATCCACAGTCTCATTGCGGTGTACCAACTAACCCCAACCTCAAGCATCCAAAACTAACATGAAATAAAAGTCACTCCCTATCGTGACAAACTCAAAATGTTAGATTACGCACCTCCAATAGCTCGTGCATGCTCAAAACCAACGCGTGTACACTCTCATGATCACACACGTATGTCAACAAACGGCTCGTACTTCATGTGTGTGACCAACGCATGAAAGGAAACAATGTATGCAAATTAGCCTACATCAATCGACTGGCCTAACTCAACAGTCAACCTTCGGAATGTGCACCACATGCACAAGAATTTCAGCCTTGATCGGTCGATCGATGTCTGCATTCGGTCGACCGACTAGAGGAAAACACCAATTCATTACAGAATGACCGGTCAATTGGTTTTCTTAATTAGTCGACCGACCAGAGTAAATTCTTAGTTTCCTGAGAAATATTAATTTTGGTCATAATTCATCAAAATTGAAATTTCTCAAAGAAATTCATGTGTAATTCTTGATTTAACATGATTAGGGTTTATTAAAGTCCATAAAAAAACAAATACAATTATTTAAGGAGATCTACTAAGCCTAACATGTAATATTTGTAAACTCATCATGAAAACAAATAAAATTAGTAAAAATCTCGTATTTACTTTACTTAAAATCAAAAATCCAGCTCAAGAATCCGTTTTATAACTTCTAAAATCAGAAAGATCAAATCTTTACATAACACAATTTAAAAGAGTGATCATTATACATAAACTAGGTTTCAAAATCCAAATAAAAAAACAAAGAAAAACACGGGATGGATTTGGAGGAGATGAAGCTCGCCTCAAAAATCGTGTTGAACTCCCAAACATGCGAGTGACATGATCCTTCTTTACCAAAACCCAATGATCCCATCCTCCTTTAGGTCTTTTCGCTTCTCAAATCTTTCCCAAAATCAAAAGAAATTTTTCTAGGGTTTTGAGGAGGGTGGTTGTTGCTCAGAACTAGAGGAAAACCAGAAAAATGGAAGAATTTGGGTATATATTTATATATATACAGAAACGGGCCCGAACCGAAACATCTTGACCCAAACCCAAATACCCAGTCTAGGAACTTATCGATTGACTAATACTCATTGATCAGTCAACCAACCAACACCTATCGGTCGACTGATTCAAGGGGCAATCGACCGACCAGATGTGTTTTCAGTCGACTAGTTTTTCATATATACTTGCATGTTTACACCAATATATGACCATATATATATACTTAATCAATCTCAAATTAATCACAAACATACTCATTCATCCCAGAATAGTATCAATTATAATAAAACTCATTGAATATTATTTTCCATAATATTTTCAAAATTACGGTGTTTTACATTCACCTCTCCTTAAAGAGAATTTCGTCCCCAAAATTTAGCAACTATAAATCACAAAACATGTGCCATAAACTCAATATTTAACTTAATATCTAGAATGTGAATACTCCCACTTAATCTCTAATTAAACAGAACTAGTATGTTGGGCGAAAAATCCAAACAAGGAACCCCCATGTGTATACCATATGTTCTGAATGATTAGGTGTTAAGTGTTAATACCCACATTCCACCGTGAAGTGTAAAATGCGACTATATAAATAAGATGAACACTAACAATTTACATGCTCGAACAGGAGTGGGTAGTCACGACACATTTCCTCCTCGCTCTCCCAGAAAGCTTCTTCAGCTCCTTTCCGGTTCCATTGCACTTTAACTAATGGGATCACTTTATTCCAGAGTTTCTTGTCCTCCCTGGCAAGAATGCGGATTGGAGTCTCAATTGTAGTCAAATCCGCCTGAAGCTCTAAATATGGCGAATTAAACATTCTCTATTGCTCCTCATCATGTAAGTTCTTCTTGAGCATTAATACATAAAAGACATCATACACACCCGACATCGATGGTGGAAGGTCTAGTTGGTACGAGACGGCTCCAACACATTCAACAATCTAAAATAGACCGATATATCTCGGGGCAAGCTTTCCACATTTGTCAAACCGTTTAACAACCTTCATTGGTGATACATTCAGTAGGACATAGTCTCCAACCTGAAACTCTAAGGATCATCGCCTCTGATCTGAATCAATGTTATCTTCTCTGAAGTATACCTAACAAGATTCGGCCCAAGTAATAAGCTGTTCTCTGGCTCTGCCCAACGAATTGGAGATCTACATGGCCTTTCATACAATGCCTCATAAGGAGCCATACCTATAGTCGATTGATAACTATAGTTATAGGCAAACTCGATCAATAGTATATGATCCTCCCAACTACCTTGGAAATGTAAAACACATGTCTGAAGCATGTCTTCTAACACTTGGTTAACGCTCTCTATTTGACCATCTGTCTGCGGGTAGAAAACATTGCTATAAGCTAGCTGGCTGTCGAAAGAATTCTGGAAGCTCTTCCAGAAATGAGAATGAGATGTGAAAACTGAGCCGCGATCCGACACAATCTTCTCTAAAATTCCATGCAATATCACAATCTCCCTTATGAAAATCCTCGCACAGGTCTCCGTCGTATAAGTTGTCTTAACTGGTAGGAAGTGCGCCGACTTTGTCAATCGATCAACACATTCTAGATGTTAACTGTAAATATTGCGTATATGATACATACCTAGTGATTAATAATAAATTGCTAAATTTTAGGGACAAAATTCTCTTTAAGGAGGGGTGAATGTAAAACCTTAAAAATTTGAAAATATTATTATAAATAACGATAAATGAGTTCTATTATGGTTGGTGATCATTCTGGGATGAATGGACCTGTTTGTAATCGATTTGAGATCAATTATATATATATATATATATATAGGTATATATATATATATAATATATATATAGTAATTATATATTATATATATATAGTATATTATATATATATATACTATATATATATATATATATATATATATATTATATATATATATATATACTATATATATATATATAGATATATAACATATATATATATTATATAGTATTATTATATATATATTATATATATATATATATATATATATATATATATATAGTAATTATATATATATATATATATTATATAATATATATATATATTATATATATATATATAATATATATATATATATTAGTATATATATATATATATATATTATATATATATATATATAGTATATTATTATAGATATATATATATATATATAATTATATATATATATATATATTATATATATATATTATGTGTGTGGCGATTTTGGCGATCACCGGCGTTCTGGCGATTTGGCGTCCTCGGCTATGGCTTCGGCCATGTCAGAGCCTCCCTTCAATCCTAAAGGTCAATTACAACCTTCTGAGGATGGTAATCAAGATTGGATCAAGGTAGTTTCTCGTAGGAAAAGGAATCAAAATTTTGCAAGATCTGTTGTTTCATACAATGGAAATCCTCGGAAGAATGTTCAATTTGAACGGAATAAGGATATTGGTGGGCTTCAATCTATAGATTTAAATCATCAATCATCGCATCAGCAGACAGTAAATTGGAAATTCAAATCTGGTGGATCCACAACATGGAAAGATGTATGTTCTATGGGTCGTGAGGTAAATCAGAATTGTTCTTTGGAATTTTTTCCCCCATCTATTGATAGCAAAGGTCTCTCCTATGCTTCTATTCCTAGATTTGAAATTCTTATTAATGTTGAAAAATGGAATAATACGCTAATTGGTTATGTTCTTGGTGATAAACCTTTCTATTCCCATTTAAAAGGTTGTGTTGGTCGGCTATGGAAACCAAAATGTTCACTTGAGATATTTTCTAGAGAAAATGGTTTCTTCTTCTTTAAATTTGGATGTCATGAATAGTTAAACAGAGTTTTGAATGGAGGGCCTTGGTTGTTTGATGGAAGGTTGATTATTCTAAAAAAATGGTCTGAAAACATTGGTTTAGAAAGAGAACTCCTCACTTCAGTTCCAGTTTGGATTAGATTACCATCACTACACCTCAAGCTTTGGTCTAATAATATTATTGGTCGTATTGCTAGCCTTGTGGGTAATCCTCTTTATATAGATCAAGCTACTGCATCAGGCGAAAGGTTAGCCTATGCTAGATGTTTTGTGGAAATCTCCTCTAAAACTAAGCTACCAAATTCTGTGAGAATAGATTTAGGTAATGATGAATGGCTGGAAACTGCCGTTGAGTATGAATGGATACCACCTAAATGTAATAAATGTCAAAATTTTGGTCATGTTGAATATCAATGCCCTGTTGTTATAGTTGAGAAATGGATTCCTAAACCTACATCAAATGAAACTGAGATGGGAGAATCTATGCCAGATGACAGTTCATTAATCAATGATAATTTATTAAAAGACAATGGTGGTCCAATATATGAAGATGCTGACATCCATAAGAATCAGATAAATGTCGAAGCTATTAATGCTGAAGAAACAATTCATGATGCTTATACTATTAATGATGTTCATTTGGATTCTGAGAATTTATCGGATCATGAGTTGGTAAACCATAATGTTGAAGGAAAGGATATAAATGCTGATTTAAATGCACAGGAGGATCCTACGAAATATAAGTCTGCTCACACTGGAAAAACAGATACCACGGATACAGAACTGTTTCAGATATCTGATCCTTTGAAGAATGTTGTTGCTGTCATATACAAAAATGTTTCTATAACTGAACCAATCAAATCTGTCTCATCAGGTATTATCGAAGATAGATCAGGCTCCTCTGTCCATTCTGATGCTGTTAATCCTATAAATGTGAATAACTCTGATCAGGACAAAAATAAAACATGCTTTAGTTTTATCTGTTAACTTGCAAATTATAACTATCAGGCTTCAAAACAAAGGAGGATTCACTCTAGTTTTGAGTGTCATTTATGGTGACAATTCAGAATCTGTAAGATCATCATTATGGGCTAATATAAGAGATATCTACGAAAAATTTTCCACATTGTCATGGTTGTTAGTGGGGGATTTTAATGTTTGCAGATTTACCTAAGAAAAATTTAGAGGTATACAACTGACAGTCAAAAAGCTTTTAATGACTGTATTCAATCATGCGGCATCTCTGACATCAAGAGTACTGGTTCACAATGGACATGGCATAATAAACAACAAGGTAAAGGCAGAATATATGGAAAATTAGATAGAGGATTGGGTAATGAAAAATTCTTTGATCATTTCCCTCAAGCCTTTATAGAGTATAAAAGTACTTCATCTAGCGACCACACTCCAGTTCTTCTACATCTCACTCCCAGAATACAATCTGGACCTAAACCTTTCAGGTTTTTTAATTCTTGGATGAATTGTCAGGGTTATGAGGATACTTTCAGATATGTTTGGAACAAACATTTTACAGGTTCACCTATGTTCATATTGGCTTCTAAACTTAAAGATCTTAAAATGGCCCTAAAACTCTGGTCTAAGCATTCTGATATATCTCCCAAAGCTAATATTATGAGGTTAACAAAGCAGCTGGATATCATTCAAAAAGAGCTGAATCAAGACATGGATAATGAGGAATTACAGGATAAAGAATCTGCATTAAGTGCCGAACTAGAAGGTTGGCTTGGTAGAGAGGAAGATGAGATGAGGCAGAAGAGTAGACAGCTATGGCTTCAACAAGGTGATAAAAACACTATATTCTTTTATAATGCTATCAAACATAGGAATTCTACTAATAGCATCAGGCAACTCATTGCTCAAGATGGTACGCATACCACTTCAAATGATCATATTAAATTCAGTGCTCTCAGTTTCTATGAAGATCTTTTCAATCAAACATCCTATTGGAATATTTTCCCTAAACTGACAGTTAAGAGGGTTCTCACTGATGCTACTAAACAATGGTTAATAAAGGAAGTTAACTACAAGGAGATTAGAAATGCCCTTTTCCAAATGAATGCAGATAAGGCACCAGGTCCAGATGGATTCAATGCATATTTTTATCAACAAAATTGGGACACAGTAAGGGATGATGTTGTTCTGGCAGTGCAGAGTTTCTTTTCTTCTGGTACACTTCTTAAACAAATTAATCATACTTTTCTCACTCTTGTGCTGAAATCAAAAGAAGCTACTTCTATTCAAGATTATAGACCAATTTCTTGTTGCAATGTCATTTACAAGATTATTACTAAAATCCTGGCCAATAGATTAAAACTGGTGGTTGGAGAATTGATTTCTAAGAATCAACATGCTTTTCTTCAAGGGAGACATATAGGGGAGTGCTCTTTACTTGCTCATGAATTGCTTAGAGATTTCAACAAGAATCATGGTAAGAGAGCCTGTTTTAAGATTGATCTTCATAAGGCATTTGATAGCATCAATAGGGAATTTGTATACTATATTATGCACTGTATGGGCTTCCCAGTTAAATGGATTAATTGGATTAGAGAATGTCTATCTACTCCCTCTTTCTCAGTACTATTAAATGGTTCCTCCTCAGGATTCTTTAAGAGTAATAGGGGTATTAGACAAGGGGATCCCCTTTCTCCATATATCTTTGTCTTGACCATGGAATTCTGGTCTATTGGTATGGAACTAGCAACTATCTCAGGGAATATCCAGAAT
The DNA here is from genome assembly GCF_001876935.1 of Asparagus officinalis. Lineage (NCBI taxonomy): Eukaryota > Viridiplantae > Streptophyta > Magnoliopsida > Asparagales > Asparagaceae > Asparagus > Asparagus officinalis. The sequence continues at coordinate 98,477,888 of NC_033797.1, read as the reverse complement.
TTTAAAACACAACAGGAACTTCAAGTCTATCGGGTGAGATTCCTCCAATTCCCAACCAGGTCAGAGCTGCTCTGGCCAACCCTTCTGCCGCAGAGGGCGTGGTGACTCTCTCGAAGAGAGCCCGCCAAAGGCAACGTCAACGCCTTGCGAAACAGTTCGCAAAGGCCATGGAGTCCGTTGACGGGATCCGCTACAACGCGGATCTGAAGAACAAAAGAGGCAAGCAGCCTCAACAATCAATGAATGGTGGTTCCTCCAAGCCGCCAACAATGGAATGGGTCCGTGTCAAACGGAACCGATCAACGCTGGAGGAGCGCATTCGCAAGCGCCGTGCACTATCAGCGCAGGCGCGGGCTCAAGTCCAAGAAGCCCGTAGAAGACTGCAGAAGGAGGTGGCCAAGAAGCCGCCACCAACCCGCCAAGTATGGAAGCCGAAGTCTGAAGCGGCGATTCAGGCTAAGGCAAAATCGTTGCAGCCTTCGAAGCAAGGTCAACTTCCGACGAATCAACCAAAGTCGCCAGTAATACCAGTAGCTACTCCGGGAGGTCCCGTGGAATCATCGCGAAGAAGGAGATCGGTTCTGGAGCGCCTCGGTCCAATTCCCGATGAAAGAGGCAAAGCTCCAGTCCAGGAATGTTTGGGCCCGCTGAAGAAGCCCCGAACGACTCAACGCGTTGGGGGTCGCCGTCACCTCCAACGTGACAAGGAGCTCAAGGCAGATGCGCGCACTAATTTGCGCATCGAAGTCCAAGAGCCCGCTGAGAACTTACTCCCAAAAAGGCATGCCTCGAGGCGCGTGATTCTTGAGAGCCTAAAGAAGGTAGTTCGCCCTCAGAAGGAAACGTTGTCGTCTGATGACGATAACGTTATACCTGAGAAGTCGTGCCGACACACGATAGTTTACTCTGACTTTCAAACCGACGAGTTGTACTATCGTGATGAGAGCACGAGGAAAACTAGAAAGAGGAGTCCTCGAGAACAGGAAGCTCAATGCCCCTGTTCCAAACTCATTCGGGCAGTATTGTCTGAGTGCAACTGCATCAAGGCGGTCCCCGAAAGAGTTTCGGTTTTCGAAAGACTTAATACCGAAACGCCAAAACCAAGGCCTAGGCGTTTCCGACAAAGAAGAAGGGTAGTCGAGGAAGGAGAATTTTCGAGGGTCACCACGAATATGACCGGCAAAAGGACATCGACACAGGATAATCCCAAGTCGATTCTGGAAGCACCCCGGTGTGTAACCCGTCTACAGTCTGGAGCCATCATACGAGGAACTTATGGTAGGGTTCGGACAAGATTACCATCAGAAGATGAAGAATCGGATTCCTGCTCTGCTGTCACATCAGACAATACAGTATCCAGCGAGGGACAACCCCGCGAGTCATTTATGATAAGCGCGGAATATGTGGCTAAGATGCTCGAAGAAGCCATGGCTAAACAACAGGAGAGCTTCAGGTTCGAAATGCAAATGGCTATGCAGAGTATGAGAGAAATGCATGACCAGCAAATCCGAGCGCTGACAAATCAGCAAGGCGAACTAAGTCGTCGTAACCAGATTGATTTGGAAGATGAGGAAGCTCACAATGCCAATAATCCTCCCGTCAATGCAGGGGGTGGTAACGAGAATGCTGATGAAGACTCAGGTGAAAACCTGAAGATTAAAAATCTCGAGAGCAAAATCAATATGTTGATTTCCGCTCAAGAGATGAAGAAGACGGGCATTCCTTGTCCATACCCAAGAGAATGGGAATCAATCCCTTATCCGGCGAAGTTCAAGCATTTGATTTACTTCAAATCACATCTGGGGGTAATCTCTGGCAATGGGCCTCTGATGGTACGGTCCTTCGTTGGCACTCTGCGTGGAGCCGCCTTCGATTGGTATCGCCGCCTCAAGCCAGGGAGCGTGAATAGCTGGGATGACATGGAGACTAAGTTCCTCGCTAACTTCTTCGACGACGACACAGAGGTATCCATCGGGTCGCTGCTTGACGAGAAACAAAAAGACGGGGAGTTGGTTGACACCTTCGTCAAAAGGTTCCGGAACAAAGCAATGAACTGTCGGGACCCGATCACTGAGGAATTCATTCTCCAGACTTGCCATAACAACCTCGCATTGGACGTGCTGGAAGCAATGGGGACGGCTCCATCCAAAACATGGAAGGATTTGAAGGTCCGGTGAACAAGCCGAACGCTTCCTCCGAAGGAAGAAGGCCGAGAAGAACCGACCGACGGCTAATCCTCCGAACTCGAACTTTGCCTCTCGTGGTAAAGGCAAATCACCTGCGATAGCTGTTGACGCTAACCAGACATCGCAAAAGCAATTCCGAAAACAGCAAAAGACTTCGGGTCCGAGACTCCAAAGAGAGTATTCCTTCAAGGACGAAGACGTTCCAGCCATCTTCGAATCCCTCCTTGGAAGCAACAAGATCAAGCTACCACCTATCACAAATCAGGAGGAAGCTGACAACACTACGGACCCAAAGTACTGTGCATACCACAGGAGGGTCGTTTATCCCACCAAGGATTGCTTTGCTCTCAAGAATAGCATTCAGACCTTAGTTGAAGCCGGCGTTATATCGCTCAATTAAATCAAAACCAGACTCCAAAGGGTATACGAGTATAAACTGTTTCTCAATCCTCCAACAGGTGCAAGAGGTTAAACTGCTCCCTGCATACTCCAATAGGTATATGAGTATAAACTGTTTCCCACTTTTGACAGGAAGTTCCTAGAGAATATTACGCTAATATTCTTAAGGATAACCCGGTCAGGTAACTGAGAATAATGTCCGAACCAGTTCCGCAGAGGAAGCTGGGGGTGGACGATTTATGTAACGGGAAGTTCCTAGAGAATCATATATTCTTAAGGATAACCTGAACATGCGATTGAGGATAACGTACTCCTCGTTACACCCAGTTTTGCAAGAAAGCTGGGAGTGGACGATTTATGTAACGGGAAGTTCCTAGAGAATCATATATTCTTAAGGATAACCTGAATATGCGATTGAGGATAACGTACTCCTCGTTACACCCAGTTTTGCAAGAAAGCTGGGGGTGGATAATTCGTGTAACGGGAAGTTCTCAAAAGAATGTTAATATTCTTAGGGATAACCCGATCGATATGAACAAAGTGATGAACACTAAATCTCTCACCGATCAGACTAATTGACGGTGGGACCACCAAATTTGATCAAGTTTAATCCAATCAAACTTACGCTATGTTCATGAACTCAACACTTTCATAGTTAGAGTCCAGATATAATAAATCTTGATCTGTCACCTGGTCAAACCTTTCTATAGTTAGGACCATAACCAAAATCCCCCTCTCGATTCTTCCAATAAACGAGAGGTCCACAGATCGAGCGATCAAACCTTCCTACAGTTAGGATCGTCTCAAACCTCCCAATTGGTCAAACCTTCTTACAGTTAGGACCACAGTCAAAATCCCCTTCTCGATTCCTCCAATGAACGAGAGGTCCACAGATCGAGCGATCAAACCTTTCTATAGTTAGGATCGTCTCAAACCTCCCAATTGGTCAAACCTTCTTACAGTTAGGACCACAGTCAAAATCCTCTCTCGATTCCTCCAATGAACGAGAGGTCCACTTTCAAATCAAGTGATCAAACCTTCCTACAGTTAGGGTCACCTCAAACTCCTAATTGGTCAAACCTTCTTACAGTTAGGACCACAGCCAAAATCTTCTCTCGATTCCTCCAATGAACGAGAGGTCCACTTTCAAATCAAGTGATCAAACCTTCCTACAGTTAGGGTCACCTCAAACTCCTATTTGGCCAAACCTTCCTATAGTTAGGGTCAAAACCATAATTCGCTCTCGATAAACGAGAAATTCATCTTTAGTTCGGTAATCAAACCTTCTGACAGTTAGGGTTATCTGAATTTTTTCGATTCTCGGAGTGGAGATCCCACTCTTAGTTTCACCTTTCCGGATTCTGGGGGTGGAGATACCACCTCGAGTCTTCTTTTCAGCTGAAGATAGAATATAAAATTCTTCTTCAGTGTTGTGAGATAGAATATAAAATTCTTCCTCTCCCATTTCGGGTTCGTCTTTGCCCCAAGAGAAGACACCACCTTTTTCAACTCCCAAAATCTGTGCCTCACAGGTACTAGGAAGTTTATCCCGAATCCTAAGCAGGGATAAGTCTGCACCTAACACGCGCTGCCGGTTTATCCCGAATCCTAAGCAGGGATAAGTCTGCACCTAACACGCGCTGCCGGTTTAGTCTTTCTCCGAAGAAAAAGGCACCAGAGTTCGATTCTGGGGTATTCTATCCTGAAACCTAAGCAGGGATAAGTTTGTGCTTAACCCGCACTGCCGGTTAGTTCTTAACCGTTAAAAAGAACACCCGTCCACATATTCAACATTGTGATAGGTTGTTATTAATAACACCAAAATCCATGCCTTACACGTATGGGGAATTTCATCCTGAATCCTAAGAAAGGATATACCGACGCCTAACACGCGTCGCCGGTTTAGTCTTTCTCCGAAGAAAAAGACACCAGAGTTCGATTCTGGGGTATTTTATCCCGAAGCCTAAGTAGGGATAAGTCAGCGTCTAAAACACGTTGCTAGGTAGCCTATTCCCATAACAATGGCGAAGTCTACGTATTCGAAGTCGTAGCAGTAAAGTCTAAGAGAATTCACTCTCTTAGCACAACATTACATGCAGAACGGATTTAGACAATTCGCATGCTAGCCCGACTTAAACGGTAGTCGGTAAAGGCTAATCAAATCCTTTGAAGGCTGGAGGTTAGCCAAAAATCCTCAAGTCAACGCCTAACACGCGTCGCCGGGTAGCCTATTCCCGTAACAAATGGTAAATCCTATGTATTCAACATCATAGCACAAAGTCTAAGGGAGTTCATTCCTTTAGCGCAACGTTACATGCGGAACGGATTAAAACAATCCGCATGTAAGCCCGATTCAAACGGTAGTCGGTAAGAGCACGTCAAATCCGTTGAAGGCTGAGGATTTGCCAAAAATCCTAAGTCAACGTCTCATACACGTTGCTGTTTAGTCTTTTCACAGGAGAAAGACGAAGTCTACGTATTCAATATCGTAGCACTAAAAGGGTCAACTCTTTTAGCTTAACGTCACATGCGGAACGGACTTGAACAATCCGCATGCTAGCCCGACTGAAACGGTAGTCGGTAAAGTCTCATCAAACCCGTTGATGGCTGAGAATTTGCCAAAAATTCTATAAATACTAGTCATAGATGTATCAACTCCGTAGATTGGTCTCGTGACTCGAGTATCCACCACGCTCCAATTCCTTAAGAGCTTAAACTGTGTATACTCCAGCTTGGACGCCGGACAACGCGTCACAAATAAGCTCAAATGCCGGACAACGTGTTGTAAATGAAGATTCAACGCTGATGACCGATGGTCAGTTCTATGTTGAAACAACCAACTCGAGCTAAAAAGTTAGAAAAGCGGGAATCGACTTCGAATTCAAAATTCCAACAGACGGTCAGACAATAAATGCAGCACCGGAACCCTTACAGACATTCGACAAAGCATCGAACAGCCTGGAGGACTGAAGGATACAAGAATAGAAGCCACTCCAAATGTCCCAAAGGATGGGACAATCATATCTAAAGTATTCCAGACTCTTCTATAAAAGAACGAGGCTGAAATACTTTGGAGGGGGTATCTGTAGGCGTATAAAATTGCCTATAGGTCCCACAATTTGCCTATAAATAGGCCCCCCTTTGTTCATTTGAGGGGGTTGGAAATTTTGGAGGCGAAGCTCTGCTGGATTGAGGACTCAGATCTAAAAAAGATTCAAGCTTTGGGACTTTGAAGACTTGCTTATCCAGATCCGGTGCTCGGCGATCATCAACGCCAAATAAGGCAAGAGTTTGAGAGGAACCGGATCTCAAATCGGATCTCAGATCTACGCAGGCATACTCCGGATCAAAGCTTGGTCTTTGATCCCGAGATTTGGGCGATTATTTCCTTGGTGAATTAATCCCCCCCGGCTATTATTTTCTTCGTGAAATAATACCCGTCGTACTGCGTAGATCCGACCGGATCTAGATCGCGCGGTGGTCCACGGATAAACCCCGGCGCAGGCGAAGAACCCACAAAGCGAGCGACCGCAAAACAGGAGCTCGCGATTTGTTCGACAAAAGAGAAAAGTTGTAATTTTTTATTTCTTTTTTTTTTCTTGATCTCGTTGTAACCGGATCTTATAAAAAGACCGGATCTTTGTAATCGATAAACTTTTACAAGAGTGTGCAATGGAATTAGTGAAGAAAGCAATGATTTTTCCCGCGAACATATACAAAAATGTTTCTATAACTGAATCAATCAAATCTGTCTCATCAGGTATTATCAAAGATAGATCAGGCTCCTCTGTCCATTCTTATGCTGTTAATCCTATAAACGTGAATAACTCTGATCAGGACAAAAATAAAACATGCTTTATTGATGCTACGCAATCTGATGGGGGAAAGTCAAATGAGAAAGGTCTAGATTTTCCTATTGCTATAGATAATCCTGACTGGTTAACTGAAAAAGATCAGCTGCTTATGAAGAAGAAGAATCAGATCAAAGTGAATAAAGACTCTCTAGGTCCAAAGAGGGTTACAAGGGCCTCCTCAGCTAATATCTTATGACAATGTTATTCTGGAATGTTAGAGGCATGAATAAATTGGGAAGGAGAAGGGATATTAAAAATCACATACTAACTTTAAAGCCCAGTGTAGTTGGTTTGTTGGAGACTAAAGTTAAATCATCAAAAGCTTACAGAATTACGAAGTGTATACCTGCTCATTGGTCATATTGTAACAATTATATTGATTCAAATAGAGGAAGAATATGGGTGGTATGGGATTCAGAGGTCTGGAATGGTGAAGTTTTATCTGTTAACTTGCAAATTATAACTATCAGGCTTCAAAACAAAGGAGGATTCACTCTAGTTTTGAGTGTCATTTATGGTGACAATTCAGAATCTGTAAGATCATCATTATGGGCTAATATAAGAGATATCTACGAAAAATTTTCCACATTGTCATGGTTGTTAGTGGGGGATTTTAATGTTTGCAGATTTACCTAAGAAAAATTTAGAGGTATACAACTGACAGTCAAAAAGCTTTTAATGACTGTATTCAATCATGCGGCATCTCTGACATCAAGAGTACTGGTTCACAATGGACATGGCATAATAAACAACAAGGTAAAGGCAGAATATATGGAAAATTGGATAGAGGATTGGGTAATGAAAAATTTTTTGATCATTTCCCTCAAGCCTTTATAGAGTATAAAAGTACTTCATCTAGCGACCACACTCCAGTTCTTCTACATCTCACTCCCAGAATACAATCTGGACCTAAACCTTTCAGGTTTTTTAATTCTTGGATGAATTGTCAGGGTTATGAGGATACTTTCAGATATGTTTGGAACAAACATTTTACAGGTTCACCTATGTTCATATTGGCTTCTAAACTTAAAGATCTTAAAATGGCCCTAAAACTCTGGTCTAAGCATTTTGATATATCTCCCAAAGCTAATATTATGAGGTTAACAAAGCAGCTGGATATCATTCAAAAAGAGCTGAATCAAGACATGGATAATGAGGAATTACAGGATAAAGAATCTGCATTAAGTGCCGAACTAGAAGGTTGGCTTGGTAGAGAGGAAGATGAGATGAGGCAGAAGAGTAGACAGCTATGGCTTCAACAAGGTGATAAAAACACTATATTCTTTTATAATGCTATCAAACATAGGAATTCTACTAATAGCATCAGGCAACTCATTGCTCAAGATGGTACGCATACCACTTCAAATGATCATATTAAATTCAGTGCTCTCGGTTTCTATGAAGATCTTTTCAATCAAACATCCTATTGGAATATTTTCCCTAAACTGACGGTTAAGAGGGTTCTCACTGATGCTACTAAACAATGGTTAATAAAGGAAGTTAACTACAAGGAGATTAGAAATGCCCTTTTCCAAATGAATGCAGATAAGGCACCAGGTCCAGATGGATTCAATGCATATTTTTATCAACAAAATTGGGACACAGTAAGGGATGATGTTGTTCTGGCAGTGCAGAGTTTCTTTTCTTCTGGTACACTTCTTAAACAAATTAATCATACTTTTCTCACTCTTGTGCTGAAATCAAAAGAAGCTACTTCTATTCAAGATTATAGACCAATTTCTTGTTGCAATGTCATTTACAAGATTATTACTAAAATCCTGGCCAATAGATTAAAACTGGTGGTTGGAGAATTGATTTCTAAGAATCAACATGCTTTTCTTCAAGGGGGACATATAGGGGAGTGCTCTTTACTTGCTCATGAATTGCTTAGAGATTTCAACAAGAATCATGGTAAGAGAGCCTGTTTTAAGATTGATCTTCATAAGGCATTTGATAGCATCAATAGGGAATTTGTATACTATATTATGCACTGTATGGGCTTCCCAGTTAAATGGATTAATTGGATTAGAGAATGTCTATCTACTCCCTCTTTCTCAGTACTATTAAATGGTTCCTCCTCAGGATTCTTTAAGAGTAATAGGGGTATTAGACAAGGGGATCCCCTTTCTCCATATATCTTTGTCTT
>NC_033797.1:98459303-98464303 GCF_001876935.1 Asparagus officinalis | reverse complement strand
CTTTGCTAGTCATACTTGTTGCCCTTTGTTCATATCACTTTGATTATTTGCTCTGCCTTCATCTAAAATATATATGTTTCTTAATTTTTTGCATATTATCAAACTTCAGAATCTTTCCTCTTGGATTTGTAGATTGTAATAAGCTGGATTCGCAATCTTGAAGTTTCTTCTCCCCAAGCATGTACCTCGGAATGCATCCATCTGGCTACTGATTAAGCTTTCGATTAAAAGTAATATAGGTAAGATGATCCCAAGCATGTAGATTATAAAACCAACATATCAAAGTCATAAATCTCAAAAGTCTAGCCAGACAAACAAAGAGTCTTGGAAATGGAGAAAATAAGGCATCCAAAACTCAAATGCCTGTGAAATCTTTTCAAAAATAAGGTAACAAAATTACATCGCTTCCACTGCCGTTAACAATCTATCCCAATTTGAATCAAATAGACTATATAAGGTTTTTGAAAACTAAAAGACTAAAGGAAAAAAAACTAAAATATTAGAATTATACACTTTAACAATAATGGTTGCTGATTAGTTGTTTCATAGTTCTCTGTCAATGATGTCTTGTCCTTGAATTCTGCTAACATTTCAAATGCAAGAGAAAAGAAATGGGCCTAAAACAGCTTTAATTTTGCTCCGCCAACTTTGATCAAACTTCATGCAATAGTGAGAACTTCATCTGTATTAAAAAACATTAAAAAACAAAATTCTTCATTACATCAAAAAATCACATTATATTAAAAAATGGCAATGTACAAGTTATTCCGTATGTATTAACCATTACCTTCCTCAAAGGAATCTTCTAAATCATCAGTAGCTTTATCAACATTATCTTGTTCCATTGAATCACTAAAAAAATTGATGATAGCAAAACATATTAAACATCATTGCACCAACTTAAAAAAGTTTAAAAAAATAATAGCATTAGTATTACTCTCGTAAATGATACACTACCTTGACAACTTTAGAGGGCAATTTCTGCTATCATGATTTTGTCCTCGCTTTCCATGCAATTTGCATTTCCTAGGCCGGCATTTGCAGATCTCTCTCGATGGCTTTAACCTCTTCCCTTTAGGCCTTCCTTTTGTTCTTGCTTGACTTGATTCATGAACTATATCATGAGAACACTTCGCATTCATATAATGTCCTTCCACATCTTGTCTAACTTCTTCATCATTGATGAGTTTCAAATGTTGCACCTTATTAATAGCATCCATCATTATTTCATGCATTAATTCATATGCATCATTAGAAGATAGCCCCTCTTCGACCATTTCATTAGCTAAGCAATTTAGTTCACTAAAACGAGAAGTAAAATTAATTGTGGCATTATCTCCAATAATATTATCATCTCTAAGAACAACACTTTTTCTGATATTTCGGCACCATCTTCTTAGAATATATTGCTCCAGTAACTCACTATGATTGGTAATTTTAAGATATGCCAAGATATGTCGGCATGGAATGCCCTTGAATTCAAACATGAGACACGAACAACAGACCATTTTAGTTGTTTTGCGATATATAATATGTCTCAATCACTCATCATGACCACAAAAATTCAAAATGAAAGTACTTTCTCTTTCATTTTCTTTTACCAGCTCAATGTTATACATTAAGTAAGGTTGAAGCTCGTCTTAAAAAATATAAAAGATTTTTTCGTGTAGATTTGGGCCATTTGTTTTTCCATTGACCACAAAGTCTTCAATTTTGGTTTTTTCTCCATTGTGCATGATCTTCTTTAAGCTCCCCCTCTCTTTGTCTCGCCAAGACCCTCTGAAAGATGGTTACGAAATCATGAAGTGAATTTTTCCTTGATACATGTATTTTTAGCAACGCATTCATCCCTTTACTTCTTTGACTGCTAGACATTTCGACCCAAAAGTGTTGTTTATGATAAACCGGAGCCCATTTTTCATGAATTTCATAGATATCCTTTAGCCAATCATGCATTTCTAATCCATTTTTCTTAAAAATTAAAACCTAATTCTCTTCAAAAGAGCTAGCAGTCTCGGAGTCCCAAATATTTTCTTTGAAAGATTTCATAAATTCTGTTCTATAACCCATTTACCCAACTTCTCCGGAACTTTGTCCAAGATATGCCAAATGCAAAACCTGTGCTGAATTTCTAGAAATACTATTTCAATTGCCTTGCATATGCCAAGATATTAATTTGTAATCATGCCCGAAGAAGGAGGACCCATTACTTCAATCCATTTGTTAAACAACCATACAAAGGACTTCGCCTCTTCGTTTGGGATCAAGCCACGTCCTAAAAAATACTTTGCCAATGGTAATTTATGCCTACAAACGGCACAAATACCAAGCCATATTGTTTTGTGTTATGTGTGGCATCGAAGGAGACAATATCGCCAAAGTGTTGATAATTCATTCTAGTAATGCCATCCACCCAAAAACAATGAGTTAATCACTTCTCTTCATCAACTTCATAAACATAATAAAATGAAGGATTCTTCTCTTGTTCCGACTTGAAATAATCCAACATCATTTGTGCATCATGACCGCGCCTCTCCTCTCTCAAATCTCTTTCATAGTTTCTCACATCAGTCTCAATGCATCCAATCCTATGAAAACCTACGCTAGAGTTTTCAAAGAAGGTCATTTGCTTGTTTGTTGGAATGTTCACCTCTCCAAACTGCTTTATTAATGTCTTCTTCGCACTTGTTACCTCACGGTTTTCTCTTAGAAAATATGCTCTACTCGGTGAAGTAATCGTATGATTATGTTCTTCCACGAACTTGGAGACACTCCGTATGCCAATGTTTTTGTCTAATTTCAAGCGAATCAAGGCCTTACAATTTGTTCTAATTGTACCACATCGTCGAATTTCTAACAATTTGCTCTTTAACACTCCTTCTTTCAAACAAACATAACTTTTGCAAATTAACTCTCTATTCTTCCCATAATTTGTTATGCTATTACGGATATCAAAACCTCTGGCCTTTTCATAATTTCTATAGAATTTTTTAGCGTCTTCTAAATTGCCGAAAGTCATTCCTATTTTTGGTTTTAAGTGCTCATCAACAATTGGCACAACTAAGTTATCCAACTAAGAGATTTGTTCATTAACATGGGAGCAACCATCTTCAGTTTCCATTGGATTGATGTAAATAAGCCTATAGAAACAAAAATACATTTATATTCAGGATTTTACAACATCAATATGCAAAATTTATATTTAGAAAAAAAATACATTTATTAAGGTTCGTGTAATTCCTATAATACTCTTTAAAGTTAGGCTACAAGGCTCAAATAGCATCAGATCAAGGTTACCATTTGAATAGAAAAAAATCCATGTAATTCCTGGTGCAAATTAGTTGCAGAAGATTATCGATCTGCTACATGATAATCAGGTCAGTGATGGTTTAAGGTTGAATAATTCAACTTGAGTCTATCAAATTTTAGTTTTGGATTTGATGGAGAATGTAACATCTTATTTAAATAAGCCCTCATTTTCAGCCCCCATTTTCAATTGAAGTAAGGGAAGGAAATCTAAGTAGAACATGGTATTGAATAAATAAATAAATAAATTAGTTTGTAGTCAACCATCATTCTCAAGAAGAGGTAGAAAAAACAAACAGCATATAATTTTCAAAACTGTAATAAAGCTCTATAGATCCAAAGTTCATGAAAACAGTGAAAACCCCAGAAGTTATCTTTTTCTCCATTATAAGATATATTACTATAATTATATTAGAATAAAAAATGAAATCCAATGGAAATATGAAAAGTAAAAAAAAGATTGTCAATCAAATTCTTAAAGAACGGATAATCAAACATCCCCCCACCCCCCAAAAAAGGAATTTCAAGGGGTTCACAAGAAAAGTAAAAAAGATCAAACCTAATATTAAAATTCAGCAAAAAGAGAAAGGGGAGGTCAGATCCGGAGTTGGTCGGCAGCGGGGCTTAATGGCGGAGGAGGAGGTCGGAGTCGGAGTTGGTCGGCGACGGTGCTTGGGGTCACGAGCGAGAGAGCGAGAAGGGAGGAGGGTTTGGAGAGAGAGGGGGAGGAGAGATGGAGGAGGGTTTGGGGGGGAGAGAGAGAGAGAGAGAGAGAGAGAGAGAGGGTGAGGGTCTGGGTAGTCACGAAGAAAATCCAACGAAGAGAGAGATATAGAAATCCACAACACGAGATGAGTACATAGAGCGAAATAATCCAAACAATAAAACCCTCATATATATACCATGTATCTCAAAATATGGATCTCTAAATATCAACTCCAGATTCTATAAATAAATGATCAACAAAGAAACATACACCATCAACATCTCATCCAAAACATATCGTACATGTCGTATCATAGTTTCTCACACTACCCTTAGGTACATGGCACAGAAATAAATATACAATCATGTGAAAGACTCGTCAAAGTATATACCACAACATAAGAATGTTACATGTTGGATTACGTCCACAAACGGTACTCGTCTGAGCCCTAGGTGTCCTGAATATGTAGCATGTAGTTGTCCATAGTGTCATGCGGCTAACGGATTAACGCACTCGGAGTGCAGTCGCCCGCTATATCATGTGGTGCATGGACATGCACACTCAACCACCAAAACTATAATGCATTACAGAGTGTAGTCGCCCGCTAATCTCATGCGATACACGGACTAACGCACTCAAAGTGTAGTCGTCCGCGTTCTCATTATGGTGCACGGACTAACGTACTCAAGCATCCACAACTATCGTAAACCGAAACAATCGTCATTCCCTATCGTGACAAACACAAAACATTAGACTACGCACATCAAAAGACTCGTGCGTGCTCAAAACCTATACGTGGACTCTTATGGTCACGCATGTGTATTGACGTGCGACTCGCACTTCATGTTCGTGATCAAACGTACATGGAAGATTAACATTTACAATACAGCACCAGGTCAATCGATTGATATCTTATCGGTTGACCGGGTGGCGACATGCACAAACAACAAACCACGATCGGTCGACCGATACATATCTCGGTCGACCG
>NC_033797.1:98436748-98459297 GCF_001876935.1 Asparagus officinalis | reverse complement strand
ATTGATTAATTATTTTGAGTAGTCGACCGACCAGGTGACAGATCAAAAACATCAGGTTTTCTCTAAAATTCACCAAAGTTTTTTAAAAGAAGATCATGTATAAAATCTTTATTTAGTGTTATTAGGGTTTACTCTGATACATGAAACTACAAAAAATCAATTTGAGGGGATCTAATAACTATAATATGATTATGTTTGTAAATTTATCCTAAAAATGATTAAATTAGCAATAATCTCATGTTAGATTTATTTCAAATCTTCAATCCTAATTAAAGAATTTATTTCATAACTTTTAAATCAGAAAAAATTAAATTTTATGTCATAAAGTTAAGGGGTGATCTCTACACATATAATAGGTTTTAAAAAAAAACCAATAAAAACCAAGAAAAATAGGGATGAGTTTCGAGGAGATGAAACTCGCCTTTTGGAAACATTTTGATTTGTCAAAGGTGGAAGAAAACTCGATCTTCTTCACAAAAGCCATAGTTCTCGCCTCCTCTTGAACCCTGCTTCACGAATCTTCTCCTAAAGTAAGATAAAATTTTCTAAGGTATCATATACTCAATATTTACACTTAACATCTAGATTGTGAATACTCCCATTTAACCTCTAATTAAATAAAACTAGTACGTCGGACAAAAAATCCAAATAAGAAATCCCCCATGTATATACTATATGTTCCGAATGATTAGGTATTAAGTGTTAATACCCACATTCCAGCATGAATTGTAATTGTGGCTATATGGATTAGATGAATACCAACAATACTATAACTAGCATATGTTAGGTCTCGTATTTTGATGATGATTTACATATCCCATTATTGGTGCTAATTGCTTGCCAAGTGATATTGTGCAGGATGTATTTTATCAAGCAATATAGTGCCAAAATTGGAGGATGGATGGAATTTGTGTCGTAACGATGATATCCGTGGAGGTGGAGGCAAGTTGATGAAGAAGAGCTTGCAAGTATAAAATCTACAAGAGGAGCTTCATCAACAAATTAACAAATATCAAGACTCAAGACTTGTATATATATATTAGTGATATTTGTATTTTTATTTTCTCTCTAGGTCATAGTGTAGACAAGAAATGAAGTAGAAAACATTTAAAGCATTTGGGGTCATTTCCAAATACTGTATTTTTAATCGTTTTGCAAAATGATAAGTTTTCACAATTGGGAAATTATATTTGAAAAATTCTTTTTCTAACATGCTTATTTTCATTAGAATAATCATTTCCCCAAATTACATAATTTTTGGAATTTATTACTATTTTAAAAACACCTTTGAAAATTAAATTTACTATTCATAACTAGGCTGTGCATGGTTATCAGTCAACTGACACTATTCATCAGTCAACTGATGAAGTGCTCTAAAATTGTAGATAATTTTTCCTCAGTCAATTGACTCTCATCAGTCGACTGAAGAAGCTCATCAATCAACTAATGGTCTCATCAGTTGACCGATGATGTTTGAACGGCAGCCAACGGTCAGCTCATTAGTTGACTAAACAGTGCATCAGTCGACTGCCGGTATTGTAAAGGCTAGTTACTATTTTTACTGATTTTGTAGGATTTGGTGATTTGTTTTGGATTTGGGATACTATTTTGAGTTCCTATATATATCCCACACCCCTCATCACTTCAGTAACTGAGCAAGCAAAGAAAAATCGTTGAGTTTTGTTTTTGTGTGTTTTTAAGCTCAAACTTTCATCTTACTCAATATTGGTTTTTTACTTTCAAATTCCACAACCCCTAAGCTTCAATTTTCATCTCTTAATTCTTGTCATATGATCATTGTAAGAGAGATTATTCATCATATTGTATCGTGTGGAGAGATTGATCTCAAGGAGATCATTGTGTGGAGAGATTGATCTTGAGAAGATTATTGTGTGGAGAATTTGATCTTGGGGAGATCATTGTGAAGAAGTTTTGGCTTCCAAACCGGGTTTGTGTAGTGGATTACCATCAGGAGAGGTGGTCGGGGACATAGATCGTGAGGACCGAACCTCGTGAACAAATCAGCGTGTCAATTTGGCTAACTATTCTCTATCTCTCCCTCTCTTATTTATTTCTATATTTCAAAATTGTGTCTTGTACTACATTGAATTATATTAATTACACATTTATTATTTGATTACCCTATTAACCTCCAAGGTAATTTTATTTGGTATCAGAGCTTGGTCTCTAATTTACTTAGGTTTAATCACCTTAGAGTAAAGATCCCACATGAATTCAGACATGAATGTACATATTCTTGAAGGCCAATCAACTACTAGACCTCCTTTATTTATTGGAAATAATTTTGCATATTGGAAGGCTAGGATGAGAATTTATTTGCGATGCATTAATCTTTACATCCTAGAGATTATAGAAAAAAATATGTTAAAAATTATGGAAAGGACATGACCGAGAATGAACGACATTTGGCTATTCTCAATGTTAAAGCCATGAACGCCTTTGTAAAACCCCACAAATTTAAATATTTTGTGATAAATGATATTTAATATGTTATACTATGATAAATAGCATATTTTGATATTTTAGTACACTAGGAATTGATTTGAGATCAATTCGGCTATATATTCTCGAGTATGAGAATGAATCTGCATGCACAGACTCTTAGTAGTCGACTAATGTTCAGAGTAGTCGACTACTAAGAGCCGTAATCAATTGACAGAATCATAAATATTATAGTGTAGTCGACTACTAAGTAGGAGTAGTCGACTATCGGGAATTCCTATACGTGCCAGGTTTTAGTTTTCGGGTCGGATTTGTGTTATGTTCGAACCTAATTGATATCTTTAGTTTTTAAACATGTAAAAATCCTAATTCCTGATATTATTCACCAGAGAATACAGCCACCTCGATATCAGCCTACCAAGAAATGTGCCATATCGACCCCCTATTCCGAACAGCAACCCGCCAAATAGCGAGTTTTTATTCGGATCCTATCTTGGTCGCACACAATGACCATTCACGTTGGACTAAGTTGTTATACTTAACGACACTGCCCAACTCAAATACGACTTAACAGTTGTAATTAACCCAACCCGATGCCTCAAACGGCTAAGAGAAGAGGAGAAATCTTAGCATTAAGCCTAAGAGAAACTTCTCGACAGCTCATCATACTGAGGGAAATAGTATGGCTAGCCCAATTCAAACGGTAATTGATAAAGGCAAATCAAATCCGTTGATAGCTGAGGATTTGCTAAAAATCCTAATTGTCAATCTTTAGCAGCGACTGAATAATTCAATCTCACCGAGTTCGATTGGAAGGCACCTCGCTCCATCTGAACGGTGATCATTTTGCAGGTGTTCATATCCAAAGTATTCCAAACCCCATGTGACCTGATTCAGGTCTAAAAACTTTGGAGGTGGTCTTATAGGCAATAAAAATCACCTTTATCCTTGTACAACAACTTGGAACAAGCAAAAGAGATTAAGGTTCCATCTCTGGAAAGGCAAGCCGACTCCCCAAGAGTCCTCCCGACTTAGGCCGACTCCCCGAAGAGTCCAACCCGCAGACGACTCGAATGGCCGACTTTCCGAAGAGTCCAGACCCCCAGACGACTCGAATGGCCTACTCTATGATGAGTCTAGCCCCCTAGACGACTTGAATGGCGAAGACCCCCTCGTCGACTCGAAGGGCGGTGTCAGTCTGCCCCTCGAAGACCAAGTTACCAAGACCCCCTAGTCGACTCGCCAATTCCAGGGTGATAAGAACTTCTAGTCGACTCGCCAAGTCTAGGGTACCGAGACCTTCTAGTCGACTCATCAAGACCAAGTTTCCGAGATCTTCTAGTTGACTCGCCAAGACCAAGCAGCCAAGACCCCCTCGTTGACTCCAAGTGGCTGAGCCCCCCTCGTCGACTCGAAGGGTCGAGATCCCCTCGTCGACTCGAAGTGGCAGAGACCCCTCATTGACTCCAAGTGGCCAAGACTCCCTCATCGACTCAAAGGGCCGAGACCCCCTCGTTGACTCCAAGTGGCGAAGACCCCCTCATCGACTCGAAGGGCGGTGTCAGTCCGCACCTCGAAGACCTAGTGGCCGAGACCCCCTCATCGACTCAAAGGGTGGAGACCCCCTCATCGACTCGAGTGGCGGAGACCCCCTCATCGACTAGCGGTGTCAGTCAATACCTTAAAGACCAAGTTTTCGAGACCCCTAGTCAACTCATCAAGTCCAGGTTGCCGAGACCTTCTAGTCAACTCGCCAACACCAAAGGATGACACCCCTTCGTGTCGACTCGAAGGGCGGTGCTAGTCTCCCAATCGAAGTTGACTCGCTAAGACCTTGGGATGATACCCCTTAGCGTCGACTCTAAGGGTGGTGTTGTCACGCCCCGTTTCCCAAAATACCGGGGAATCGGAACGTGAACAAGCCCGTGATGTATTAGATTGAAAAGAAATATACACTATCATTTTTTTCTTTTCTTCTCAATCCAATACGCTAAGCGTCAAATACATAAATCTCAATCACAGGTCCCCAATCACAATAGTAAGAATATAATAACAACCCATAATAAGAAGTAGACATATCATCAATGGTAAATCATCCCAGACATAAAAAATATAAGTCAAACATACCCTTATTACAAAACGACCCAACTAGGAATAAAAATACATAGTCCATAATAAAAGAAAATACTGATAAAATAATTAAATCCATCATCAAACTAAAGAAAAATATTGTAAAAGAGTTCTAATGTTCATCAGCTATTATAGAAAAGAAGACACGTCTAGGATTCAGTTTGTTCTTCCACTCCCTCGGAAGGACACTCCGGCTGGGCATACACCGGCTCTGCTGCATCATCGAATTGGACCTGTTCATCCCCTAAGTCTGACACCAGAGAAAACATGTGTACGTCATCGTGCATGGCACATGGTAAGATCTCACATGAACAAATAAAATAGTCTAACAACCCATGCTATGACAACAATAATAATAATAATAATAATAATAGGAAAGACAATGATACATGCAACTGGAAATCTAATGATAACATACAGGTATGTGAATACAGTAACTGGGACAAATACTAACCATCCTAAAACTCACTGGTCCATCTCTCAAATAGGTCTAAGTTTGCATTACCGGAAGACTGACTGTTCACCATCCCCTACGCGCATCCAATCCCACGAAATAGGTGGCTAGAGGACTATACGTAATCTGATCTCAGCCTGGTCCGAACTCAGGCAAAGCTCAGGTGACCAAACAGGTCACGGATTCAAGTGGCGAAACAGATCACTTAGTCCAACAAACCAACCCCAAGACGAAACGGGTCTCTGGTGCGGGCCTGGAAGTTAAGTCAACAATCACATTCGATCATGCGAACTAAGACTTTCTCATCTCAACTCTTTTTGTTCTTCTAAGTCAACCATAATCATCATTAAAACTCAGGTTCACCACCTAAACTTAGTCAACACACTCACACATGTCACTAAGTCTATTCAAGATGCACGAGGCTACTAAGTCATGAACTACTAAGGTTCTTAATCACAACAAGAGGCAATAAATAAAACTAATTCTATACAATGATAAAATGGCATGTCGAACATGATTAAACAAGTTCATAATGCATGAGTAATAAGTGCGAATGAAATACGGAATGCATGAACAGAGTCTACACAACATGAATACACACGTAAATAGACTTTATTAATATATTACTACTGAGGTGTCCAAACTTTTCATGCAAGCTATCCGTAATTAAGTATCCTCTAATATAATAATATGGTAAAAAGAAAACTGGAAACCGATGTTGTTTTACACATGAAATGTCGCGCTCTACGACGATCAGTTATACTATTGTAGGCTATCTAAAATCATAATAGATAGCTGATCCCCATCAAGTTTCAATGATGGGAGTTACAATCTGACGACTTCCATATTTCAAAGATGAAAGTTACAATCAGATGACTTTTATGTCAACAAATGAAAACTGCAAATGGAGGACTTTTCAAATATGGATCGAGAAGAGTTACAATTCAATGACACTTCTGATAACTGATAAAAAATCTATTCAGTGGTCTTCACAATCAATAATGAGATTACAATCTGACGATTTTCACACCCCACAACAGCTAAAGCAAAGATTACTAAACAATGGTCATTGTAACGCTCTACAAAAGAGGTTACAAGTCAACTAACCCCTTCTAAACACGGAATTCATCTTCGCGTTTCAATTCTTGAAACGGAGACGACCCCCGCGTTTCAAAGCTGCAATAAGCAAAACGCAAGCGGCCCTCGCGTTTTTAATATTCAGTCAACACCCAACTCCGCGTCTCAATCCTAGGACACAGAGTTAGGGTCCTGAATGCCAAATTGGACGTTTGACTTATTCAAACATGAGTCGAACGGTTTCAGAACCGTTTTCCCCATGATCTGAGGAAATCACGCCTACTTAGGAGCGGATTAAGGGGGCAGTTACAACCCCTTATCTGCCTATAAAACCTCAACAAACTCAACAGAGTGTGGGTTGGATTTTGAGGTTGGATCTTTTCGGCAGAGAAGTTTAGGTTTTGGAGATTAGTTCCTTAGAGGGAGAAGATCGGATTTTTTGATCACCAAAGGGGGGGATCTTTTGGATTTTCAGCAACAAGAAGATCAAATTTTGGAGCATCTTTCAGAAACAAATAAATCTACTTGACTTCTTAACCGATTATTCGGTTTTAACAACTCTTTCCGCAGAGTTTTAACTCGTTCTGAGTTTTTTAAACTCGTTAAGAGTTATCCATCAAACTTATTACATAAGTTAATTGTTCCTACGAGACAAGACAGTCGGATTGTCAACGGAGAGCAAATTTGACACAAGCATTCGAAGGAGGCATTCCATCGCTACCGTGAAGAACCCAGAATTAAACAAAGGGGAGAATCCAGATTATTCTTCTTTCTTTTGTAATCGAAATTCAAATTGTAATTGTAAGACCCCGTAAATTTTGATAATTTATATATGTGATTAGTAGTGAATAAGATTATTTATTTATGATAAATATCTTCATAGCATGGTTGTGCATGAAAACCAGCGTTTTGAGTTTATGAGAATGTATATATGCATCAGTTATGGAGTTGAGTTTTGTAAATTCAAGAATCTAGATTTTTTAGCTCATGGGTCGACTCATAACTAACCATGAGTCGACTCATCAGGTTGAGTCGACCCATGATTATCATGAGTCGACTCACGAAGTCTAGTTCTGTTATCATAAGTTTCTGCTGAGTCAACTCATGAAAGTTTATGAGTCGACCCATGAGTCAAGAGTCGACTCACGACTGATCGTGAGTCGACTCATCGAGGGTTTTCCAGTTTTGCGGTTCGGGTCAGTTTGGGTTATCGGGTCGGGTTTAACTGTTTATATATATGCTCCTCTACCCGAAAACACTTCACTTCATCAGTTCTCCCTAGAAACCCTAGTCCCCCTCTCTCCTCTCTCAAACCCTAGGTGTTCTTGGTGATTTTGGGACGTTTCAAAGGATTTTTTTTAGCAGTTTCTTTTGGATTTCAGCGAAGGGGATCATTCTTCATCACATCTGAGACGAGTAACATCTCACCCAATCTCTCTCCCTCGCTTTTATGAATTTATAAACGTTTTTCATGAGTTTTATTGAGCCTAAGACATATTTTCAAATATAAAATGATGTTCTTATTAGTGTAAATGCTAAAGATCGTATGTTTTAGATTTTTTAAACTCCCACCAACAAGTTTTGATGAAAACCCAGATCTGGGAATTTATTTAAAGAAATGAAAATATGAGTTTTATTTTGATTAAATGCTCTCTTTCATGTTTAGGGGTTAAATGTTAGGTTTAACATGCAAGTAATCGTTTCTCATGCTATGTATGAATTTTTCACTGCCTCATAGTTTAGAATTGATAGTTAGGGAGGTGTAGATCAGTATAGTGGAAGTATGGATCGAGATGGACGAGTTGCAGTTGTGATATATGCAGTTTTTAGCCCGTGAGTCGACTCACGACTCATCATGAGTCGACTCATCAGGTTGAGTTGACCCATGACTGTCATGAGTCGACTTACGAAGCCTAGTCACGTTGCCATAAGCATCTGCTGAGTTGACTCGTTAGAATACGAGTCGACCCATAAGTCATGAGTCGACTCATAACTAACCATGAGTCGACTCACGAAGTCATTTCCTGTTATCATATGTTTTCTGCTGAGTCGACTCGTAATAGATCATGAGTCGACCCAAGAGACATGAGTCGACTCATAACTGAGCACGAGTCGACTCATTGAAGTCTTTCTTGTCTTATTTGTGTTTCTGTTAAATCACCTGCTATGTATATATATATAGACTGTGTTCATATGTTTGAGTGTACTGTTTATTGTTTTGAATATGAGAAGTTACCTTGTTTATCGGGTATTAAATTGCAGTGATCACGTATTTCTATTTACTCCTCATGTTGGGCACTCATTTCATTTAGTCCTCGTGCTAGACATTCATTTTACTCAGTCCTCGTGTTGGACATGCATTACTATTTAGTCCTCGTGTTGGACACTCATTTCATTTAGTCCTTATGCTGGACATTCACTTTTACTCAGTCCTCATGTTGGACATGCATTACTATTTAGTCTATGCATTAGACAATGGTTATATTCAGTCCATGCATTGGACAATGGTTATATTCAGTCCATGCGTTGGACAATGGTTATATTCAGTCCATGTGTTGGACAATGGTTATGTTCAGTCCATGCGTTGGACAATGGTTATATTCAGTCCATGCGTTGGACAATGGTTATGTTCAGTCCATGCGTTGGACAATGGTTATATTCAGTCCATGCGTTGGACAATGGTTATGTTCAGTCCATGCGTTGGACAATGGTTATATTCAGTCATGGTTATGTTCAGTCCATGCGTTGGACAATGGTTATATTCAGTCCATGCGTTGGACATTGGTTATATTAAGTCCATGCGTTGGACATTGGCTATATTCAGTCCATGCGTTGGACATTGGTTATATTCGATCCATGCGTTGGATACTCATTACTTTCAGTCCATGAGTTGGACGTTTACTTTATGTAGTCTATGTGTTGGACATTTAATCTATATAGTCTATGTGTTGGACACTTAATCGTTTTCGGACATGACACTTATGGTGGCCTTGTCATGATTACATTTATCGGTAGAGATGGGTTTGTATTTGTTTTGTTTATTGTTTCTTGTATTAGACCTCGGGTTTAGTATTTAGGGATTTACAATTGGAGATACAAGGTATATACATGAGGGTTTCCTTGTTTGGATTATTTCGCTCGACGTACCTACGCTCGTGTTGTAATTTCCTAAATACCAAAACTCATTGTTGTTAGGATAAATGATTTTATATTATTATGTATTAACTGTATTTTCATACACAACAAGCCCTATCCCTTGGGGTTGGTTGTGATGTTGCTCGCTAGCGCTTTGACGCTCATTGTCCCTCCCCCTTTCAGGTAACGAGCCAAGAGCCCGGAGAGTCGCAGGCTGAGGGCGACCCTTACTAGTGCCTATTTATCCTCTTATTAGATGTATTTTATTTTGTACTCCACTTGAGACATTTTTAGACTTGAGAGGTTTATGTTCTAGAGTTGTAAAGGCTGTGTGCCTTATTTCCTGTATTAGATATTATGTACTTTGAGACATGTTGAGATCTCTAGATTGTTGTTATTCATTTCAGACTTTGACTATGTATTCCAGTTTATTTGGTTGATGAGATGTGTTAATTCGATGTTCTATCATTTCATCAAGTATTTGTTGAAAAACCTTTTACTTGCTTTGTACCTACACCTGTTGTTGATTCCACTAGAGAGATAGTAATTGTGATGGTGAAACATGTTATTGCACGGTGTGGTGCATGGCAGGTTTGACATTCCTGGTTTCACCTCGGACTGCAGCCTTGTGTGAACTCAGGGGCGTCGCAGTTGGTATCAGAGCTCTAGTTCCAGTATCCTTAGGATCATCCTGTGTTGAGTTGTGGAGCTAGGTTAGAGTTTCTTAGGATTCATGTATAGAGTCCGCTAAGGATTTCCTAGTATGAGTGAGGGCGATATATGCGTATATCTCAAAATTTTGAATTTTTTTTTATGACAATTATTTTTGCTTAAAGTATTTGTGTGAATACTGTATATTGTGAAAATTGTATAGTGATACGTTATGTATATATATATGTATCTATTTTGACTCATGAACTCTTTTTGTTATATGCTTAGATGTCAGAGTATGGTATGCCTCGTACTTGGAGATCTGGACAGGCTGAACCACAGCAAACTCCACCCGAGCCTCACCAGACGCTACCTGAGCCGCAACAGGCTCCCCAGTACCTGATTGATCTTATGGCTCCCTTAGTCGCTAGGATAACAGTAATCGAGGAGCTTGTGGAGAATCCTATTGCACCACCACCATCAGTAGCTGAAACCGCCATTTCTCAAGAAAATGGGACGGCTATGTTTCAGAAGAACAAGGAAGAGCACCCCGGAGACAAGGGTAAGAACAAGAGACCTTGGTCTGGACCTCAGCAGCAGCAGAGCCCTCATAAGAAGGGATCCCAACAAGATCAAAGAGAATAGCAGCAGCAGCAGCGCAAGTTCCGGGGAACTTGTTTTAACTGTCGCAAGGTCGGACACAAGGCATTAGAGTGCCGCAGTGCACCAACAAGAACTCAGAAGGGAAATGGTCCGAATCAGCAGCAGCAGAAGACTGAGGGGCAGGTTCTAGCAGTTCAGGAGGTTCCCCAGGGGAAGATTGTCCCATATTCTCCAGCACCAGCGGCAGAGCAGTCTACATCCACCGGCAGAGTATATGCAGTAGTTCCGCATGATAATGGAGCAAGCAGATCAGTTGTGGAGGGTACGTCCCTCATAAATTCTTTTCCCACCCGTATTCTTTTCGATTCGGGAGTTTCGTGTTCTTTCATTTCGTACGCTTTTATGACTAGACTCCAAATCGTAGCTCAGCCCCTAGACATTCCATTATCGGTTTTCCATCCCTTTAGGTGGGGTATCGCTTCTGGAGAGCATTTGTAGGATGTGTATTATTAGTCTAGGTGAGTCAGAGTTTGTCATAGATTTGATAGTGTTGCATGTGTCCGAGTTCGATGTCCTCCTTGGTATGGATTGGTTGTCATCCTGCCATATTAGTTCTGACTGTTTTAACGAAGATAGTCAGATTTCGAGCGTCCGATGGGTACGAGACGATTGTGGCCACTTCTCAGGGCAATCGCTTTGCGGAGTCATTTCTGGCGTTCATCGAGGAGGTGATGCGACGGGATCAGGGTGTTGATTTACTGGAGACTAGAGTTGTCTCAGAGTACTAGGATGTCTTTTAGGACATACCTGGGTTACCTCCTGTGTGAGAGGTTGAGATTTGCATTGAGTTGCAGCCGGGCACAGCCCCGATATCCCACGCATCCTATCGTATGACACCAGCTGAGATGAGGGAGCTTCAGGCCCAGTTGGACGAGTTGTTAGCTTAGGGTTTTATTCATCGAAGTCTTTCTCCGTGGAGAGCGTCGGTCCTCTTCGTGAAGAAGAAGGATGGCAGTATAAGATTGTGTGTTGATTATTGATAGTTGAACAGGTCACTATCCAGATTTAATAGGATTTATGACCTATTCGATCAGCTACGCGAAGCGCAACATTTCTCGAAGATTAATCTTCATTTTGGATTTATTGTGGTTGCGAGTTCGAGAGATGGATTTTCCTAACGTCGTGTTTTCCTGATTCGATATGAATCGATTTATTGTGGTTGCGAGTTCGAGAGATGGATTTTCCTAACGTCGTGTTTTCCTGATTCGATATGAATCTTTTGAGTTTCTGGTCACACCATTTGGGTTGACCAATGCACCCGATGTATTCGCGTATTTTATGAACCGGGTTTTTCGTCCCTTCATGGATCAGTTTGTGATAGTTTTATTGATGATATTCTCATTTATTCGAGGCCGGAAGCAAATCACGAGCAGCATCTACGGTTATCTTTGAAGACTCTACAGGAGCGTCAGTTATATGCCAAGTTCAGCAAGTATGAATTTTGGTTTTTAGAAGTTAGATTTCTAGGCCATGTCACCAGCAGAGAGGGCATAGCAGTGGGTCCGGCTAAGGTTGTAGCAGTTCTTGACTTGGAGCCGCCAACGACGGAGACAGGGATTCGTAGCTTTTCGGGTTTGGCCGGCTATTATTAGAAGTTTATCCAGGATATTTGTGGTCTACACAAATACATCATTGGCAGAGTTAGGAGACATTTTGATGCAGACTCAGAGAGTAGTAACATATGTCTCGCAGCAATTAAGAGTACATGAGCAGACCTATTTCCACTTAAGACTTGGAGTTAGCAGCAGTGGTATTTGCACTGAAGTCATGGAGACTTTACTTATATGAAGTACAGTATGAATTATTCACGGACCATTAGAATCTGAAGTATCTTTTCTCCCAGAAGGAAATCAACCAGAGACAAAGGAGGTGAATTGAGTTTACCAAAGACTACGAATTCACGAATCAGTACATCCAAGGACCCCTAAGATGTACAAGGGCCTAAAGAGACACTTTTGGATGAAGTGATATGTGTAGGAAGATTTCAAATTATGTAGCTAAGTATCTTACCTGTCAATAAGTAAAGGCGGAAAATCAGAGACCAGTAGGATCACGTCAGCCTTTAACCATTTCGGAGTAGAGTGGGCGGACAGTTCGTTGGATCTTATCGTAGGGATTGTTGAAATCAAAGAAAGGGAATGATTCAATTTGGGTGATAGTGGATAAACTGATGAAGTCAATACATTTTATTACAGCAAGGACTAACTATACAATTGAGACGTATGCAAGGATACTCATTCAAGAGACTATTCGACTTCATGGAGTTCTAGATACGATAGCATCAGATTGAGATTTTAGTGTTCACTCTGCATTTTTGGAAAGGTTTACAGGATTTCTTTTGAGTAACAGATTTATCTTTCTGTAATAGTGTTCACTCTGCATTTTTGGAAAGGTTTACAGGATTTCTTTTGAGTAACAGATTTATCTTTCTGTAATGTATTTTATTCACCGACAGATGGTCACACGGAAAGAGTAAATTAGATATTGGAAGACAGGTTGTGGATTTGTGTCATTGACTTTCAAGGTAGCTGGGAGGATCATATTCCACTGATAAAGTTCGTCTAGGACATCCATTATCAAGCGACAATCGGTATGACCTTGTATGAAGCAACGTGCGGGAGACATTGCAGAATCGATTATATGTTGGGTAGAGCCGGAGAAAGGTTTAATACTTAGACCAGAGCTTATAAAATACATACTACTGAGAAAGTAGCATTGATCAGGGAGCGGATTCTAGCCGCTCAGAGTCGGCAGAAGAGCTATGCAGATAAGAGTTGAAGACCCCTAGAGTTTCAGATTAGGAATTTGTTTATGCTGAAGGTATCGCCTATGAAAGGCGTACGACGATTCGGGAGGCGAGATAAGCTCACGCCGAGATACGTTGGACCCTATCAGATTTTTGGAGAGCATTAGAGCTGCGTCATACAGACTAGACCTTCCAGCACCGATGTCTAGTATGCACAATGTATTTCATATTTTTATGCTTAGGAAGCACTTTTATGATGTAGAGCAACAGCGAATGATGAACGCACTGAAAATTTAACTGTAGAATGGTTTGGCCACGATTGAAATCCAAGTTTGAGAGGTTTCTTGGGAGCACGAGGAGGACATGTGACGCGACTACCCACACTTATTTGAGCAGGTAAATTAATTAAATTTATTTATAATGAAAATTCTTACTTGTATATTTAGTTCAATGGAACCGAAGTGGAGTTGAGGAAGCTTCTTGGGAGCGCGAGGAGGACATGCGACGCGACTACCCACACTTGTTTGAGCAGGTAAATTAACTAAATTTATTTATGATGTGATATTCTTACTTGTATATTTGTATATATATCTTGATACTTATATTTAACACTAGAATGAGGGTATTTTCACTTAACTCTTAATCTTTCGGAACACATGGTGTATACATGGGGGGTTCCTTGTTTGGATTTTTCGCCCGACGTACTAGTTCCGTTAGATTAGGGGTCGAGTAAGAATATTATCATTGTAGATTGTTAAGTATGAATATCGCTATATGCTTAGCTAGCGTTTAATATTACGAGATGTGTAGGTGTGCGGGTTGGATTAGGCCCTTGTCGTGCTTTTCAAGTATCTTTATGAGTTAGACATGATTTCTGAATTTCGAGGACAAAATTCTTTTAAGGGGGGAAGAATGTAAGACCCCGTAAATTTTGATAATTTATATATGTGATTATTAGTGAATAATAATATTTATTTAAGATAAATATCTTCATAGCATGGTTGTGCATGAAAACCAGCGTTTTGAGCTTATGAGAATGTATATATGCATCAGTTATGGAGTTGAGTTTTGCAAATTCAAGAATCCAGATTTTTCAGCTCATGAGTCGACTCATAACTGACCATGAGTCGACTCATCAGGTTGAGTCGACCCATGACTGTCATGAGTCGACTCACGAAGTCTAGTTCTGTTATCATAAGTTTCTGCTGAGTCAATTCATGAAAAATTATGAGTCGACCCATGAGTCATGAGTCGACTCACGACTGACCGTGAGTCGACTCATCGAGGGTTTTCTAGTTTTGCGGTTCGGGTCAGTTTGGGTTATCGGGTCGGGTTTAACTATTTATATATATGCTCCTCTACCCGAAAACACTTCATTTCATCAGTTCTCCCTAGAAACCCTAGTCCCCCTCTCTCCTCTCTCAAACCCTAGGTGGTCTTGGTGATTTTGGGACGTTTCAAATGATTTTTTTTAGCAGTTTCTTTTGGATTTCAGCGAAGGGGATCATTCTTCATCACATCTGAGGTGAGTAACATCTCGCCCAATCTCTCTCCCATGCTTTTATGAATTTATAAACGTTTTTCATGAGTTTTATTGAGCCTAAGACATATTTTCAAATATAAAATGATGTTCTTATTAGTGTAAATGCTAAAGATCATGTGTTTCAGATTTTTAAACTCCCACCAACAAGTTTTTGATGAAAACCCAGATCTGGGAATTTATTTAAAGAAATGAAAATATGAGTTTTATTTTGATTAAATGCTCTCTTTCATGTTTAGGGGTTAAATGTTAGGTTTAACATGCAAGTAATCGTTTCTCATGCTATGTATGAATTTTTTTCCTGCCTCATAGTTTAGAATTGATAGTTAGGGAGGTGTAGATCAGTATAGTGGAAGTATGGATCGAGATGGACGAGTTACAGTTGTGATATATGCAGTTTTCAGCCCGTGAGTCGACTCACGACTCATCATGAGTCGACTCATCAGGTTGAGTTGACCCATGACTGTCATGAGTCGACTCACGAAGCCTAGTTACGTTGTCATAAGCATCTGCTGAGTCGACTCGTCAGAATACGAGTCGACCCATAAGTCATGAGTCGACTCATAACTAACCATGAGTTGACTCACGAAGTCATTTCCTGTTATCATATGTTTTCTGCTGAGTCGACTCGTAACAGATCATGAGTCGACCCATGAGACATGAGTCGACTCATAACTGAGCACGAGTTGACTCATCGAAGTCTTTCTTGTCTTATTTGTGTTTCTGTTAAATCACCTGCTGTGTATATATGTGTGTATATATGTATATATATATATATGTGTGTGTGTGTATTTATATACACACACATATATACATATATATATACATATATATACATACATATACACATACGTACATATATATATATACACACACATATATGTGTATATGTATGTATGTATGTATGTATGTGTGTGTGTGTGTACATACATACATACATATACACACACATATATATATACATATATATACATATGTGTGTATATGTATGCATGTATATATATATACACATGCATACATACATACATATACATATATATAAGACAATATGCATGCGGATACAAAACGGATATGAGAAAATTAGATAGTATTGAGAAAATATATTCAGTTCATGCGTTGGACAATGGTTATATTCAGTCCATGCGTTGGACAATGGTTATGTTCAGTCCATGCGTTGGACAATGGTTATATTCAGTCCATGCGTTGGACATTGGTTATATTCAGTCCATGCGTTGGACATTGGCTATATTCAGTCCATGCATTGGACATTGGTTATATTCGATCCATGCGTTGGACACTCGTTACTTTCAGTCCATGAGTTGGACGTTTACTCTATATAGTCCATGTGTTGGACATTTAATCTATATAGTCTATGTGTTGGACACTTAATCGTTTTCGGACATGACACTTATGGTGGCCTTGTCATGATTACATTTATCGGTAGAGATGGGTTTGTATTTGTTTTGTTTATTGTTTCTTGTATTAGACCTCGGGTTTAGTATTTAGGGATTTACAATTGGAGATACAAGGTATATACATGAGGGTTTCCTTGTTTGGATTATTTCGCTCGACGTACCTACGCTCGTGTTGTAATTTCCTAAATACCAAAACTCATTGTTGTTAGGATAAATGATTTTATATTATTATGTATTAACTGTATTTTCATACACAACAAGCCCTATCCCTTGGGGTTGGTTGTGATGTTGCTCGCTAGCGCTTTGACGCTCGTTGTCCCTCCCCCTTTCAGGTAACGAGCCAGGAGCCCGAAGAGTCGCAGGATGGGGACGACCCTTACTAGTTTCTATTTATCCTCTTATTAGATGTATTTTATTTTGTACTCCACTTGAGACATTTTTAGACTTAAGAGGTTTATGTTCTAGAGTTGTAAAGGCTGTGTGCCTTATTTCCTGTATCAGATATTATGTACTTTGAGACATATTGAGATCTCCAGATTGTTGTTATTCATTTCAGACTTTGACTATGTATTCCAGTTATTTGGTTGAGGAGATGTGTTAATTTGATCTCTTTCATTTCGTCAGTATCTCTTGTATTATCTTTTACTTGCTTTTGTAACATGATATTACATGGTGTGGTGCATGGCAGGTTTGACATTCCTGGTTTCACCTCGGACTGCAGCCTTGTGTGAACTCAGGGGCGTCGCAGTTGGTATCAGAGCTCTAGTTCCAGTATCCTTAGGATCATCCTGTGTTGAGTTGTGGATCTAGGTTAGAGTTTCTTAGGATTCATGTATAGAGTCCTCTAAGGATTTTCTAGTATGAGTGAGGACGAAATATGCGTATATCTCAAAATTTAAAAAAAAATTTATGACAATTATTTTTGCTTAAAGTTTTTGTGTGAATACTGTATATTTTGAAAATCGTATGGTGATACGTTATGTATATATATATATATAATTTGTGTGAATACTGTATATTGTGAAAATTGTATAGTGATACGTTATATATATATATATGTATCTATTTTGACTCATGAACTCTTTTTGTTATATGCTTAGATGTCAGAGTATGGTATGCCTCGTACTCAGAGATCTGGACAGGCTGAACCACAGCAAACTCCACCCGAGCCTCATCAGATGCTACCTGAGCTGCAGCAGGCTCCCCAGTACCTGATTGATCTTATGGATCCCTTAGTCGCTAGGATAACAGCAATCGAGGAGCTTGTGGAGAATCATATTGCACCACCACCATCAGTAGCTGAAACTGCCATTTCTCAAGAAAATGGGATAGATAAGTTTCAGAAGAATAAGGAAGGGCACCCCGGAGACAAGGGTAAGAACAAGAGACCTTGGTCTGGACCTCAGCAGCCCTCATAAGAAGGGATCTCAACAGGATCAGAGAGAACAGCAGCAGCAGTAGCGCAAGTTCCGGGGAACTTGTTTTAACTGTCGCAAGGTCGGACACAAAGCATTAGAGTGCCGCAGTGCACCAACAAGAACTCAGAAGGGAAATGGTCCGAATCAGCAGCAGCAGAAGACTGAGGGGCAGGTTCTAGCAGTTCAGGAGGTTCCCCAGGGGAAGATTATGCCATATTCTCCAGCACCAGCGGCAGAGCAGTCTACATCCACCGGTAGAGTATATGCAGTAGTTCCGCATGATAATGGAGCAAGCAGATCAGTTGTGGAGGGTACATCCCTCATAAATCCTTTTCCCGCCCGTATTCTTTTCGATTTGGGAGTTTCGTGTTCTTTCATTTCGTACGCGTATTCTTTTCGATTTGGGAGTTTCGTGTTCTTTCATTTCGTACGCTTTTATGACTAGACTCCAAATCGTAGCTCAGCCTCTAGACTTCTTTCATTTCGTACGCTTTTATGACTAGACTCCAAATCGTAGCTCAGCCTCTAGACATTCCATTATTAGTTTTCCATCCCTTTAGGTGGGGTATCGCTTCTGGAGTGCGTTTGTAGGATGTGTATTATTAGTCTAGGTGAGTCGGAGTTTGTTATAGATTTGATAGTGTCGCAATTGTCCGAGTTCGATGTCCTCCTTGGTATAGATTGGTTGTCACCCTGCCATATTAGTTCTGACTGTTTTAACAAAGATAGTCAGATTTCGAGCATCCGATGGGTACGAGACGATTGTGGCCACTTCTCAGGGCAATCGCTTTGCGGAGTCATTTCTGGTGTTCATCGAGGAGGTGATACGACGGGATCAGGGTGTTGATTTACTGGAGACTAGAGTTGTCTCAGAGTACTAGGATGTCTTTTAGGACATACCTGGGTTACCTCCTGTGTGAGAGGTTGAGATTTGCATTGAGTTGCAGCCGGGCACAGCCCCGATATCCCGCGCATCCTATCGTATGACACCAGCTGAGATGAGGGAGCTTCAGGCCCAGTTGGACGAGTTGTTAGCTTAGGGTTTTATTCGTCGGAGTCTTTCTTCGTGGAGAGCGTCGGTCCTCTTCGTGAAGAAGAAGGATGGCAGTATAAGATTGTGTGTTGATTATAGATAGTTGAACAGGTCACTATCCAGATTTAATAGGATTTATGACCTATTCGATCAGCTACGCGAAGCGCAACATTTCTCAAAGATTAATCTTCGTTTTGGATTTATTGTGGATGCGAGTTCGAGAGATGGATTTTCCCAACGTCGTGTTTTCCTAATTCGATATGAATCTTTTGAGTTTCTGGTCACACCATTTGGGTTGACCAATGCACCCACTGTATTCGCGTATTTTATGAACCGGGTTTTCCGTCCCTTCATGGATCAGTTCGTGATAGTTTTATTGATAATATTCTCATTTATTCGAGGCCGGAAGCAAATCTTGAGCAGCATCTACGGTTATCTTTGAAGACTCTACAGGAGCGTCAGTTATATGCCAAGTTCAGCAAGTATGAATTTTGATTTTCAGAAGTTAGATTTCTAGGCCATGTCACCAACAGAGAGGGTATAGCAGTGGGTCCGGCTAAGGTTGTAGCAGTTCTTGACTTGGAGCCGCCAACGACGGAGACAGGGATTCGTAGCTTTTCGGGTTTGGCCGGCTATTATTAGAAGTTTATCCAGGATATTTGTGGTCTACACAAATACATCATTGGCAGAGTTAGGAGATGTTTTGATGCAGACTCAGAGAGTTGTAACATATGTCTCGCAGCAATTAAGAGTACATGAGCAGACATATTTCCACTTAAGACTTGGAGTTAGCAGCAGTGGTATTTGCACTGAAGTCATGGAGACTTTACTTATATGATGTACAGTATGAATTATTCACAGACCATTAGAATCTGAAGTCTCTTTTCTCCCAGAAGGAAATCAACCAGAGACAAAGGAGGTGAATTGAGTTTACCAAAGACTACGAATTCGCAAATCAGTACATCCAAGGACCCCTCTCTCCTCTCTCAAACCCTAGGTGTTCTTGGTGATTTTGGGACGTTTCAAAGGATTCTTTTAGCAGTTTCTTTTGGATTTCAGCGAAGGGGATCATTCTTCATCACATCTAAGGTGAGTAACATCTCGCCCAATCTCTCTCCCATGCTTTTATGAATTTATAAACGTTTTTCATGAGTTTTATTGAGCCTAAGACATATTTTCAAATATAAAATGATGTTCTTATTAGTGTAAATACTAAAGATCATGTGTTTCAGATATTTAAACTCCCACCAACAAGTTTTTGATGAAAACCCAGATCTGGGTATTTATTTAAAGAAATGAAAATATGAGTTTTATTTTGATTAAATGCTCTCTTTCATGTTTAGGGGTTAAATGTTAGGTTTAACATGCAAGTAATCGTTTCAAGTACTATGTATGAATTCTTTCACTGCCTCATAGTTTAGCCCGTGAGTCGACTCACGACTCATCATGAGTCGACTCATCAGGTTGAGTTGACCCATGACTGTCATGAGTCGACTCACGAAGCCTAGTTACGTTGCCATAAGCATCTGCTGAGTCGACTCGTCAGAATACGAGTCGACCCATAAGTCATGAGTTGACTCATAACTAACCATGAGTTGACTCACGAAGTCATTTCCTGTTATCATATGTTTTCTGCTGAGTCGACTCGTAACAGATCATGAGTCGACCCATGAGACATGAGTCGACTCATAACTGAGCACGAGTTGACTCATCGAAGTCTTTCTTGTCTTATTTGTGTTTCTGTTAAATCACCTGCTGTGTATATATATATGTATATATGTATATATATATATATGTGTGTGTGTGTATTTATATACACACACATATATACATATATATATACATATATATACATACATATACACATACGTACATATATATATATACACACACATATATGTGTATATGTATGTATGTATGTATGTATGTGTGTGTGTGTGTACATACATACATACATATACACACACATATATATATACATATATATACATATGTGTGTATATGTATGCATGTATATATATATACACATGCATACATACATACATATACATATATATAAGACAATATGCATGCGGATACAAAACGGATATGAGAAAATTAGATAGTATTGAGAATCAGTTCATGCGTTGGACAATGGTTATATTCAGTCCATGCGTTGGACAATGGTTATGTTCAGTCCATGCGTTGGACAATGGTTATATTCAGTCCATGCGTTGGACATTGGTTATATTCAGTCCATGCGTTGGACATTGGCTATATTCAGTCCATGCGTTGGACATTGGTTATATTTGATCCATGCGTTGGACACTCGTTACTTTCAGTCCATGAGTTGGACGTTTACTCTATATAGTCCATGTGTTGGACGTTTAATCTATATAGTCTATGTGTTGGACACTTAATCGTTTTCGGACATGACACTTATGGTGGCCTTGTCATGATTACATTTATCGGTAGAGATGGGTTTGTATTTGTTTTGTTTATTGTTTCTTGTATTAGACCTCGGGTTTAGTATTTAGGGATTTACAATTGGAGATACAAGGTATATACATGAGGGTTTCCTTGTTTGGATTATTTCGCTCGACGTACCTACGCTCGTGTTGTAATTTCCTAAATACCAAAACCCATTGTTGTTAAGATAAATGATTTTATATTATTATGTATTAACTATATTTTCATATACAACAAGCCATATCCCTTGGGGTTGGTTGTGATGTCGCTCGCTAGCGCTTTGACGCTCGTTGTCCCTCCCCCTTTCAGGTAACAAGCCAAGAGCCCGGAGAGTCGCAGGCTGAGGGCGACCCTTACTAGTGCCTATTTATCCTCTTATTAGATGTATTTTATTTTGTACTCCACTTGAGACATTTTTAGACTTGAGAGGTTTATGTTCTAGAGTTGTAAAGGCTGTGTGCCTTATTTCCTGTATCAGATATTATGTACTTTGAGACATGTTGAGATCTCCAGATCATTGTTATTCATTTCAGACTTTGACTATGTACAAAACCCATTATTGTTAAGATAAATGATTTTATATTATTATGTATTAACTATATTTTCATATACAACAAGCCATATCCCTTGGGGTTGGTTGTGATGTCGCTCGCTAGCGCTTTGACGCTCGTTGTCCCTCCCCCTTTCAGGTAACGAGCCAGGAGCCTAGAGAGTCACAGGTTGAGGGCGACCCTTACTAGTGCCTATTTAACCTCTTATTAGATGTATTTTATTTTGTACTCCACTTGAAACATTTTTAGACTTGAGAGGTTTATGTTCTAGAGTTGTAAAGGCTGTGTGCCTTATTTCCTGTATTAGATATTATGTACTTTGAGACATGTTAAGATCTCCAGATTGTTGTTATTCATTTCAGACTTTGACTATGTATTCCAGTTTATTTGGTTGATGAGATGTGTCATTTCATCAAGTATTTGTTGAAAAACCTTTTACTTGCTTTGTACCTACACCTGTTGTTGATTCCACTGGAGAGATAGTAATTGTGATGGTGAAACATGTTATTGCACGGTGTGGTGCATGACAGGTTTGACATTCCTGATTTCACTTCGGACTGTAGCCTTGTGTGAACTCAGCGGCGTCATAGTAATTAAGATCGAGAGAATACAAATCAAATTTCTTTTAGTTTACTTACTTCAAATTTTCCACCCAAAAAACTATCATAAATAATAAATATTCTTTTTTTCCAAAATTATTATTTAAAACTATTTCTCATAATAACTAATTTAAAATAAATTATTTATGTAATATATATATTAATTCCTTTCTACATGAAAAGTAATATTTTCCTATTTTATAAATTTCCCTTAATTAATTTCTTT
>NC_033797.1:98434553-98436182 GCF_001876935.1 Asparagus officinalis | reverse complement strand
GGAGAGGATCTGAGAGAGGGAGAGGGAGAGGAGAGAGAATGAGTTAAGGTGGTTGTATTCGTGAACAGGAGAGGGTTTTGGTTACGTGGTATTTATATACATATATAATATTAGGGTTAGGGTTAGGTATTTAAAATAAAAATAATAAAAATAAATAATTATGAGTATTTAAAAATTAAACTAATTATGAAATAATTATCTATAAATAAAAACATACATGTTGTACTAATACAACAGTTGATGCGAAATAGTCAAAATATATACATATTGTACAATTAAATAAGAATAATTAATAATAAAAATATATTTACTTATATTTAAAATCAAATAATTATGGGACAATTACCTACACGATAAAACATATCAGTTGTGCTAATATGCCAGCTGATACGTAATAATGAAAATAATATAATAATTTATAAAAATAATACGTAATTAATAATTCAACATAATACACGAAATAATACGTAATAGTAATAATAATACGACTTATTATTTAAAATAATACGTAACAGTACCAATAACACAACAGATTAATTCCAAAAACTTTTACCGCACAAAATAAATTTATAAATATTAAAATCATTTAAATAAATATAAAATTTGGACTTTTAAATCATAGAAAATTCTAGAATGCCTTCGTGTCGACTCGAAGGCGGTGCCACTCTCTCAATCGAAGTCGACTCGCCAATACCTCAGGACAATACCCCTTCATGTCGACTCGAAGGGTGGTGTCAGTCTCCCTCCCAAAGTCGACTTCCCAGCATGAATCAGACTCACCTGTTTTATGAGCTTGCCCACTTGATCTAAAGCTCGCCTGTAGGCTCGAGCTCGCCTTAGACGTAAGCTTGCCTAAAGGCCAAGCTCGCCTGACAGCCCCAAGCTTGCCAACCCACTTGTCAACTGCCACTTGGGGTATAGGAACAGTCATATCAATGGTCATATCCCACATTTCAAAGGGGAAAGCATGATGCTCCTCACCTAGGCATGGTCATCACGGGATTGGCCAGAACTCTCCTACTCTACAAATAGCCATTGATGATTACAAGAATAGGACGGCTGACAGGACCCCCTAGGTAGTCACATCTCATAGCTAGGGTAGCTAGCAGGACCCTCCTAGTGGTCAAATCCCACAAATCAATGAATGCTCTAAAAAAATGCCATCCCTTGCCTATTTAAAGCCACATTGGACCAACGTTTAGGGGGTTGATTGGCTGCTTGGTTTTGGCTGGCTAATCATCCAACTTCTGAAGGTTGAACCTTGGCTCATTTGCTAAAGGTTCCCTTGTTGAAGGAGACTCGTCTAACCTCTCAGACTTGAGGCTCTCAAGCTCTTTGCAGACTCTTGCATAGTAGCCCTTTGCAGACTCGTCTGAGCTCTTAGACTTGAGGCTCTTAGGCACTTTGCAAGCTCTTGCATAGTAGCTCTCTCCAAGCAGTCGGCCCACAAGCACAAGCACTTGTTTGGCCTCAGGTAGACTCGAACCCAATCACACCAGAGTTTCTACTGAGTACTGAATCTCCAACTACGACTTCGATCGTAATGTCCAAGGGAAGCAAACTCAACACAAGCATCGAGGGAGGCGTCCTATCGCTACCGAAGAACCCACATTAAACATGAAGGTTCTT
>NC_033797.1:98425446-98433578 GCF_001876935.1 Asparagus officinalis | reverse complement strand
GCTGCTTGGTTTTGGCTGGCTAATCATCCAACTTCTGAAGGTTGAACCTTGGCTCATTTGCTAAAGGTTCCCTTGTTGAAGGAGACTCGTCTAACCTCTCAGACTTGAGGCTCTCAAGCTCTTTGCAGACTCTTGCATAGTAGCCCTTTGCAGACTCGTCTGAGCTCTTAGACTTGAGGCTCTTAGGCGCTTTGCAAGATCTTGCATAGTAGCTCTCTCCAAGCAGTCGGCCCACAAACAAAAGCATTTGTTTGACCTCGGATACACTCGAACTCAATCACACTGGAGTTTCTACTGAATACTGAATCTCTAACCGCGACGTCGATCGTATCGTCCAAGGGAAGCAAACTCGACACAAGCATTGAGAGAGTCGTCCTACCACTATCGAAGAACCCATATTAAACAAGAAGGTTCTTCCCTTCTCCTCTGTTGTAAAACATTAATTATTAGTTTGTAATAAGCCAATCTTATGAACACAAACGAACCCTCGTCGGGGAAGTTAAATTTTTACACCCAACATCCATATGGTAAGCTTTTATTTGAGATGGTGGTGGGTGCAAGAGGTGCAAACTTGTTACCTATGGGTTTGTAAATAGTTATTTTGAGAAGAAATAATATTGTTAGATAGTTAAAACCTAATTTTTCAAACTCTTAGAATTTTTATTCTCTCACTAAGTATTGAGTGTGAATATGTGTGTGTGTATCTAAGTGTGGGGATTTGAACCTCTATATTGTGTTTTGAATTTTCCCAAACCGATAGTTAGTCATATAATATAGTAATGCTGAGATAAAATAACATCATGTGCTATTACCTTAAATAGAGTTAACATGAAAACATTGGGCTCTAAATGGGAAGAATAAATATTAACTTGGCATTTTAAGCTATGAGATTTGTTTTGGTCATTTTGATGAGTTTACTGGAAGTTCTTTGGATTCATGAGTTGTGATTTTGTCGTTCACCTTAAATTGACCAAATTATTATTTAATCTCAAATAATATATAAGTTACATAAGAAAGTTAGGCATTGTGATTTGTTTTGCATATGCTTGTATGACATACCAGTAATGAGTAATGTGATATCTTTGTTTTATGTATATTAGTATTTTGTGAAATAGAAATATCTTGAGTCTAAGCTATGAGTTCCGAGATTTTCGTTTTGAGAAATACATTGAGTAGGGATACTCTGGCATGGATTGAGAGTTTATCTTGATTTAGTATCTGCTCAATCATGTTTATCTTTTTGTATTCCTATTCAATTTTTGGTATTATCTTATTTTGGACCACTGATGAATATATTCTATCGAGCTTTCTTTCATCTAATTTTATTTGTATAGTGGTTTATATTCTTCACTATTTCACCCATTGGATCCTATTCTTTGGTGGTACATGTTATTATCCCTCTTACAAATTTGTTTTTGTCCTTTTTCTTATCTTTTAGGAGGTTGGTGTATTCTGGAGTAAAGAGTTGGTTAAGTCATGAACAATGGTCACACAAGTATATGTTGAATTTACTTTGGTTTTGGAAATAATTTTCTATTTCAAATATTTTTTAGAAAATCCTTTAATAAATGAATTTTTATAGAATATTTCATAAAAATTCATATTTTGAAAAAAAATATATAAATAACAATATGCGTAGTAAAGGCTTTGGATATTGTTGTTTTCCGGGTGGTGTGTTGCTGGCCTAGTCATGTGCCGTTGAGATCTTGGGAAGTAACAGGGTTTTAGTGGTATCAGAACCTAGTTTCAAAACCGTTTAGACCTCCTAGCCAACTTTCATAATTAAATGCCGTCACTGTATGGATAGCCTTTTTTGTGAAAAGAGCTATTACTGTATAATTATAATTGATTGGTAGAGCCAAAGAGAGTGAACTATACAAGTTCACAATAACATTTGATTAAATGAAAGAAGAGGCTCCAGGGTTGTGGGTTTTTTTCTACCAATTGGGGCTCTCCCTTCCCACCCCCATGAGGATGGTCTATAGGGTTCATAACTACTCATCTTACTACAGAACTCTTACCTAGCCAACACTTCGATCCGTCTCTACCCAAACTTTTTTGGTTCACCCCAACATTACCCACTTGTCCGACTATTGTGTCAACGGGGACTACTCTTTGATTATTATTTTTATGGAACCGAAGCTCTTTTACCAATTGAAATTGAGTTACCCTCGTTGAGACTAGCAGTGACTAGTGATGTCCCAATGGATTCACTATATTATGCCGAGACACGACTTGCAGAATTGGAAGCGCTAGACGAGCGGCGAATGAACGCATTACAACATCTTGATATATATCGGGCTCTTATGGTCAGGGCATATGAAAAAAGAGTGAATCCCCGTTCATTCGAGGTTGGTGACCTCTTCTTCGTCCCGATAGTTAGGAAGGATGACGGAAGCGAGCTAAGAGGATAGACATTGTAGTAAAGCTTGGATTTAGACTTTCCACGACCAACGACCCATACTTGTTTGTGGCAAGCGCTCTATCCTTCTATAACTTTTTTGAATGTGTTTTTTCGTGTGGTTGTTGAAGATGATGACATTCTGTACCTCTTCAGTGAGTGCTTTTACATGTGCAGATAGCTCTTCCCCAATTGTTCTATTTTTGGACTCTGCCCACGCATGTGATCCTCCCCGTTGAAAGGACTCCTAACCTCCGCTAAACATAGATAGTTCCTCACTGGCTGCTGCATCCTCATTCTTTTAAGAGTATGGATACGGATACGCTCACCAGATGGATGACTGTAAAGAGCACTCAACAAGTGATGACTAGCGCATTCCACCACCGACTCTTTGCCCTGCGCAACTTCAACATTCTGGTGAAATGGAAGCCCCTATACCTCCAGATAGACGACGAAGACAATAAACCTACGTACTGATCCGCTGACAGAATAAGTAGTAGGTTAAAGAAAGGAGGATAAAGAGGATTGCCTAGTTCGTTTTTTGAATTGGATGAACAGAAGAAGTAGTAGGTTAAAGAAAGGAGGATAAAGAGGATTGCCTAGTTCGTTTTTTGAATTGGATGAACAGAACTACCTTAACCGGGAAGCTTTCGCCAAAGTAGTGCTATAGGTCTTAGCCAAATGAACGAAAGTGATGACGGCATTTGTAGCACGAATTGATCCCCGTAGAAGGTGCTTGTCCAATGGGTTTGTCTGTCGGTACTCGCATGATCGGGTCGTTCTCCTCTCCGCGGTGACAATGGCAGGTTTTTGGGGCAGGCATTGGGATAGGAGTAGAGGTACCCTTTCCCAAACCCCATTACAAAAAGGAAGTGGAAGATCCACTTATATTTTTTAAATTATTAAAACTTTGTCGTTTTAAAAAAGATTTCACGAGGAAAGGGTTGTTTTTTAGGAAATAAAATTTTGTTTTTGAGAAAATAAAATTTTTTCCAAACCAAAGTTTTGAAGTGAATTTGTTTGGCATGATGTTTTCGAAATTGGTGAAATTTTTTTGGGAAAAGTTTTTTAAAGTCAGTATTTGACGTTGTTCTCATGACTACGAAACCAGTCCTACGGAATCATCGACTACCACACGCTAATTTGAGGTATATCTTGATTCTTAATTAATTCTTATTCTTTTCAATTAACGTAAAACCACACATATTCATATCTTGTGCACATATGTTATCTTTGAACTCACAATACAATCAGAGCACAACAAATATCACAGAATAATATACATGTATGGAATGAAAAAAAAACACATACATAGTATAAAGGGTAACTAGACTTCCTGTTTACATGGACACTATAGGAAAGTTGGCTCGAGAATTGAGAAGCAAGAATTTAAACATGACTTGGCACGAAAAGGAAATAAAAGATGTTATATATTACAACAACCAAAAGCTAGTTATTCTAGATAGATATCTATCCGGAGTGTATAAACTCAAACTCATCCTCTGAAGAAGAAGTACTGCGAGTCCTCTAAGAATAAGAACTTCCATGTGCACCAGCAAACACCAGCAGACATAGCCATATCCATGGCCATGTCAGTGGCCACATCAGTAGCAACATGCATTGAGGTAGCAGCATCATGATTCATGAATAGCCTAATGAGCATAGAATAAGCCTAAGAGTGATTCGGCATTAATTCCAGTTTAGATGCATTGAGCCTGACGATTGTTGCACCTCAACATCCCACAGAAGGTGTCCTAAATGCGTCATCACTCATTAGAGCCCCAGGAGCAACCACGGAGGCATGAGCTGGGGGAGAAGGATGATCACCCGTGTCAGAAGCGTGTCATCGTACGCCCAGTATCCATAAGACTAATGCTCCTAATTACTAGGCCAGAAATCGCGACAACACCATCAAAAGAGAACTCCTTCTACATGAGGAGAGCCATCATCAAATATTCAAATATATATGACCAATTGCACAGAGGAAGAAATTAATGTGAGTGAGACTAACAACAGCCTTGAAAGATTGAGCATGACATGGGCAAGGAGCAACGCAAAGCAAAAGACGAGTGTGATGAGGAATATCGTCGTAATGGCCTGCCTTCGGGAAGATATTAACCATCACAATTCTCGCAATGTTCTGAGCATCATATTTCAAGGAGCCCGTCTTCTTGGATTAATGATTTGCCTTAGTGTCCTCCGCAAGAATCAACTTGAACACCGCAGTGATATTGAGATTGTATCCAATTCATAAAACCGAAGTCTCCAAGCATTTTCCCAAAATATTGGCAACCTTGTTACGAGCCCTTGTAGCTCAACCTATATATAGCTGCAATGGAGACATGGATACCCCTTCAGAACACACAAGTCATGAATCATTTAATTTGTTGTTGATGTATGGATGTTGCTCACAGATTCCCGCATAGCTTCAGGATAAATTGATAACTTCAACTTTACAAAGATC
Source organism: Asparagus officinalis (assembly GCF_001876935.1). Lineage (NCBI taxonomy): Eukaryota > Viridiplantae > Streptophyta > Magnoliopsida > Asparagales > Asparagaceae > Asparagus > Asparagus officinalis. The sequence continues at coordinate 98,428,713 of NC_033797.1, read as the reverse complement.
TATAAATCTTTAATTGAGCAAAAACACCATAGTGTTTGGAATCTATACTAATCTAAAAATCAACACTACAACCCGGTAATGCCATTTTGATCGCCAACCTCGATCTCATAAAGCATTAGAGGGGGTGGAATCCCCTTAAATAGGCAATAAATGAGTTAGAGAAAGATTAGGAAAGGCTTGGAGAGTAATTTCAAAGATGAAGAGGCACCTAATTTTTTTATCAGAAGTGGTGTCGAGTTCATTTTAAACCCGACATAGACGCCTGATCGTAGCAACCAAACGTCTGATTAGGGATGGCAAAATGGACCCAAAACCAAGTGCCCACTCATACCCACCCGCAAAATGAACCATCCAAACCCACCCATTTAGTTAAATGGGTCATAAATCGGTGGGTATAGTTTCTATTAAAGATAAATGGGTCATTAATGGGCGGGTTATTACCCACCCATTTACCCGTTTAGATGGACATTGTTTTAAAAACACCCTCAACGCTTCAACAATTGCAAAACTTATTTTTTAAAGTTAAAAATTATAGAAAACACTTAAAATGACTAAAACCCCTTAAAATTTTGAGATTTGCAAAAAACACCCTCAAAGTTTAAAATATTATAAAAACGTCCTCAAGAGTTAAAAATTATAAAAAAACTTTTAAAATTTTCTAACCTCACATATGACACATGAAATTCAAAAATTACCACCAGCCCCCTGAAATTTTATAATTTGCAAAAAATACCCTTAAAAGTTGTAGAAAATAAGAAAAACACCCTCAAGACTTTAAAATTACCAAACAATCTTAGAGTTTTCTAAACTTGCAAATGATATATGAAATCTAAAAAATTTCAATAGTCCCCTATAAATTTAAAATTTGCAATTAACACCCTCAAAGTTTTAATTTTTTAGAAAAACACCCTCCATAGTTTAGAATTACAAAACCATCCTGAAATTTCAAAACCTACAAATGACACATGAAATCAAAAAATTACTAGCAACCCCCTATAAATTTATAATTTACAAAAAGCACCCTCAAAGTTTAAAAATTACAAAAAGCACCCTCAAGAGTTCAAAACTACAAAACAATCTTAGAATTTTCTAAACTTACAAATAACACATGAAATCTAAAAAATTTCAGTAGTCCCTTATAAATATCAAATTTGCAAGCAACACCCTTAAACTTTTAAAAATTACAAAAAACACCCTCAAGGATATATAAATATAAAAAGTAGGCGCTCACGATTCTTCGTCGACAGGAGATATATGCGTGTGCGGCCAAGTGTAATTTGCAAAACTTGTGTCTATTATGCGAGAAACAGGAAAGAAAGAGAGCATGTATTGTTATCCGGCGTGATAAAAAATTTTCAAGGAGAATTACTTGGGGACACTCTGTAATTAAGAACAAACATGAAAAAAATAATAGACTTTAACCAACAACAAATATGAAGAAAACCCCCTGAAAGTTTATAGAAAACCCCCTAAAAGTTTACAGAAAATTCCATGAAAGTTTGCAGAAAGCCCCCTAAAAGTTTACATAAAAACCCTAAAAGTTTGTAGAAAACCCCCTGAAAGTTTACAGAAAACCCCGTGAAAGTTTACAAAAAACCCCTGAAAGTTTGCAAAAAACCCTCGTAAAGTTTATAGAAACCCCCTGAAAGTTTACATAAAACCCCTGAAAGTTTGCAGAAAATCCTCTGAAAGTTTACAGAAAAACCCCTAAAAGTTTGCAGAAAACCCCCTAAAAGTTTGTAAAAAAAACCCTAAAAGTTTACAGAAACCCCCCTGAAAGATTACAGAAACCCCCTGAAAGTTTACAGAAAAACCCCTGAAAGTTTGCAGAACCCCCTAGAAAGTTTGTAAAAAACCCCCTGAAAGTTTGTAAAAAAACCCTGAAAATTTGCAAAAAAAACCCCTAAAAGTTTACAAAACCCCCCTGAAAGTTTACAGAAAACCCCCTGAAAGTTTACAAAAAAACCCCTAAAAGTTTACAGAAAACCCCTGAAAGTTTGCAGAAAACCCCCCTAAAAGTTTGCCAAAAACCCCTGAAAGTTTGCAAGTAGATCCCTGAAACTTACATATATATAGAAGAATCATAATCATAACTAAATGGGTTATTGGATCACCCATGAACCACTCATTTAGTAAATGGGTGGTTGAGAACTGACCCATTTAGCAAATGCTAAATGGGTCATAAATGGTTAAGTAGTCATAAATGTACCCACTCATTTATGACCCAACCAAAACCCAACCAAAACCACCCATTTGACATCCCTACATCTGATATTTGCTTTCTAACAAGATATTTGCTTTTTTGGAAAAATTATGAACTTAAATTTTTATTATTTTTGGAAGAAAATGTTATCTTGGAGTTTTTGGAAAAGATTTGTGAAGAAAAACTATTTTGTGATTTAGATCCTGTTTGACGAAGTTTCAAAAATGACCCAATATTCTTTTATAAAAGTTTATGACTTTACTTAAATAAAGTATTCTAGCATTCTACCATGATTTGAAGAATTTTTAATGAATTTTGAATAAAGAATTATGTTATTTAGAGATTTTACACTTTAAACTCAGATTTTGAAATTTGATGAATTTCAAAAATTTGAGTTGTCATGAAGAATTTATATTTGAATTATTCAATCTTAACTATAAGTAATTATTGATTCGAAGGTTTTCAATAAATTATCACTTGGAATTTCAGTTTTGACAAAGAGAAAAATTTTGCATTTTACACTTTGAACTTTGAATGAATGTATTTTTAATATTTGAGTGGGACGAAATATTTTAAACAGAGGAATTTTATGATGTTGGAAAGTTTTAAAAACTTGAAGATACTTTTCATATTTAAAATGAATGATTATCTAAAGCTTTCAATGTTGGATAACTTTAAATTCTAACAATTGTGGGTCGACGTTTTCAAGCTTGTTTGAGTGTATGATGAGAGAGAGAGAGAGAGAGAGATTATATGCGTGTACACTATGTGTAGTGTAGAGAGAGTGTGTGTTTATATGTGTGTATAAAAACATAGTGTACATACATACATACATATATATATATAAATAAACAAATAAATAAATATGTACAAATATTTCCTTGTTTGAGTGTATGATGAGAGAGAGAGAGAGAGAGAGATTATATGCGTGTACACTATGTGTAGTGTAGAGAGAGTGTGTGTTTATATGTGTGTATAAAAACATAGTGTACATACATACATACATATATATATATAAATAAACAAATAAATAAATATGTACAAATATTTCTTATATATATATA
>NC_033797.1:98345657-98423423 GCF_001876935.1 Asparagus officinalis | reverse complement strand
TATATATATATATATATATAAAAAAGGTTATGTGCAAAATCCCAAAAAGTTTAGAGCATTTCTGTGGAATTAAATTAGTCATGAGAGATTATCTCAAAAACAACTAATGCTAAGGGGTTTTTTAGAAATTTATATATATATATATATATAAAAAAGGTTATGTGCAAAATCCCAAAAAGTTTAGAGCATTTCTGTGGAATTAAATTAGTCATGAGAGATTATCTCAAAAACAACTAATGCTAAGGGGTTTTTTAGAAATTTCCCTAAAATAAAAGTCAATAGAATTTTTTGTACCCGACATCATCGGAAGAAAAGGGTCAGTTATTGCTCCACTTTTCTCACAAGGTTTACGAGTAAAAGCTCGGTGATTCAAGATGCAAATATACATTATTTTGAGCACTAAAGAAAGTGTTCATGGTGAGTACATACATCTAAAATAAGTGCTTAGGACTACGGAAATTTTAAACTTAAGAGGCAGCAAGTAAAACAGACGACTTTTCGATCACTTTCAGCCGTCCTTGTGATGACAAGGAGGGACCAACTATTAAGATTGATGGTTATTGATTGGTGAGAATTAAAGTTGTCAATCGCTTTTATTTTTATATTCAGCAAATAGATTTTACATATTATTTTTTTAGATAAATTGGAGATAACCCTTCATCTATTAAATAATGCTAGAAGCACACTCCAAACCACATCTCTAACCACACCCCCTCTCTCATTCGCTACAGTACTCCGGGCCCGACATGACTTTTTAAAATTTAAAAACTCATGTGGGGCCCGGAGTACTGTAGCGAATGAGAGAGGGGGTGTGGTTGGAGGTGTGGTTTGGGGTGTGCCCCTAGTACCACTCTCATCTATTTTGGATGACAAGGAGGGACACAAAATATTAAAATTGATGGTTATTGAATTGTGAGAATTGTAGTTGTCAATCACTTTTACTTTTATATTAAGCAAATAGATTTTACATATTATTTTTTCTTTTTTAGATAAATTGGAGATAACCCACCATCTATTTTGGAACGATAATCCTTCATCTATAAGTTGAGGAGCACATACCACCTCCCCCCCAAAAAAAAAAAAATATACTTTGGGGCCCTCATAAAACCCCTTTGAGCTTTTCTTACTCGATACAACTGCATGTAACTTTAAATAAATAATATTTCCTTGAGAGAAAAAAAATAAAAATCTAATTAGCCGAGAATGTTATCTGTAAATAACAAATGATAAAATTTGAGATTTCTCTTTCTTTCAAATATATTTTAGTTGTTTACAGTGTTCAAATAGAAAAGCTCTGAGGAAAAAATGTTAAAGTTCAACAATATTATGTGAAATTGGCCCTACTTTTAGGACTTCAAGTTTACTAATCGAACTATAGGACTTGGTCTACCATGTGAACAAGCCGTTTGATTTTCCATTTTCAAATATTTAATGTTCCATTGTATTTACTGCATGGTCAAAACTATAATTTGTCCACTATACCTTACCTTATGACTTTTGGCGAATAATGAATATATTTTGAAAGACTCTTTTGGCAAGCTTACAGATCATATATATGTATAAAAAACAATGCCCACTATCATAATGGAATTTTGAAAAGAAAAGGAAACCCCGTTGACTTGTAGCACATGCTTTGTTAAATATATTATATACTTCCTTCATTATAGAGCACAATTATTCTTGTGCTCAATATATTTTTTGAAATTTACTAGGGCTCTTTCTCCTCCCTTCTTGATCAATCAAAATACTAGATCGACTAAATTGCACGTGCTAACTCTTTAGAATTTACAAGGAGATCTAAAACCTTCTAATTCTTTGAAGAGTAATTAAATAAGTAGTCTAGGATCTTAATAATTTTTTAGATGTTACAATAAGATTTTCTGCCAATCTAATAGAAATATGTAATTTCTCGTTGAAATATGACCCTAAAAAAATTTCTGAAGGAAATCTAGATTCTCTAAATCTATATAGGAAATAAATTTTAATTTATCTAGCCATTCTCATGCAATTTTAAATGAATTATACAGCTATGTATGAAAAGAAGATTTTGGTACATCCACGAAGTGTTCTTGATAATAAGTAAGAGATCGCTTTTATTCGTATGTATTTGATAATTACTCGAGGTCTTCTTATTTGTGTTTCATCACGTATGAAAAAAGGATTTAGTGTACAATCTCTTGCTCACGTACTTGTATGAGAAAAATGTATTTTATATATACATTGAGTGATATTGTGGTCCTTATAATCCTTAAGGAAAGCAATAATTATCATAATGGAAAGCCTGAAGCTTCTTTTGTTAATGACTATAGACCAATAAGTCTTCTTAATGTGATATACAAAATTATCATAAAAGTATTGACAAATAGGTTAAATCCTTTTTGATCTAGTTCATATTGGCTTTATAAAAGGAAGATATTTGCATGTAGGGGACAGCTAGGCAAGAGATAATGTTAATTACTTTTAGAATAAAAAGAAGGGTGGGATTCTTTTAAAATTAAATTTTACAAAACGCTATGATATTCATGATTGGAATTTCATTCTTGATGTGCTTAAAGCTAAAGGTTGTGGAGACAAATTACTTAGTTGGATAACTTTATATCTTAAAGGGAGGCTTGTAGGCTTGTAGCTGTAGTTTTAAATGGTAAACCCGGAAAATGGATTATGCCCAGGAGAGAGATTCGTCAAGGGGATCTATTATCACCCCTTTTTATTTGTTCTTGCTTCTGATTCTTTTACAAAAATGTGGTCTTTGACTACTGAGGCAAATCTAGTTAATGGCTTAGGGCCTGATAATATGTTACATGAGGTCATCTCCCTTCAGTATGTACATGATACTCTAATTTTTTATTAATATAAAAAAGAGCACCTAATAGTTTTGAAACTGGTCCTTTATGGTTTTGAGCTTGCAAATCTAATTGAAGGGTTAGGTCCTAATAATATGTTACATGAGGTCATCTCCCTTCAGTATGCAGATGATACTCTAATTTTTTATAAAAATAAAAAGAGCGCCTAACAATTTTGAAACTGATCCTTTATGGTGTTGCGCTTGCATCTGATTTATAGATTACTTTAATAAAATCCATCTTATTGCTTTGGAAGAAAATGTACCCCTTCAACAACAATTGGCTAATATGATGAATTGTAAGAGTGGATGGGTTCCTATTACACACCTAGGGGTGCCTCTTATAGACTTGGAAGATTAATTAGATATGATTGGTTTTATTTTTTTTTATTTTTTATTTTTTAATACAAAAGTTAAAAAAGATTGGTCATTTAGAAAGGTAGATCTTTGTCTAGAGGGTGAAGGCTAGTGTTGATTACCTGTAATCTTGTACTCTATGCCCATTTTTTTGAATGAGATTTTTCTTATTCCATTCATGAGTTTGTGAAAAAATTGACAGGATGAGAAGAAGATTTAAATGGACAAGAAATATATGGAACTTAAAGGTTTGTCTAATTTGGTTAATCGGGAAGAAGTTTGTAAACCTAAAAAAGGGGAGGAGCGGGTGTTCTTAAAATAAAACTTTTATATGGAGCTATGTTTGGCAAATGACTTTGGAATTAGGTTGATGGTTCTCCTACTCTTTGGAAATATACATAAAAAATTACGAGAATAGGAACTTCATGAGTTTTCAAGATGCTGGGAGAATCTGTTTATCTCATTTCTAGAAGAGTAACTTTGTTAACTTAGATTGTTTTCTTGCTAGTACTCAAGTCCTAATTGGTAATGGCATCCAAGTTTTATTTTGGTTGGATAAATGGACTGGGTACTCCACTCTATCCTCTCTTTTTTGCTTCCCCGTTTAAACTTGTTGCAGATCCTTCTCTGCTACAGTTTCTTCTTCGAGGAGAATGAGACATGGGATATAGGAATGGAACATTGCCTTTAAGAGATAGTCAATTGGTGATTTAGTTGTTTAATCTTTTTTAAGCTTCTCTCTGTTATCAATTCTATTCAGTCATATCATACTGAAGATAGTAGAAAGTGGATGGTGGTTTAAGATTTGGTTGCTTTTCTATTTGGTGGACCCCCCGCCCCCCCCAATCCCTCTTGAAGTCAAATTGTGGGTTGGTCAACACTGAAAAATAAGTTGAATACTATAAGCATAATTTTAAATAAAAAAAAGCATGCAAGTTTCTCTTACTTGTTGTCTATGTGAAGAGAAAGATGAGTGAGGCACATCTATATTTATTTTTGCAATGCAGATTTGTTCTTTCTTTATGGGGGGTGAACAATTCAATATAGGTTAGGCGTTCGTGAGGGATATTGTGAAACGTATTTGGCTTAAGTAGGGAGTTAATTTGGATTCCGAGGCTAAATTGAAAAGAGATGCGTTTTTTTGTGCCATTATTTGGTGTATTTGCTGGGAGCGTAATGATATACTTTTTGCTAATAAGAAGAAGAGAGCCTTGATCTTTTGCATATATAAGATCGTTTACTTTTTTAAAAAATTTAGGGCTACTTTCTCTGCCAGATTCCATGCATCATGCGCAGAAACACCGAAAAATAAAATTAAAGCGAAAATAATAGGAGGCTCATTCCAAAAGATAGCAATTCTATTGCTGGGGTGAACAGAGAGGATTGCTCACAAATCCTGCCTTCCTTGACTAGTGGAAAGAGAACCTTGGTTTTTATTTTTATTTTTTTGATGATATTGTTTTCTTCTAAGATGGAGATGGAGATGGTATGAGAAGTTAGCTTGCATTGGTTTGTACTGCTTATTTTGTGCAGGCATGTGTTTGTATTAAGGGAAAACTATGCGGTGTGTCACTTCGTAAGTCATGTAAAGACTATGAACTTGTGAGTAGGGGTGGTAAACGATCGAATCGAATCGAATACTAAGGTGTTCGTATTTGTATTTGTTTAAAATTATCGAATTCGAATGCGGACTCTAATATTCATATATCTAGGTTTTCGAATTCGAACTCGAATACTTGGTATTTGATAAATATTCATGAATATTCATGAATACTTATCGAATATTAAAGTATATTTATTCTGCTAAAAATTTTGATTTTCAAATAATATTAAAATTCATAAATAAAAATTATTCCTTTTTAATATATGATGTATATATATTTAAATCAAAATTTTAATTAGAAAATAGATTTAAGATTATTTTAGACTTAAAATCAGTATATAAAAGTTAAGTAGAAATGGTAAGTGAATTAAAAATATGACATCATATGTGCAATAATACAAATAATAAGCTGTGATTAAATTTTAAACGAATATTTAATAGACAAACGAATCGAATATACATCTGGTTAAATTCTATTCGTTAGTAAACTCGAATACTAAAAAGTATTTGTTTAGTAGTAAATGAACTACCAAATCGAATATGATCGAATAGTTATTCGAACAATTATCGAACTATTTGTTAATTATTTAGTTTATTTCCACCCCTACTTGTGAGCCTTATCTTTGGAGTTAGTAGTTTAGCTCTTTTTTATAACAACCGTTTAGTTAATTTAGCTGGCTAGGGGCATCTTTGATTTTCCATCCTCTTCTATCAAAGAAAAAAAATCATCATGTCATAATGAAATATCTATATGTTCTATATATTTTATATTAATGGTAATGCTGTCGTGAATCTTAATAGGGTGCTCTTAGGGCCTCGTGTGTCTCTAAGAAAGGATCTCTTTTTTTCGTATGTGAAGTCTATGTGGATTATATACAATAAGGTTAATTTTGACATAAAAAAAAAAGAAAAGAAAAGACCTCTGTAGGAACATTAGCATTATTAAGATGCTTGTGTTGTGTGTCTCTCTCGTCTTTGATACCTCAATTGTAGCCTTGGAAACAAAAGTCAGCGTTGAAGTCTAAAGGAAACATTGTGATCGGTGCTCACGTTCCCTCAAAGATGCTGATAACAATTTCTATAGGCTTCTCTATCGCTAGAGTCGATATGAGAGGGGCTGTTTGGTTGTTTTTTTTTAATTTAATTTAATAAAATGGGAGGAAAGTTAATGTAGCAGTAAATGATATACATCCTACTAAAGAGTCATAGAGTGCACTTTCAATAATTATCCTATTTTAGCTCAGAAAAATTTCCCAATAACCCAAAATATGGGACAAACAGGGAGGACAGGTGAGGTGTCCCCCTCATATTGCATAATGAGTTAGTCATCATTAATGATGGCCAGCTTATTATGCAATAGGTCGGGGACACCTCACATGTCCCCCCTATTGGTCCCATATTTTGGGTCCCTGTAGCAAAGTCATTTAGCTTGAAGTTAGGAGGCTGTTTGGTTGTTGTTGGTAAAGTTGTGTATTTATGACACAACTTGGAAAGTTGTTGTCCACCTCATCAATTTTACTTTTATACTTTTCTTTGTTTATTTTTGATTCCATTGGAATCATAAATTGCTTGTTTGGTTTGCAAATATAACTTTAATTGTTTGTTTGAAAAGTGTAAAAAGTGGTCCCTACACAAATGATCATATTGGTTGGAATTAATTTTTATTATTTTTTCCTGATTTTAATGCCAGCTTTCTCCTAAAATCATGTCTTTTTTTTATGAAATCACTTTACAAGCCACATCAGCATATGAAATCACTTTACATTATTTTCACAACTACAAACAAACAATTGAAAGTGATGAAAGCTGACATTAGGACCCACTTTTTTACACTTTCCATCCTTTTACATGGTAAAAACATACAACCAAACAGCCCCTAGAGGGAAAATATGAGAACAAGCCGTATCCACATCAGCTTTTCTTTTGTCAACCGAATAGTATAAAGCATGAAAAGTTACTTTGGTCCTACTTTGTCACTTCAAAAACTGAACAAAACCAAACACCCCCCTGAAAATCTCTCTAGCTCTTATTATTATTACCTTTTTTCCAAAGAAAAGAAACAGAAGCTTATGATTTTGATTAGCTGAAATAACTGATACATTGTGGAGAACGACATTATTCATAATTTTAAGTTGTAATTCAACTATAAGTTGGTATTGTATATCAAACTAACATGAATTCTCAAAACTAATAGACATTTCCCAATCGGTCGCAATATTATGTTTTTCATCCCATTGCTCTTCGGAAAAAAACTCGAGCTGTTTGCGTATTAATGTAAATTCTCCAACTGAGCATTATGAATTGCACGCTGCATTTCAATTTTTATTGAACAATCTACATCCCTAAAAGTGACCTTATTCATTATGGTCAAGAGATATTGATGTTAGAAACATACAACAAACGGAATATGCACAGTGTGACTATCAATGTTTAAGGGCATACTATTACTAATTAATCTAGCAATTGAATGATCTTTTGAGCTTATACTCTTCCAATAAACACTCCTCAATTCAAATATTTGCCAAAGCATGACAAAGTTCCGGTTCACAAATTTCATGGCATTGACAAATTAAGGACTAAAATATGATTCGTTTTGTTTTTGTTTGAAGTTTTTTTTTCCCTCTCATATGGCTATATATATCATATCTGGCAGCCGAAATCTTCTAAAACTTTGTTTCTCTTCATGGATCAAACCCCCCTGATGATAACAACTTACAAGGGGTTACATCACCACTTCAAACAATGAAATAAAGTAGCAGTGGATTTATCGTGAAAAAGAAGTTGCAAAAAGACCCTTAATACTGTTAATTACGGTTTGATCAAACTGTAAGACAATCCTTCTTGTGCAATTTTTAGATTTGTCATGGAAATTCTCAGTTTCTATCTTAGATTAGGGGTTTTATTTAAAATTTCCCTAGGTACAAACGTTCTTAAATAAAGTATGAGTTGTCCGAGATCTCTAACGATCTGGGCTTTTGCAAAAAAAATTTTCTGTAGTTCTTTCAAGAATATTTTAGTTTTTTCAATTTCTTGACATATACAAGCCACTCAAATTTGATAGATAATATTTTAAAAATAATTATTTAGACAATGGTTTGAGGGGGGGAAAACGAAATAAAAGACGCATGACATGCGATGGCCGATCATCTAAATTTTAAATGCTTCACGTGTTTCATAAATTTATTGTCACAGTCAAACGAATATGTAAAAACTTACATTTCCTATGTAAAATCGTACAATCTTTTTTTTTAATTACTGAGCAGCTATTTTAATAAAGAAAAACAATAATAATTGCAGTCTGGACCCCGGTTGAGGAAGGAAGGGCGAAAAAAAAAAAAAGAAACGACTGGCTGTCGGANGAGCGAGCGAATGGCTCGCTTTTATTCCTCCCCCCTCGTTTCTGAAGAGAGAAAAAAAAGAAAGAGAGAGAGAGAAAACAGAGACCAAACAAAAAGAGAACCTCCACCTCTTTCTCTCTCCTCTCATCTCTCTCTCATCGTCGATTCTCGTCGATTTTGATATTTTCCCGTCGGCAATCGCGTCCCCCTTGATGCTGTGGTGTCGATGGAGTACGGTTCTAGGGCGTCGGCCGTGACGGAGGCCTCCTCCTCCCTCTCGCCCACCGCCATTGACCAAGGTTAGGGTTTCACTTCTTCACTTCTCTGCTCCTTTTGACAAGATCGTGAATTGATGTAGAAGATTTGATTTTTTTAAAAAAAAATTGAAATTTCCGGTTTAAGCGAAGGTAATTCCTCATCTTTAGATGAAATCGCGAGCTCTCAGCCTCTTGTCACTTGAATTTTGCTTGAAAGACCAATTTCATTACAATTTTTCATTTTGCTTGCAATTATTCCCAAATTCTGCTGGATACACCAATGCCAATTGGTAGTTTATAAGGTTCTTTCTAATCTAATGAGAAGTCCCGTGGTAATACTGCAGAGACACTTTGGCAGATGAGGTTGAGAGGGAACGAAACTCTGGAGACCGGAGAGTATCCCGAGCGTCCGGGAGAGCCCGACTGTGCTTACTATATGAGGACCGGGATGTGTCGATTTGGGATGACATGCCGGTTTAATCATCCACCCAACAGAAAGCTGGTAACTTGATTTCTCACTCGATTGCTACTTGTGTCATATTGTATTAGGTGTGTATAATTGTCCTTGGTTGGTCCTGTGTAGTTGGATTCTGATTGTATCTGCAATGCAACTGCACGCTGATAAATTATCCATGTTGGTTGTTGGGTTTGGTTGGAACACTTTCTGTAGTCCCAACCAACCCTCTTAAATTCACTTGTGTTGAAACCTAAACTCGTCTGAAATTCATTATTAGTAGCAACAGTGGCGGAGCTTAGTTGTTCTTTGGGGGGGCGATCGCCCCCCCTTCGTTTCAAAATTTTTTTGATGTATTATATATATTTGGGGGGGCGATCGGCTTGTTGACAAATATTATCCTGCTGATTTTGATGGTCAAGATAAGCTCATTTTGAAGTTTCAACTGGAACATTTTGTCCTCGACGCCCGCAATGATCCAAAATTGAGAAGTCTTTCAATTATTTCCGAGTTATGTGTGGCATTGGCTGAAACTGAAAAGAAAAGTGAATATTTTCTTGTTGACCGCTTAATTCGCCTTGTTCTAACTCTTCCGGTGTCTACAGCTACTACCGAGTGAGCATTTTCTGCCATGAAAATTGTAAAAACAAGGCTCCGCAACAAGATGGAAGACACATTCTTAGCAGATAATTTAGTTATGTATATCGAGAAAGAGATTGTTCAAGAAATTGATACTGATTCTGTGATTGATTATTTTAAGAAGATGAAAACTCGGCATGCAAAGTTTTAGATGTTTATATAACATTGAATTAGTGATTATTTTGAATGAATTAAGTATTTATGAGTTTATTATGTAACTTCGCCCCCCCAAATTATTTTTTCAAGCTCCGCCACTGAGTAGCAATTGCATGGGTTTGGTGGTTCTTTTCTTCAGTGGCATAAACTTTGTAGGAGTTAGTTAGGCCATGTGGTGTTTAAGTACTGTCCTGATTTCTCACTATTTCCTAGCATTTACCCGCTTTGTTTTTGTGCATAGCATATGTACTTTGGGACATTGGGAACTTTGCCAGATTGTGCTTGTGGATCTTTTACAACTTTCTCTCAAATAAGGGGGAGTGTTTGGATTGATGGGAATGGGATGAAAGTGTGAAAAACTTTTCATTTGCAAGCGAAGCCCCATTATTCTGGTCACCAAATCAGTGAAAACTCTTTTTTTCCCCTTCTTTTTTTCATATGGAAGATGAAATAGGCAGTGAAAGAAGGGAGAAAGTGTGGTATTTTACAGTGTTTTTTTATTAGCTGTTCTTTATATAACATGTTCTTGGGCCCATTTTTCACTTTTTGATGATGATTTCTGGACTTTCAGGGATTAGTCACTCCTCTGCTTCTAAGACTTACTTTAATCAAAACAAACTCCCAAAGTGGTTGTGCTGCATCTTCACACTTCCGCTTTCAATCTAGTCAAGTCAAGCACCAGCGAAGCACTTACTGATTTTGACATGTGTCCTTTTTTTTTGCTTTCGCATGAACATTAATCTGTGTTAGTGCTGCCAGATTAACAGAATGCAGTTTCAACTTACTTGAGAAGGGAGAATATAAATAAGTACATTATGATACACTAGTAGCCTTCACATTTCCAACTGCATATTGGGAGATATCCGAAGTGTTGGTGTGGGATTAATATTGTTAGAGTGTCCTCTTCACATGATCTGTATTTTCTTTTCTCCTTTCCCCCTCATATCTTAATTAATTATCCCAGACTGCTCACATTTCACTTAGATAAGGTTGTCACTATTAAAATTGAAGTCTAACTTATCTTTAGAGGGCCACCAGTAACTTGTTTCCTCCACTTCTTTGACCCTGTTGTTTCTTTGTTAAAATGAAGGTCATTTTTGAATGTTGTGTTTGAGGGAAGAATAGAAAGCCAAAGGAAAAAAGAAAAAAGAAAAAGAAAAAGAAAACATACAGTCAATAGAAATTGGTATATGTAATTTGATAGACTTTGAATGATCTTCGTGAACTTTTTATGAGCGCTGGTTAAAACCAGATAACCTATGACTCTATCAAACTTTTGATGCAGACTGAGCCAGATAGTGAACTTGACATATTTTGGCTGTAGAATCCATTGTTTGGACATAGACGCAGTGCATACTTCTGTCCTGTCCCTTAGGACTTGCGTTGCACATGTTCATTGAATTACATTCGAAAAAATGTGGCCTACAGAATATTTTGGAAGCTCATGCATACAAAATTTGTAGGAATCTCGTTGATGATCATGGAACTTTTGATCATTTTACTAGTGCATCCGACCCAATTTGAATTACATCTTCTTGATTGTACACATTACTGCTCAAGACCATCTTGTTTGTTGTTTACTCGGACATTCTGAGGTGAGACCTTTATAATTTTTTCTCTCTAGAGATGACAGCTAACAGCTTGCTCTAAGTAACTTACACTTTGAATGTATCAATCCAATTTGCTTGCTTGAAATGTAAAATTAGTTGTTGAATGTATCTTTTTCAATGGTTCCCTCATCAATCATGTTTCAGCTCTGTTTTATCAGCATATCCTCGATCGAAGTTGAGCATCACTATGTCGATGCCCTTTATAATATTAAGATGGGCTGTAGCTTTAATTTTTCATATGACCATGTTGGATGTAAAACACAGCGGGATCAATATCTTTTGACTTGTCTTATGCTTCTTGAGAACCGGTCTTTGGAGTGGTACCTTTGATCTTGGTGGTTTTTAAATTTACGATGTATCTAGAAGCAGAGGGCTAGTCAATAGAATTCCTATTTGACTTTTACTTGGCAGCCAATATGACCTGCTTAATCTCTATCTAGGTACACCAGAATAGCTTTCTATAGGGCTGTTTGGTTCACTGCAACTGTAGCTGGGACATTTTGAGACAATTGCAGCTGTTTGTTTACTGCAAACTAATAAATAAAATTGCATTTGCAGTTGGAAAAGGTATCCCATTGTGATTGTAGTCAACGACTTGTGTGGATTTTGCATAAGTCATATTTGCATCTTTTTAAGCTATAAATGGGGATATATTTATGTATATGTATGTATGTATATATATGTATATATGTATATGTATGTATGTCCCAATAACAGGAATATATTGAGCTTCCAACCTTTTTATACCTCCTGGGTTAGTAGATTTAATTTGTGCTCCAGTGCAATTTTATGGTCAATTGGACTCAAAAGATAGATTTAGCTGAGAAGCCAAATTGGTTTATACGTAAAACCACTAAGGTCTTTTTTAAAATAAAAGTGAGAGGTAAAACCAACCATTCAGATCCTTGCTGATGTGGAAATTATCCACAGATTATTGCATACTGAAACTTTAAAATCGAACTCCCACCTCTGATTATCCATCAAGTAGCAGGGGAGTTGAACCATTCTTCACAGAGCAACATGCACTATACTATATATATATATATATATATATACTATATATATATATGAGGCCGAATGAGTCATGCCTTGGTCACCAAACACAAAAAATGGGCTAGTTTGTGAGGCTGGCCCATAATCCCCTCCACTCATTCAAATGGCTTGCATATCCCCATGTAACTCAATTCAACCCATGTTTGAATATGGTTCCCCATTTGAATGAGGCGAGGGCATATCCACCTCGCTACCAAGCCACAAAATTTGTGCTTGTAACCAAGCATACCCATATTTCTCTCTCTCTCTCTCTCTCTCTCTATATATATCATAATATATAATATATATATATAATATATATAATATAATACATATATATTATATAATATATATATATAGAAAAATGAGAAACTCGGTACAAGTTGCCAAGCAACTTCCGTACGCTGATATTGGCCTAATCTTCTCCCGATATCTACATTTCAGTGGGTGAAGCCGTGCGTTGAGCTCTATTCTCGCACATGGTTGATGTAGGACGGGCAAAATTAACGGCCACATCATTACCAAGGTTACTTAAGCAACTTGGTACCAATAGTCCCCATTTTTTCTTCATATAATAATATAATATTATATATATATATATATATATATATATATATATTATATAATATATATATATATATACATATTGAGGAGTTATGTCTCTATAAGTCACGAACAAAATGAATGTTTATAGCACGCCTCGGGAACCTTCGAATCTGTCTAACTTATAAGACCAAATCTGACTAATATGAATCCTAACAAAAACGCCTGCATGAAAAATGCGGTTGTCATCTATACAATGGGGATGGAAAATTCCCATTTTACCCCCTATTGTTCCGATGCATGGATGAGAACAACCGACTTGCATGCGGACGGTTTTGATGGGATTTGGACTCAAATCTGATATAGCCTATAAATATAGATTGTGAAATTCTACTAATTTTTTTAGCATATTCCAATCAACCAACTAAATTCATCCTTTCGGTATGTGATTTGGAACATAGTGGCAAACATATATATAATTTTTTTCACAGGCTTCTGCTGCTTTATATCAAGTTAGACTAAAAAAATAAAAACGGACTATACCATTTCTGCTTTTCACAATTTATCCACTGGATTATCGTATTGATAATAGTTCACTTTAACAAGTAAAACTTGATACTCCCTTGTGTGTGTACTATATAACTGGCTCTACACACCTGAACACAGGAATTTATGTATTCTGGTATCTAATTTTTTACTCAACATGGGTATGTATAGGCCATCATTGAGATTTGAGTGAATATTAATGAATAACTGCAAGAATGTGAGAATATATTATTCTCCTCTTTTTTGCATGTCCCTTTTGAATTAATTGCCATATCATTCATCCTAGAAAAAGTCTCATTTCAAAATAAAACTTCTATATCCTGGATAAGCCTATGCCGGAATTCCTCTGCCAGCAGTTTGTTTAATGTCCTTCACACATATAGACACTCTAAAGATTTACATGATACTTTGGTTTTACAGGTTTCTAGTGTTATTGACTGCTATATGAGTATTCTGTCTAATTATTGATCTTGACTAAACCTTGTTAATTGTCAGGCTGTTGCTGCTGCAAGGATGAAGGGTGGATATCCTGAAAGAATAGGGCAACCTGAATGCCAGGTATACATGTGCTATATCCTTTTTCCTTCACACATAAAGGAGGATATATTGTATCAACTTGTTGATGCAAATCTGTAAGAAAATTTTTTGGTTGGTAACTTATGAGTTTGAAGATGGTTTACTCATTCTCAGCATCTGACGTATGATACCTTAAATTGTAAATGTCGTGTATATATATATATTAAGTAATTTCCGAACATAACCTTCTCCAGAATAGGGATTTGAGACTTTCAGTCCATTGCTTGTGGTATGCTTCTTTTTTATTGTGGTTGACTTTGGGGTAAACAGTTTACTGTTCAACAATGTTTATATTGAATTCTCATCCTTTGAACCATCAGGTAATATAATTCAATTTTCTTTCTTACAAAGGTTTGACATGTGCTCCATGAAAGTGACACCTCCAAGCTATGCAACTTTTGTCTTAGAAAGGCAACCGGTTTACTCATTTACCTGGTTCATTTTGAAATTTTAAATATGAGGTGTATCCTTCTGACCTCCGCCCTATAAAGGCTAGAAAATTTCCTCTCATAATGTTTGTTTTGGCATATGCCTTGTACGTATGCTCTCCCTATCACAAGTCACATGCCTTCCCTCTACCAAGTTTCTATTTCTTAATTATTCTTTTTTATTTGGAGACTTGCCTTTTCCATTTGAGGGTTAATTTGGAAAAGGCAGAAGGTCAGAATCAGAGGGCTTTCTTGCGAAGCTTTAATCAACAGAACTAGGGCCCAGAAGGATGACCAGGTTAAGAACCACAGCTGATGCTTGAATTGGGATTTAAGATATAAACACTGTTTCTGGATGAGATGCACTGCAATTTTTTACGCTTACAATCAGTAATAGCACACTCAGACAACTATCCATGCCTATTAACATGATGTTCGAATAAGTGACACAGTAACTTACCTTTACATATAACAGGCTTTTATATTGTTGTGATACCTGCATTGTTGTCTTGATGACTCAACTTCTTGATTACTTGCTTCACATGGTTTGTGTTAGCCCCCCACCCCACCCCCAACCCTATAATTTCAATATGCTGTGACATTTTTCTCAGTGTCTGGTATTTCATCTATGCATATGCTTCTACTGCCATCACTTGTTATTTGTTTGTTACGTTCAATTGCAAAATTACTCGCTAGGAAATGAAATATCATGGTTAAATGATATTGTTTTGTAACTTAAACCAAAATAGAAAGTCACCATATTTGGTATGGTCTCATGTCATTGAACTGATAAAACACAATAGTTCAATAGATCAATTAACTAAGGGTTTCTTTGGATCTATATAAGTCTACAATAGGTACTTGGGAGTAACTCTTTGTAGAATCACTGGTCTTCAATTTCTGATGAATACTTTATTTCATGAAGTCTTTGTGACCTCTAAAGATAGCTCAAAAAATCAGCGAGCTTTACAAGAAACTTATATTAGGCTCGAGTCGAAGGGTTTCAGAGTTCCTAAACATTTCTGATATTATTGGTTCATAGATTTCTCCCCTCAATTTGGGGCATGTTGTGTATAGAATATCTTTTTGTCCTCTTTGGGTGATAGCCGAGACCCCTGAAACTTGTGTTTTAATGCCTAAAGAGAGGCCAGCTAGAGCCCTTTATCTTTTATAGGACAGGTAGTAGATGTGCCATATATATTTATATGATTAATAGCCCTCCCTTGCCCCTCCTACTTCTAGCTGCCATACCACTTTTGAGAGCGGGAAAATGCTTTTAAAATATTGAATTTAGGCGTCTAATAAATTATGTCCCGAGGGTCTAAACAATTAATAATGACTAAAAAGTTATGGATTATAGCTCACGAAATCGTGAATTTTGACCTCCACAAAATTATTTGCTAACTGGTCGAAACAACTAAAAATGATAAAAAATCGTGTGTTATAGCTCATGAAATTGTAAATGTTAGCCTCCGTAAAATTATTTGTCAATGGGTTGAAACAACTAATAATGGCTAAAAAATCGTGGGTTATAACTCATCAAATCATTATTTTTGGTCTTCACGAAAATAATTGCTAATAGTTCGAAATGACTAAAAATGGCCTAAAAATCGTGGGTTAGCTTACAAAATTATGAATGTTGGCCTCCACAAAATTATTTGCCAATGAGTCAAAGGGACTAAAATGAAATAACTAAAAATGGCTAAAATGATGGATCATAGCTCCGGAAATCTTGAATTTTGGCCTTTGCGAAATTTTTGTCAGAAGGTCAAAACAAGTAAAAATGGCCAAAAATCGTCGGTTATAGCTCAAAAAATCATGAATTTTGGCATTTGCAAAAATTTTTACCAGCTAGTCAAAACAACTAAAAATGACCAGAAATTGTGAGGTCTAGCTCAAAAAATTATGAATTTTAGCATCTGCAAAATTATTTGCTAGTGGGTCAAAATGAATATAAATCGCTATAAATCGTGGGCGCTCACGAAATTATTTTCAAACGAGTTGAAATAACTAGAAAAGACCAAAAATTATGGGTTATAAGCTCACGAAATTTTGAATTTTTTCCCTTGCAAAATTATTTCTTGATCGGTCAAAATGACTAAAAATAGCCAAAAACTATTGGTTAGCACACGAAATCATGAATTTTGACCTCCGTGGAATTATTTACCAACTGGTCGAAACGATTAGAAATGACCAAAAATTGTGGGTTATAGCTCACTAAATCGTAAATGCTAGCCTTCGCAAAATTATTTGTGAACATCGAAACAACTAATAACGGCTAAAAATCATGGGTTATAACTCATGAAATTATTATTTTTTGCCTTCACGAAATTAATTGCTAATAGTTTGAAATGACTAAAAATTGCCTAAAATTGTGGGTTATAACTCACAAAATTATGAATTTTCGCCTCCATAAAACTATTTGCCTACGGGTCAAAGGGATTAAAATGGTGAAAAATTGTTGATTATATAGCTCATGAAATCGCGAATGTTTGCCTCAATAGAATTATTTACCGACGTGTTGAAATGACTAAAAATGCTTAAAATTTGTGCATTATAGCTCATAAAATCATGTATTTTGCCCTCTATAGAGATATTTGCCAGTGGGCTCATGAAATTGTGAATTTTGGCTTCCACAAGATTATTTGCTAACCGGTCCAAATGACTAAAAAATAAAAAAACATCATAGGTTATAGCTCACAAAATCTTGAATTTTGAACTCCGCAAAATTATTTATCAATGGATCGAAACAACTAAAAATAGCAAAAAATCATGGGCTATAGCTCTCGAATATTTACAAAGTAAATGAATTAATGTTTCAAGATAGGTTAAAGCTGTGATACTGTAACGATGCCGCACAAGGTCTTTCTAGGTAATAAATGCCGTTTCTATATATTAATAGAAAGGGAAATGCTCCTATGAGGAAAATGGCATGCAGGAATTTAGTCCATGATTTGTCCAATAATTCAGCTAAAATGGAGATCATACTCTTCTTAGGGAGGGGGACAGTCTAACTACATATGCTAAAATAAGACAGCTTGGAATCTTTTTAAAGTCGATATTTGAACTTAATATAATCTCATATTTTGAATGTTAAAAAAGAACATAAAGGAATTAGCTTGGTACTTTCTGTATGGAGAAAACAGAAAGCTACATAAGAGTGACTACTATCTTGAACATTGGATCTCTGTGTTTTACATTGGGTAGGAGGGGACTCAGAGGCGTTCTGGGGTCTGATCCATCTGATGATAGTTGAGTTTGTGAGGCTGTTATCTGTTTGGATCAGATCAATATATATATCTTTGTATGCAGTCTATTTGTCTAAAATTTATGTCTAAAAACTTTTTCTATTAATCTTTAGGCTCATGCTTTTTAATGTCTTTGTGATTATTTCAGTTTATTTCTGTTGTTATTTTGTATGGTACATTGTGGTTAATTTCTTTCCTTTTTCCCTTTTTCAGTATTACCTAAAGACGGGTACTTGCAAGTTTGGTGCGACATGCAAATTTCACCATCCTAAGGACAAGGCAGGAATTTCTGGAAGAGTTCAGTTAAATGTTTTAGGCTATCCATTGCGTCCGGTTTGTGCTTCCTCTAGCTAATATCTTAGCCTTATACAACTTTTTTCATTTATATTTTAATAGATGCTTAATTTAATTGATTTATGCACTTTTTAAAAGTTCTAATATGTATGTCATACATTGCTTTAGTAGAATTTTTCGTCAAATTATATATGCTTTTGTTTTCATTATTGTCTTTATGCATTGTAGAACGAAAAGGAATGCACGTATTATTTAAGAACTGGACAGTGTAAGTTTGGGAGTACTTGTAAATTTCACCATCCGCAACCATCAAATGCGATGGTTTCACTCCGTGGTTCTCCTATTTATACTTCTGTACATTCACCTGCAACGCCTGGTCAACAGTCTTATTCTGGGGGAATGGCAAACTGGCAAAGGGCTTCTTATATTCCAAGTCCTCGCTGGCAAGGTCCATCAAGTTATGCACAACTAATACTTCCTCAAGGACTGGTTCAAGTTCCTAGCTGGAATACATTTTCTGTAAGCTCTGCATCCCCTCTATATTATGTTATTTTCTTACATCGTCCTGTTCATAGAAAAGCAGATGTATCTAGTCATGGTTTACAATGAAGTTCAAGATATATTCTTTTTCCTTAAATTGTTGTTCTGGCATGTTGTAATGTTGTCTAGATTTTGTTTTCTTGTGAACCTTTATTCTCGTATTATACGGTTATTTTTTAAATTGCCAAAAGTTTAGTGGAAGCCCCTGATGTAATGGCCTAATATCGTTTGGGTTCTTAATGTTTGCAAGTCATCAGTGGGGATCCTTAATGTTACCTTTGTCATCAGCCTAGGACCTTTTTACAAACTTCCCTTAAATCTTGCTGACGTGACGGTGATATGGCAGGACAAACTTGTCATTTCACTACTTTTTTGCTTATATGACAGGCTAAATTTGGACTCTCACTAATTTTTTTTATATGATGTGGCAGTGATTAATAGGTAGACTTACACTTTTTTCTGATGTTGTAGTGACATGACAGAGCCACATCATCGCCACATCAGCAAGATTTAACGGAAGTTTGTAGAAGGACCTAGACTGATGACAGAGATAATGTTAGGAATCCCTACTGATGACTTCTATACATTAAGGACCCAGAGGATATTTGACCAATATATCAGCAACCTCCATTTAAGTTTGCCTTTAAATTTTATTTGAAACCATGTTTTTTATGAATTATATTATTGTAGCTCCATTGCTTGGGTTTAAATGTGATTGATTATGCTCATTATTTAGAATACATGTTTCTCTATAATACCTCCGGCAGTATCATTGTCAAAGGTCCCTACCAGTAAACCTCAAGTTGTGGTGAGGGTAAAGAGTTATAATTTTATATTCTACATGCCTCTTGTAGGTTGAGGTCACTTTCGTGATCGAAAGCTAGACTCATGGAGCGGGATTTTTTTATTTTTTAAAACCCACTTTGAATGTGGCCACTAAGTTTCGAACCTATGATGTTCTTGGACCATGTCGGAGGTTCCTCTTGCTGCACCAAAACTCCAAAGTGAGGGTTAAGGTTTATACTTTATCCTCTAACAACTATCACATATTAACTGAGTTTCACGTACAAATAGTAGGCACAAACTTGTGTTTCGTGCTCTGACACGGAGAGGAGTGCTAGACATGTCAACTGTTCAAAATACAGACAGAATAGTATGGTATATTTTGTGCATATGCCATCTATACATATGTATACTTTAACACGTATATTTGTGTATTTTTTTTGTTATTCATATATAAAAGAGTCTATTTTCAATAAAATGATCTACAAATAATTCTGTTTTGTCACGGGGCGCATATAATACTATATCTCGAGGTAATTAGTGTTTTACAAATTTGAATGTGTCAAGATAAAGATGGGCATAAGCCTCCTGCTTAAACGACTTGATCATGAGCAGAAATCAAAATTGTTTAATGATGCCAGTGTTCTCTTATATTAATTTGGTTCATTAGTAGCTGAACTTATGTATTTGACATTAAGTCTGATCCTTTTACAGTATCGTGCTGTTGAATATTTTATTTCCTTCTTCCGTCGATTTTCTTTAAGATAATTTATTTTATAATGTAAAACTGCATAAACATTTGATTTTCTATTTCCAGAATTTTTTGTTATGGCAGTTTCTTTATATATTGTTCATCTCTTGTGACTTGTCCAAACAATGGACAAATATTATCTTGACAGTATAAGTTGCTTATTAATTTATTAGCAAGGCCAAATGATTGTATCCTATATCTTCCTGCAGGGACAGTTAGGATCAGCATCATCTCCTGAGAGCCAACAGACACCCAGTAGTAATCAATACTATGGAATGTCTCATCAAAGTGAGACAACTACAGTAGCACAAGGAACAGCTGCTCCTTACCGTTCAGGTTCAATGCCAGTAGGTCAGTATGCAGTGCAGACAGAAAACATATTTCCTGAAAGGCCTGATCAGCCTGAATGTCAGTTCTACATGAAGACTGGAGACTGCAAGTTTGGTGCAGTCTGTAGGTTTCATCATCCCCGGGAGAGATTTATTCCTGCTCCCAATTGTGTTCTGAGTCCATTGGGCCTTCCACTACGCCCTGTAAGTTATATTTTCAACCTCTTTATGTTGTAGAATACTATACCTGTTAAGCCCATGCTTGTACCATCTGTGGCATCTATCTCATTGTCCTTAGAACGCCTTTTATTACTGAGAGGAAAAGCTGAACCATTTGACCTCTTACACATTGTTTAGGTAATTTTCACTGTTTTCACTGCTTGCCAAAATATTATGTTATGCTGTAAATGTGAATAATGGCACAGTTTGTAATGAAATCTTTTGTTGCAGTGCCATATTGAGTAGGAAATAGGAATGATGAAAACTATAATCCTGATTTAATTTGATTACTCAAACAGCGTAAGAATAAAGCAGAATCCAATTCAGATTTTGGATGTGCTAATATAATCCAAAACAAGACCATTAATATTTTCGCATTGAAGCTTATGTCGGCAACTAAGAGAACCTTTCCCAGCCTGCCTACTGGATTTATCCTATCAAATTGATCTGCATGTACTCTCATTATACACTTGAGAAGGTACATTAATGCATTCAATCTGTAATTGACCTGTCTTTCTGTATGTTACTTCTATTATGATCTGTTTTTGCTACATTTTCTTGATTGTAAATGCAAAGCAAATGGGAAGCAATTGCTTTTAGAATCTAAGATTATATACCTCCTAATAATATTTGTCATGATTTTATCATGTCAGAAATCATATCTAGTCAGCAAACTGTACTTAGTAATTGAATACAAACAAGTATTCTTTTTCTTCAGTGAGGAACATCTCCGGAGCTATTCAACAAATTTTTTATTAAGTTGTATAGCCGACTTTGAATTACTTCATTCCTTCTAATGTTCAACAGGGGGAACCCTTATGCGTCTTTTACTCTCGCTATGGTATTTGCAAATTTGGGCCAAACTGCAAATTTGACCATCCAATGGCAGCTCCTATGGGAATCTTTGCATACAGTCTTTCAACATCCTCATCACCTGATATTCCAGTGGTTCGGCGTCTATTGGGATCCTCTGCTGGACCTCCAGCATTAACATTGTCGTCAGAAACTTCTGTTGAAGCTGTCCCTGTGTCCAGAAGAATCTCTCTATCCGACTCACGGCAAATGGCTTCTGGTGATGAAAATATTAATACAGAGGGTTCACATGCCAGTCAAAGCATTGGTCAAGTTTCTTCTTTTTCATAACCTTTTGAGATCAAAATGGATCTCATCTGTAAATCAAGTTCCAAGTGGTGGAATTTACAATTCTCATGCTGGTTGAAACTGTTCATCCTGAGCTGCTCGTTTTTGTTTCTGTTGTCTAAATCTGCATAATGTTTCAGTACAGTAGGATAATCTGTTAAGGATCAGTCTACGCCTTGTATCTGTTCGCTACAACCTCCGATCTTTTTATGTATCCTGGGTAGTATCTCACTCCCTCGTGTCATCGTCCTTGCATGTTATTTCCTTGTTGAAGTCTGCCCGTCTGTTTTTGGTCTAGTTTGTTGGATGTAGTTTTTTCTTCATCCAGTACATATCTGTAGTATTCCCCTTATTCTAAGGTAAATCCTCCCTCCCTCAATCTGTTGTAGATATATTGGAGAATTGCCCCCAGTTGTGAAACAACTTGGTTGTTAAAAATTGCTGTTTGAATTCTGGCGATCAACCTTCGAATCTCACTATTCAAAGGCAATTTTTTAATATATGTTTTACAGGCACCATGTTCATGCTTAACTTCAGCTTGAAGCTCGGGAAATGGACCTGTTATCTCTGGCAGATTGCTTCTCGGTTTTCATGACGAAGTTCTGCAGCATCAAGCTTTGTTTATCTCAGCCAGATTCATGAATTTTCGTGGTCTCTTTGGATAAAGACTAACAGCGAGAAAAGTTGCTGAACTGAAAATTTCACTCATAATTGTATTCTGGAAGGCATTGTAAGAAATACATGAAACGATGTGCCATTCTCTTTTATGTTCAATGAATAAAGCGCATCTGAATGGATGATCTGTGATGCAATGGCGCTCATCAATGTTTTCAGAAACTTACTTGCACCTTTATGGGCTTTCAATAATTACTTGGCTTCAATGTTATGATTGTTACCATATTGTATCCGTGTTGGTTTGTAATTATCGGCTCAGAAACTGCAGCCTGCATAGGGCATGAAACTGGAACCTCAGTAGCAGTAGTGGTTCAGATTCATGCCCTCTAGTGTGCAAAAAGAATTGTTGAAATCCAGATTTGGATGCGGTTATGATATGATAGCAGAATTGTATGTTGTAACAGAGTAAAAATAGAAGAGCCTTTAAGTGAAATTTGTGTGCTATTCCCTCTGTTTATATTTTAATCACACAGGCGTACTGCAAAACACAGCAAAAGTAACTATGTACTATCAATTATTGTTCTTCGTTGGTAAATTTATCTGAACTCAGAATCCCCAATTTCTCATAGGAGACTTTGTAGTGCTCTGACAGTGAATGCAGCCTTCAGAAAGTTGCAGGTTGTTGAAGCCCTTTGTCAGTTGTTGAAGCATCCTATGTGAAATGTTTCCTTCTGCAATTTGAAGCTATATAGTAACTTCAGCCACCAATAGTAGAAGAAAATTTTATCTGGCATAGCCATAGGACATTTTCATTTAGGATTTTTCTCTGATCACACCACCAATCAACTTTACAAATGGTGCTCTAGTCTGATCACCGCAGAAGAATCCATAGAGACGGTAAGTCCTTTTGCAGAAGGTTCGCCTTTTACAATGAAGTCAATTCATCAGAGATTGCTCATATTTTCACCCAAATCACATGCCACAAAGGACATTTGAAGAAGATACTTTTACTTGCCTCATGTTCAAATTAACAGCTGGGGAGGACATGGGAGAGTGGGACTCACAATAAAGAAACATCACTTTTTGTTCACATTGTCTTCAACAAGTTTAAAGTCCTATAACCCAATCACAAAAAGAAAAGAATGAAGCACAGTCACAAAGCAAAAATCACAAAGTGAGAGAGAGAGAGAGAGAGAGAGAGAGAGAGAGAGAGAGAGAGAGAGAGGGCAAAATGTCTTCTAAAATCCTCTTCCTCCTCTGTTTCATGCTCATCACAGCATCACAAGCGACTCCTCTTTCTCCTAAGCATTCTGAGTCACTGAGGCCACTAATGAAGACCGAGCTCCGGCGAAAGCTCAACAACTTCCAGGTATGCGCCGTGTGCACGTGCTGCGGCGGGCCCAAGCGGGTGTGTGTCGCGTCGCCGTGCTGCTATGCCATCAACTGCAACATACCCAATAAGCCATTCGGGGTCTGCTCGTTCACTCCCAAGGCCTGCAATTGCCTTGGTTGCCATCTCTGAGAGGCTCCTGCTGCTCTTACTGTTCTCCTTGTTTTGCAAGTGGGCACTGTTCCATTGTTGGTTGCATGAGGTTCTGAAGAAGTGGGCATCTGTGTTGGGTTTAGTTATTTTTATTAGCCTGTCTTCATTTCTGGTTGCAAAAAATGGGAAATAATTTGTTTGCAATGGGTGCGATGTGCAATAATCTCTTCTTCTTCTTCCCTGAAATTAGGCAGGGTAGGTAAAAGGAAACGAGGCTTAAAAGAACATTTAGTTTTCAGAACCAGCATCTCAAAAGACAACAAAAACACATGCATCCATCAGCAGTAGTAGGGCGATTTACTTCTAGTCAGACGAAAATATCAAAAATGGGCATAGACAAAGGTTAGATGGCAGGTCGGTGACAGCCATTAAAGAGCCCAATAATTGTCTGCCGTACGACAGGCTCTTGCAAGTGTGCGCTATCAATTATTCACATCCCCATCAATGCGAACCGAAGAAAGAAATGTGTCGAATGTGAAAGCAAGTTAGAAGGGCAGCTACATTTTGCCTCTAGGCCTCTGCTACCCTGGTTCTGATCTCACTCAATACTAAAATCCTCATAAAGATCATAAAATTACCTTGAAGACTGTTTGATATTTGAAGCAAATGAAGGGCTGATGTGCATGACCAAAGAATCCCAACTAGCTGGATAGTTCACATTGACTGGCCGATTTCACACCGCCCCAGTTAGATGTGATAAGAAAATTGCTCGGGGAGGCGTTACAATAATAGCGTTTCCCAAGACTCCTTGACCATTACATGCACAACTGAAAACACAAACGGAAAGCCTGGACTACTCCTATAAATGTTATGTTCATATGGTATACCTGTAGAATTCCCCAATCACCTCTACATCCAAGAATCACTCCTGTAAATGATACGTGCGTATGGTACAATTGTATAAGCCCTCAATCGCCTCCAGATCCAGCAATTACTCCTCAACATATTCCTGTAATTATCTTGAGTTCATCGTATAATGAGAATACCTACGCCATACAAGTTGTGTTGGCCAACCTTACCTCTCTTTCTTATATTTCTTCATTAAGCTTTCTTGTATTCCTTCACTTAACTAGATGCAGAGACCTTGATGCTTGATATGCTCGAAAGAGAATTTCGAAACCTGTTAATAGTTGCATAATACATAATAGAACCCTTTTTTCACCAACTACTAGAACATTCCGAAATTAAAAATGCCTTGGGCTTTGAATTGAATGCTTTCTGAATCATGCAAGAAACAGCTAACAGACAGAAGGTTGAGGCATACCCAATTACTCTTCATAGTATTCCATGACCACGAGTTAAAGGATTCATGATTATGTTGAACATGTAAGGCCATGCTAAACTTGCAAGTAACAAAACGCCATTCTCAACAAACAATCCAAATTTGAGATCTTTTGACAAAAACAAATGCCATTTGATACCCATACACCTTTCAAACCTCGAAAATATCAAATAACAGGATTCCTCTTTTCATAGGATACGAACCAAAATACACAAATTGCAGGACTGCTGATTACAATTACCTTAACATAATGTCAGACTTTTTCGGTTATCTGTTCAGAACTTTTTTTTGTTGAATTTAGTTTGTCATCTTATCATCACTCTGCACATAAAATCACAAACAGAAGAAAGAAAAATGAAAAAGAAATCAACACATTCAGTAGGGAAATAAAATGAATTTCACAAGAAGATATCAAGACAAAAGAATGGCCTTTGGTTTATCATTTCCATATGCCTGCGTCAACGATTCCACCTTGGAGATGCCTGAGCCGCACTTTCACGAGGTCGTGGAGGCTGCTCTGAGCTATTCCTCTTCTTCATGCTTGAGGAGACTGTAGGGCTGAAATAATCATGACTTCTCTGAGGTAATGAAGCAGCTTGTGAGCGTGTTTTTCTCATAGGAACCATACTCTGTTGCTTCTGCAGTGCTGCTCTTCTTGCTGCTGAATTTCTTTGAGTAGAACTAGAATTCCACCTGCTATAATTCACACAACTCTGACTCCTACCAACTTTCTGAAATCTGTTCTCTTTAGGGCTTGGGAAGTTCCTGCTCTCCATAGTTTCAGCCGAGTGCATGGTATCCGCGCCACTGCTAAACCCATCTTCATCGTCGTGTGCTCCAGAAGCTTCAATAGGAGATGAACTAGACATAACCTCACTGCAACAATCACCATCTTGGCCATAACGAAGCATACAATGACCCAGTTGCGGATTGTAATCTTCTCTTGCTGGATTTGCAGATTTAGGATCTTTGGCATTGTTTTCATTAGAGTCCATTAGCAATTGTTTTAAGGGCAGTGGAAGAACAATAGATCTCGGAATTCTAGGAGGGCAATTTGTATCCAAAAGATGGTTTGGACTGGTTTCTTTTCTCCGTAATGGCCCGGAAGTCAGCTTAGGAGATTCAAAGATCTCTGGGGTTGGAATTCCCTGTTCATGGGATGTATTTGCATTGGCTGAATTGTTTGATCCAAGCGCAAACCTAGGTTTTGAATCTATCTGTGAAGATGACGAGAAATCATCATTCTCTCCTTCCGTGGACTTGAAAACACGGCGCTGGGTGAAAGATGCACTTGAGTGCTCACTCTTTTGACCGGAGGACATCAATCGGATGAGAGGTAGTTTAGGTTTACTAAGCTCATCCAAGCTGCCCTCCCAGTGTTGGTGGAACCAATCACGGATGATAGGAATTGGGATTCCAAATTGCATAGAAGAATCCTTCTTCCTTGACAGTGATGAAGAGGACGAAGTTGAGGCAGAAGATTTTGCAGTGGGAGATGTCGCAAGCTTCATGGGATCACAAACCATGAAGGCTAGATTTCCTTGCACATCAAAGCCTGCAGACCCAGGGGACCATGTTACACCATCAGTCGAGAGCTTGATTAGGTTGTCTGTAGCTATCACTAATTTACCCTCGCCAACCACGAGCTCCTTTTTATCTGTATGCCCTAACATGTAGACTATGCTACCCAGGTCAAGTGCTGGATTGCAGCAGGTTTTGATATAATGAGGCTGGTGTCCCTGGGCAGCTGAATCAGCATCCACAGTGTCGAAGCCGACAATTGTGAGGTCAAGAATAGAACTGGTAATAAAAAATCTGCATCAGGAGTTTAAAACAATGTCAGTGCACTTGACAGGGATTTAACACATGCTCATGAATAAGATTATGAGACTCCAAGATCATGTCGCAGAAAACTCAATGAGCATAAAATAATTCAATGAATCAACAAGAATTGTTTATAAAAAGAATACTTTGTTTGCATCAACAAAGGTGCAATTTGTGTTTTATGAACCAGCAAAATGTATGAAACCATCAGCAGATTAATTTAACTTCTATTTGGCATTAACCTCGTTTCACTTCTAGCTTTCACCCCAGTTGCAGACTGAAAACACCCAATCCTAAAATCTATATCAGGTGGCCAAATTATGCAACCCGCAGGCAAAATAACTCATGTCAACAAAAACGCCTCAAAACTCAAGCTTCAAGTTATAATAGCACAATCATGATAACAAATACAATGCCAGTTCCAGGCCTCAGCTAAAAACTTGAGCAGATTACAAAACACCGCCCAAAAGCAAAAGCCATCCAACGCAGAGGAGAAAGTGAGAACCTGAGAGGTACCAAGCAAGCCAAATCTCGACCGCGATTGATTCGAACCTCCGCCGCCTCCGCCACCGCCACCGACGGGATGTTAGCATGCGTAGTGAGCAGAAGACTCCGGTGAATGAGGAACCCAGTTCCTCCGCCGGAGATTTCAGCCATCGCCGGCGACTTGCCGGAAAATATGCTCCCCTTGACTCTCTCCGATTTACCGCCGCCGGAGCAGAAGCACCAGCTGCTCTTGTCTCCCAAAACCCCCATCGATTCCTTCCCCTTCTCGTTTCTTTGAATTTTGATTTCGGTTGTTAAAAGTAAAGGAAAAGATTAACAAAAAAATCCAACCCTAGAAATGCTGCGTTTGGTAGCGTGTCGCCCGCCTGCGAGCGGCGTTTCGGAGCGGGTCGGATCTGGCCGTCACCGGGAAAGGAGGAGTCTGTCGTTGAATAAGACGGGCATTATTTTATACATCACCGAACACCCACTCTTATTAAACCGCTGTCACGCGCAAAATTGAATCGCTATTTAATTAGTGTCACGCTTATTATTAAGGGTGAGCAGAATACATCGATTTACTTTTGATCAGAGGAAAAAATAAATAAGGACAAAATATTAGTCCCGATTAAATGAAATTACTATTATTTATTTATGTTTTACAGAACTTATAATTTCAGATAAAATCAGTAAATACTTAGATAACTATTATAAACTTTTCATCGTTATCAACTTATCATAGAACCGTCGTTTAATTTTCTGACAAAGTATTTTTTTTTTTTTTTGAGAGCTTGCAATGTTTCTCTAATAAAAATTATTCATGACTTTTTTTTTCTTTGTACTCATTGGTTGTTCAGAGAGTGCGAAGATAGACACGAGAATCCTAAGATGAGTTAATGATAATGCTTTGAGAAATCACTTTTTGAGTCAAATTATAAGACAGATTATGATACAAATGATGCATGCCTTTATGTACAGTTAATTTTAGTTAGGATTTCAAGAAAGGACAAATTTTCAAAACCAACCCATTTGATAAACTAATTGCAAAAAACGATCCGTTTCAGATTTATTTAGAAAAACCGGCCTGGTTTCAGCACTGTCGCTGAAACCAGGTCGGTTTTTCTAAAAAACTTTACGAAACTTCACGGGAGTTCAACTCCCGTGAAGTTTTTTCTCATAACAAAACTTCACGGGAGTTGAACTCCCGTGAAGTTTCGGAAACTTTTTTTTAAAAACCGACCTGGTTTCAGCGCTGAGGCTGAAACCAGGTCGGTTTTTGCAAATAATACTGAAATGGGTTTTTTTTTGGGAATAGTTTATCAAATGGGTTGGTTTTGAAAATTTGTCCTTTCAAGAAAACTTATTGTTATAGTTGAATTTCATGAATTTAAATTTAGAACAAATTTTCAAAACAACTCCAAAAAGATTTTTATTTTTCAAAATTCACCCGATTTTATTTATTTATCAAAATCGACCCACTTTTTACCACGTAGGCTTCATGAAGTTCCTAAACAGTCGGGGTTGGCAACCCCGACTGTTTAGGAGGGTGTTAAACCCCAATAGTTCCTAAACAGTCGGGGTTGGCAACCCCGACTGTTTAGGAGGGTGTTAAACCCCAATTAGAACCCTTGAACCCGAAATTTTTATGTCCTAAACAGTCGGGGTTGTCAACAGTCGGGGTTGACAACCCCGACTGTTTAGGAACGTCATTAAGCCCACGTGGCAAAAAGTGGGTCGATTTTGATAAATAAAAAAAACAGGTCGATTTTAAAAAATAAAAAACTTTTTAGGGCTGTTTTGAAAAATTCCTCTTTGAATTTAACTAAGGAGTGCTTTTTAGTACTTTCAAACTTTAAAGGGACCCACTGATCACCTGGTGAATATTTGGGTGTAAAATGATTTGGTTGTTATAATACGAGACAGAGCTAGCTTGCGGTGGAGACATGGGTTGGGCTTGGGTCCGAGCTGGATCCAGGTTGGGGCCACAAAAACGTGAGCATGTTCATTTTCATTAAATCATCGTTATCTTAGCCCTCACTCCCATGACCTATCATTCCTTCTTTAATTGAGCATATCTTCAGCACTAATGAGAATGTGTGTGTTAGCTTTTCAAGTGTTACACAAAATAGGTGTTTGGTTCGACTTCGATCTATAGTTTAAGCTTGGATTCTTGAAGAATGAAGAGGTGCTTGTTGATGTAAGGTGTCCAAAAAAACCCGCCGGTCCGGGTCCGGTCGAGCCCGGCCCGGCCTGCCCGGAAACCCGGGCCAAGTCCGGGCTCCGGGTCGGGCCCGGCCGCCTCTTTGGTGCCCGACCCGGGCCCGGCCCGCCCCGGAATAGTGTTTTTTTATTTTTATTTTTATTTTATATATATATTATTATATATGTATAATATATGTATATATAAATATATATAATATGTATAATATATGTATATATAATATATTTTTATATATGTATAATATATGCATATATATAATATATATATAATATATGTATATATAATATATTTCTATATATGTATAATATGTGTGTATATATATACTCTCTCTTAGTATATAAGTATACTCTCTCTTATATAAGTATATATAAATATACTTTCTCTTATATAAGTATATATAAGAATACTCTCTCTTGTATATGTATAATGTATATGTATGTATATATAATACACTCTTTACTTATAGTAATATGTATATTATAATATACCTCTCTTATATAAGTATATATAAGTATACACTCTCTTATATATGTATAATATATGTGTGTATATATATATACTCTCTCTCTTAGTATATATGTATATATAAGTATACTCTCTATTATATATGTATACTCCCTCTTATATAAGTATACTCTCTCTTAGTATATATGTATATATAAGTATACTCTCTCTTATATAAGTATACTTTGAAAGTGGTTGTATAAATTGAAAATAAAAGGTGATTTCTATAAAATTACACTATTGTTAAGGTGGTTTCTAGGGGAAAAAACCTATTATAAAAACCCCTTAACTTTGAATGATTATCAGAAAACGCCGCTTCACTTTGAAAATATTAGCATTAGGGATTATCATAAAATTTCTTTTACCTTTGAGATTTTATCAAAAACCAACCCCCCCCCAAACCCCACCCCCACCTAAAAAAAAGTAGGAGGCTTTCTAATAAAATTTCAAAGTTAGAGAGAGTTTTCAAAATCTAAAAGTTAAATGGGAGTTTTGTGATAATCCCTATACTTAAGAGGGATTTTTCTGATATTTTGGAAGTTAAGGGGGTTTTTCGATATTCGTCCAGAGTTAAAGGGAGTCTTTTGATATTTACATCATGTCATGATTCATGCACAGCAGGAGATGTTTGTCCAAATAAAGGATATGTTGGCTCAGCTCCTTGCAGAGAAAATCCAAAAGTCTGAATCCTCCCGGAGGACAATTTCAAAGGGAAAACAGAAGGCGCACGAGAATACGGATCGTAAGACTCACAACCTAAAGTCTTCCTCCGAAAATGAGAAAGAAGTTGATAAAGAACAAAATCCTCCGTCATCCAAAATGGACGAATTAGAGGCTCGCCTCAACACAATTGCCAACAGAAGCGAACTTCATGAAGAAGGAGTAGTACGACCTTACCCCGCGAAATGGAACGCAGCTCCCTATCCATCAAAATTTAAGGCCCCAACTTTGTAACCTTTCGACAATACGGGATCACCAAATCAACACGTCTACTACTTTAAGTCGTAGACCAGAGACGTAGTGGCAAATGACGCTATTCTGACCCGATTGTTCATTGGCACCCTTAAGGGCATTGCTTTCGAATGGTTCATGAAGTTGTCTGCTGGGTCTATTCAAAAATGGGTAGATCTAGAAAGGCTATTATTAGCTAGATTTTTTTAGGATGATACAGAAGTATCTATCCTGACCCTTCTCACCACCAAGCAGAGAAATGGAGAATCTATCAAGGCTTATGTTGAAAGATTCCGTAGTATGGCATTGCGATGCCCATCAGGTATGACTCAATCTACTTTGGTTGATACTTGCAAGCATAACTTATAGACTCAGCTCCTTGCTCAAATGGGGGTAGCGGAATGTCGCTCCTGGAGACAATTGGTTTCGTAAGGAGAACAAACTAAAGAAATCGTTGCTCGGGTCAAGACTGAGGAGGTTACTCAACCAAAGCTACAACAGTAACGCAACCAAAACAATGCTCCTCGATTTAAGGGAAAGGAGACTTTGGCTGCCGATTCCAGCACACGAGCATCACCTGCTAAGAAAGGCAAAACACTGAATCAGCAAAGAGCGCCCAAGCAATACTCGTTTAAAGAGGAGCATGTGGACACTTTGTTCCAGCTACTTCAGAAAAAACAATAAACTGTAACTTCCCGAGATCAGGAAATCAGATGAGGCAGGAAAAGCGGATGACCCTAATAACTACCGTTATCACAGGTTTCTGGGGCATCCTACCAGAAAATGCTATGTTTTTAAGGATGTCCTACAAAATTTGGTGAATGCCAATGTGCTCACATTGAAGCCTGAGCAGAAGACTGTATCTACTAATTTGATAGCGGTCCATTTCGGCGATTTCCCTCCTATAACAGCTGCAGATGGAGTTATTCCCGTCCATAAAGGAAAAATACATATGAAGAACACTAACCCACACGGTCAGAAAGATAAAGGATTAACTCCCTTTACTACTCCAAAAGGGAAGATTATGCGGGTCCATCCCGATCTGGTTGAAGACTAATAGTGGACGAACACCTCGTCCAAAAAGAAAAGAGGCAAGGCTAAGTTATCCAATATGATTATCCCCTCTATTAATGAGGATGATGATTACCTCAAACCTCTCACTGATTCAGAAGAAGAGAGAATCGTTCTTACAGCAGACCAAGGAGGCAACCCTGGCACCCGATCAGGAAACGCTTATCTAAGAAACTATGATCAATGTGCTCAAGAAATAGAAGAACAACCTTAAGACGCTGGGGGTTCTGTCCCTCATAAGTCAACCGACAAAGGGAAACAGAAAGAAACCTGATACAATAAAAACCTTTTCCAGGAACCCGGAGAATCAAGCACTCCTTTCTGATTCAACGACATGGCGCAGTTGGCCAACATACCGGCCATGATTACCTTATACGAACTCCTGCGATTATCTAAAACCATAAAGAAAGCCCTAATTGAAGCCTTAACGAATGCGGAAAGCTTTATTACACAGGTTACTCCGACTCTTGAAGCTTCGGAAGCCAAGATATGTATACAATATCTACAAGCAGCAAGAAGTTTACCCTGCATATCATTCACTCAGGAAGATATACAAGTCAAACATAAGCATGACAGGCCTTTATATTACACAGGGTATATTGGGTCTTCGGAGATCAGTCGTGTCCAAGTTGATCTAGGCTCAGCACTTAACATTATGCCTTACAGAGTCATGTAGGTCTTAGGGATTCTCACGCATCGGTTAAACACCACCCAGACTATCATCTTCGGTTTCAATACCAACAGCACTCAGCCCCTGGGGAAGATCAAGCTCAAGTGTCAAATCGGAGATCTTAAGTCCGAAGTGACTTGTTACAATTATAGATGCAAACACATCTTATAATTTTTTGTTAGGGAGACCATGGATTCATGCGAACCGCATTGTTCTGTCTACCTTACATCAGGTTATGAAGTACGTTAATGATGAAGTAGAAGTCCGAACCCTGATTGCTGAGAAGCACCCTTTCAAAGGGGTAGAAAACTTCCACACAGATTCTGTCTTCTACCTGGAATCTCAAGAGAAATTTGAAGAAGATGATGACAGTGACCATGAAGCCGACATCGAGCCAGATCCTAAGGAAGATTGTCCATGGGAGTTGAATTTTTATGTAATGGGTCAGATTGGGAGCAATAATAATGTACCGAGTAAGGACGAGTAGTGCATTAATAAAGATTTTATTTTAGCATACTTGTCCGATGTGTCCTCTAAAAATAAACAAATAGAGAATGATATTGATACAGGTACCGACATATGTCGCACATTATGCGTAGAGACATCACTCATATTGCTGGTTAAATCATCCTTCGCTACATGTGAAAAAATCAAGGATATCCGAAAAGGCTTTCTTCAAAGTCTCGTCCAAAAAGAAAGGGCAGAAGCCTATCTATTTTGAGAGAGTCAAACATGAACTCCTCAAGTAAGGAAGTTTAGAAGAAGATAATAGGGTTCCTTAATCCCATTACCATGAACCCAATTCCATCCATTTAATAAAACAAATGAGTTATGACTTTAATGAAAAGAGAGGTTTAAATTTTGGGAAAGGAAGACGAACACCCGTTCGAATGTCTCTCACTCCGGAAGGAAAACCTCCTGATTATTATCAAAAAACTGAAAGATGTGTGGGTTATGTCAAGACCCCTTCTCTTTCAGAAAATGAAGCCGATGATTGTCTGTGTCAAGACCATTCATCCGGGACGTCATCATGGGAATCAGACATTAGCGTTGGAGCCTTCTTTAAAAGTTTGACCGTGAATATGGTTTCGACTAGCCACCCAGACGAAGATGCAGGGGGTGACGAAGAATTGATTGAATCAACCAAGGACCCTTGAATCAAACGTCTTAACATTTTGTGGGATATACGCTTCGAACAGCGTGAGCTACCCACTGAAGATAAAGTAATCCAAGTTAATATAGGAGACGAATCTGGTCCTAAACTAATCTTCATAAGTGAAAGGTTATCACCATCTAAGAAAGAAGATCTTATATCTCTCATTCAAGAATTATAGATGTCTTTGCCTGGAACTATAAAGATATGTCTGGACTTGATCCAAAAGTAGCCATGCATCATCTTAACACCGATCCAGACACAAAACCCGTTAAACAACAACAACACCGGTTTCGTCCAGATATCATGGAAGCAATTAAGTCGAAAGTCAAAAAACTTATTGACTCGGTCTTTGTTAGAGAGGAACAATACCCTGATTGGGTAGCCAACATTATTCCAGTGTCCAAGAAAAATGGTAACGATGAGGTGCCTGCAAAAATAAGAACACCGTCGGTGTCCTTAACCGGCGACATTTTTGGAGTTGTTCCCACGACTTTCTTGGAGCCCGAACTCATCCTTCGTGGCGCCATTGATGTCGCTGATCGAAGAAGGCGGAGATCGTCGAAGGTTCTGGCGAAATTAATGAGAGCTCTTGTTCATAGAATCAAGACGAGAGTGGAAAGAGTCGAATGACTCTTGATTTTACCACTCAGGTCTATTTATAACAACCGTCAAGCTGTTAAGGCGGTTCGAGATTCTAGGAGGGAATCCTAACCGTTTTAAAACGTAATCTTCAGCATTAATGGATAAAATCAGTTAGACTTTAACCTTAACGCAAAGCTCACCCCTGCGTTCAATTTCCAAACGCTAGGCTCAGACCTGCGTTATGAGAGTTCTTAACTTTGTGTTTCGAACCTCAAACACAAAGGTCATCTTTGCATTGCAATTATTCCCAACGACCTTACGTTTTTAAACATGATACTTATTTTCTAAGTTCATGAATTCTTTTAATAGATCGTTGTTAAACCTCTGTATCTCCTCAGTAGAATCTAAGTTATTTCAACTGACAAAATTCTCGTTAAGTTAATACTACACTCTCGACGATCATCATCCCCATAGAGTTTGAATTTAGCTTGCATTACTTCCAATGTGATGACAATTCCTCTATCACAATAAACTTATTGATTCTCATCAATAGAACGATAAGTCCTCAAAATCGTTCAAATTATGATCAATTTATTAGCTCTCCCTAGCAGAGTAATAGATGATTAGCTTATCAACCCTCTTTAGCAGAGTGATAAGTTTCCAAAACTTGTTTAAATCACAAGTATCACAAGTCATCGCTTTGATGATAAACCACTTGGAAATTCTCCTAAGCGAGACACTAAGTCCCCCAAAAATCTTGTTCAATATTTTTCTGTCACGTTAATATAACACATCTGACAAAATTAACTTATTGACTCTCTCAAATAGAGCGATAGGTCCTCAAAATTACCCTGATCGTAATATTCTTTCTGTCACGTTAATATCACACATCTGACAAAATCAACTTATCGACTCTTTCCAATAGAGCGATATGTCCTCAAAATTGCCCTGATCGTAATATTCTTCCCGTCATGTTAATATCACACCTCTGATAAAATCAACTTATCGACTCTCTTCAATAGAGCGATAAGTCCTCAAAATTGTCCCGATCGTAATATTCTTCATGTCATGTTAATACCACACCTTTGATAAAATCAAATTATCGACTTTCTCCAATAGAGCGATAGGTTCTCAAAATTACCCTGATCATAATATTCTTTGTGTCACGTTAATATCAAATATCTGATAAAATTAACTTATCGACTCTCTCTAATACAGCGATAGGTCTTTAAAATTGCCCCGATCGTAATATCCTTCCTGTCACGTTAATATCACACCTCTGATAAAATTAACTTATCGACTCTTTTCAATAGAACGGTAGGTCAACAAATCTCTGTTATGTTAATGATATACCTCTAACAGTTAAACCCTCCAATGAACTTATTAATCATTTTTCAATAAGAATAGTAAGTTCTCATTATAAAATCCCCAATAGGGTAAACTTTTTCCAAAATTACCCTTAAGGATAATAAGAAAAATCTCACTCTATATGAAAACTCGTGCCAAGTTAATACTACACCTCTGGCACTTATAGACTTCTTTCAGTGTTTAAAGTAAAACATAACATAGGAAGAATTCAATTGATCAATCCTATCCTAAGGGAATGACAAGTATTTATCCCCAGCAGATAGAAATTTTCTGGAATTATCTCAAATGATAATAAAGATAATTTTTTAAATCAGGCCTATTGTGGAAATCTATGCTAAGTTAAAATCACACCTCTAGCATTTCTCAGGTAATTTTATTGCTTCAAGTCAGAACATGACACATGCAAGAAGTAATGGAAAGCCAATATCACTTTTTATTCAAAAGATAAAAGAAAGTGATACAAAATAGGGTTGTTCTTATTAAAAGAACAATACAAGATCAAGTTCACTCATTCACTAAATTAAAAAGCAGTAAGTTGAGATTTGACTTCAGATAGGCAGCTATCTCCTTCTTGGCTCGCTCCAGGGCCTAATCCTCCTTGTGATAATTCAAAAGAGTGTCCGCATTCTTAGCGCTGAGGGTATTAACGATGGCTTCTTCACCAGAAAGTTGAACCTTCAGTCGTAGCACTTTAGCTGCAACTTCAACGAGCTTTGTACGAATGAAGCCTAAAGAAGCAGTCGAAAGTTCTAACTCATTATGCCTCTGGACGCTCTGCTCCCACAGGTGTGCAACCTGACACTCTCTTTCAACCAGATCCCGCTCCATCGCCTCACGGCAAGCCACTTCTTCAACCTGAAGGTCGGTAAAAGTAGACACAATTTGCGTCTGAATATCCATACGACCCAGGGCCTCGAAGTGCTGTAGCTATGCTTCCAAATGAGAAATAGCCTCTGAACAACGCTCAAAGCATTAAGCATCACTCACACTCTTAACTCCATTCAAGCTCACCTCTAGAAGAGGCTTGAAGGAGCCAAAAGTGCCCCGACCAGCCATTACAACTTCAATCACCTTCTTTGCGAGACTGTTCAAATACCCCAATGGAATATGGAGGAAGCCAGGTGCATCTATGGGTCTTGAAACAATAATCGTAGATGATCCCCTAGTCCCTGAGATAGGCGTGTTAAAGCGAGGAAACCTAGATGTAGAAGTCGCAGAAGCAACAGAAACATCCAGGTGCGAAGGGCTTAATGTCAAAGCCATCATGGTCCCCGCTTGAGATGGATCCGGCACACTGACGATCGCTGTTGGTGTAAGTGAAATCCTCTTCAGTGTTGCCGGCGGGGTCGTTGCCAAGCTTGACTAGGGTTGTTCTTGCTAAGGATTCGCCGCTTGTATAAGTGGCTACTTGGCGGGAGGAGTTCCAGTGACGGTCTTAAGAGTGGGTGAACCTGCATTCAAAAACGGTCAGAATACGGAAGGGGGATGTAGAGAAATTCGAAATAAACTAGCCTTACCGGTGACAGAAAAAGGCACAAGAGTGGATGCTTTGTCTGACGTGGTCCTAGGGACGTCATCAAAAGTGGTGATATCGCCTATAAAATCATGCTCTTCGTTCCCATTATCACCACCTATGTCAATCTCAGCGTTTTCATCAATATCCTCTATGGAGGAAACTTTATAATCTACCTTTTCCTCATCATCATGCTCAGAGGAACTAATGGCCGTAGCCGGTCTAACCAAGAGCCCTGTTGTCGGGCTAAGCATTGACTCACCAACCTACGGTATCAATATAGAAGGAGAGGGAGGGTGTTGCTCCTCGTGCTCCCTTGGTGCTGATACCGGAGCTTGGGGAGAGCCCACTATTGACCTAGATTCAGCATCCGTAGCTATCAATTCTTCTTCTTCCTCTTCAGGAGGATGATAAGAAGAAGCTTCACTGGACAAAGCAGGGCCACTTGAACAAAGCCTAGGCCTATGTGAAAGACCCACAATTGAAGTCTCTTGATGTTCTTCTTCTTCTAGAGCCTTGAAAGCATAGGTCATCAATTTTGGCTTCTGCTGACCTTTAGTAGGAAGGGACTCAATCATCAGCTTTCAGCAAGTCCATTTCTCACACTGGCCAACCTCTTCTGTCGTTCGAGCTCTTTTCCTGGTAGCTCTTATTGAAGGAGCATCAGCCACTTGGGGTTCTTCCACCTCAGCTGTTTGTTCCTCCTCTTGTTCAACAGACGGGTCCTCAAAATACAAATACTCGTCGATCCCTCTCAGACAAGAAGTCTTAGACCCTTATAGACGTCAAAAATTACCTATAGGTCCCCGCACACGGCTCGAGACACAAAGAAGATGATGAACATCATTATTCGAGTCACAAAAGCTTAATCGACATTAACAAGCACATGAAGTGAGTCAACGAACCATGCGAAGCAACAGAACTTCGGAATAACGGAAACACAAACTAATCGGGAGCTCCGCGTCACTTACAAAAGATGAAATACTCCCCATGTCCCATCCACTCCATAGATGATTCAATCATTGGAGCTTGTAGATCTTCTTGATGGCTTTCCGATGTATCTTGAATCACATGATTCCGAGTTCGGACGATGAAGATACGGCTAAAATAGACAAGACGCGTAGAACTACATTCCGAGCCTCGGCAAGACACCAAGATGAAAGTTGTAGATCTCCTTGTTAGCTTTCTAACGCATTTTGGATCAACTCATTCTGAGATCGTATGAGAGTGATAAAGTCAAAATACCAACTGCCTCAGAATTCTGAAACAGTGTTGGTGTCTCAGAGAAGAATGGAGATTTTGGCAATGATTCGATTTGAATATGAAAAAGCTCAAAAGACAAAAGTTGTATATATATTCGTCAGATTTCCAACACATCTTGAATCATATTATTTAGAGGTCATATGAGAAAGTTAAGACCAAAATACCCGAGACACCCACTGGTATCTCGGCCAGGCCGAGACACCCAGAGGTGTCTCGGCTTGGCCCCGAGACACCCACATTTGTTCGCAGCCCCGAAAACTGATTTTTGGTAGTTTTATGCTGTTTTTCAATGTTAACCGTCTGGATTTGTTCTAATTGATAAAATATCATCCAAGAACGTGGTTAAGTGGTTGCAACTGAGGATAAGAGTGAATCAACTGTTCTTATCTGAAAACATGGGTCCCGAAGCCTATAAATACACCCTCAGTGCCTTTATGTTTTCAGATCTAGAATTCTCGAGCGTCGGTGAAGCCCTGCTGAATTGAAGACTAAAGAGCCATGAATTTCAGAGAGGAGGAGGAGATATCAGCGAATTCTTCGGCATAAAGAAGAGGAGTTCGTCAGATCTGTAGCCCGGTTCCTTCCCTTGAGATTGCCTCATTGCGGTGATCTCAAGAAGAGTGATTATCTCGCTGTTGCCGAGATAATTGCTTTGGTTTCTTGATTCCTTCGCGAATCAACGAAGCTCCGGATCTGATCTGATCATTTGGTGGTCCACGGATATCAACGTCCCCGTCACAGGCAAAGATCTCATGCAAGCAGCAGGCGATAAACACCCGTTGTGTTTGTTTGAAGGAGATTATAATTTTAATTTTATTGTGTAAAGGTCTTATAAAAAGACCGATTTTTTTAACTTGTTGTAACGACTGAAGTTGTAATAAGTTATACAATGAAGAAATCGATTTCCCACCCAAACAAGCTAGCGACCACAGTGAGAGCCAACAGCCTCACTGCCGAGGTTATCGTGTCGTAGCCGACAATCAAGATCCTCGTACCTGAAGAGGTCGAATACGAGTTCGACCAACAGAAGTTTGAGGAGTACGTCTCCTCCTCCTCCTCCATATCTGCCTCTCTTCACAAGTGTAGGAAGGCCTCTTCTTCCCGGAAGATCCGTTGGTCTTCAGATCTGAATACCCAAGAAGACGATTGTAGGCAATAAAAAATTACCTTTAATCCCTATCAGAGAAGTTCAGAACAAAACTGCTAAAACCTCACCCGAAATAGCAAAAAGGGAAAAATGCTAATATCTCTCAAACCGGAAGGAATTTAGAAAAATGGACAGAAGCAAACCTAACCCTATGGGGTTGGTTTGGTCGGCTTCATCTCGTCGAGATAGTCAATTTTCATATATAATCCGTCCAATTCCGACTTACGGTTTGAAAGTTATGGCATATTCTTTGAAGCATGTTCAGTAGCTCGCCTAAAGGCTGAAGCTCACCTGTAAAGGCTGAAGCTCGCCTGCAAGAAAGTCCGTCTGTAAGTATAGAGCTCGCCTAACAGTGTTGAAGCTTGCCTGGATGAGATTCGCCTGCACAGCTCGCCTGCACATTGAACCAAGCTCGCCTAAAAAGGGTGAAGCTCGCCTGACAGCTCGAAGCTTGCCTGTTTGGCCGACTCGCCAGCACGAAGGTTCAAGCTCACCTGAAGACCAAGCTCGCCTGACAGCTTGCACCTCGCCTGCGCGGACTAAGCTCGCCTAATAACTAGAAACCCACCAGGATTATCAGCTGCCCACTTAGAGTATGGGAACAGTCACATCAGTGATTAAATCCCACGAATCAAGGGAGAAAGCATGGCGCTCCTCACCTAGCAAGAATAAGATGGCTGACAGGACCCCCTAAGTGGTCACATCCCACAGCTAGGGCAGCTGGCTCCCTCACCCTAAATAGTGGTCAAATCCCACAAATCAAGGGATGACTCATGCCATCCCTTGCCTATTTAAAGCCACTTTCAGTCAATGTGAAAGAGGTTGATTAGCTGCTACTGGCTTGGCTGGCTAATCTTCCAAAGGTTGAACCTTGGCTCATTTGCTAAAGGCTCCCTCATTTGAAGAGACTCATCTAAACTCTCAGACTTGAGGCTCTTAGGCTCTTTGCAAGCTCTTGCATGATAGCTCTCTCCAAGCAGTCAGTCGACAAGCACAAGCTCCCCGTTTGGCCTCTGGTATAGTCAAACTTGATCAGCACAAGCTTCTACTGCGTACTGAAGCTTGCCCACAACTTCAATTGGATCGTCTAAGGGAAGCAAACTCGGTGCGAGAACCGAGCGAGGCGTCCTATCGCTACTAAAGTCCCCACGTTAAACAAGGAGGGCATTCCCTCCGCTTTTGTTATAATTTTGATTCATTAGTTTGTAATAAGCTATTCTTATCAATACAAACAAAATCCCCATTTCAAGAAGTCAAAATTTACACCTACAGAAGATGGCGACTACAGTGGGAGAAACCGTTTCTTCAACCGAAATGTGTGGTGGCGCAGTTCGACGAAATTGCAGCGGGGACAACTATTGAGTCCCTCGTGATCGAGTTCAAAGAGTACTTATCTTTATCCTCTTCTGGCGACAATGCGTCTCGGAAGTGCTATAGAGTTGTGCGTGTGGCCCAACCCCAAGTGGTCGAGGCAACCACGCCGGAGAACTCCGCCCGAGAAAGCACAGGGGGTCCTATCTCCCCTAAGCCTATCACGACCGAGCCGAAGGCAAAGGATGTAGGTTAAAGGGATGCTCGATGGGTCGTTGAACGATCCTCGCAGACCCCCATACAAGAGGAGATGCTAATTCATGTCGGCGCGGACCACGCCTTCGCCGTTAACATGAATGCTCCCCTCTCCAAAAGAGCCAAGCAACGGCGACGACAAGTTCTCTCCCACCAAAAGACACAAGCCCTCGTCTCTAATGACATCCTAGATTACTATTT
This sequence comes from Asparagus officinalis, assembly GCF_001876935.1. Lineage (NCBI taxonomy): Eukaryota > Viridiplantae > Streptophyta > Magnoliopsida > Asparagales > Asparagaceae > Asparagus > Asparagus officinalis. Next base: position 98,381,775 of record NC_033797.1, on the reverse strand, counting down.
AGGCCTGAAGAGATCCAAGCCAAAACACAAAGTTCCCAAAATTGGCGAATTTAGTGTTTTCGGCGAGCCTAGTAGTTCAAGCGAGCCCCATGAGCTTCGTTCCATGAGCAAGGTTCCCAATTTTGGCGAACCGCTCAAATCAGGCGAGCCCACCTGGCACCTATGCATGCAGGCTCTGTTCTTCAGGCGAGCCTCCCAAATCTGGTGAGTTTCGCAAATATGGTGAACTCTGTAGTTCAAGCAAACTTTATCAAGTTCGCCTAACGGCCCAACTTCGCCCATAAGCCGACCTTCGCCAGAAAGGCAAAGCCATAGCTTGCCCAACAGGCGAGCCTCAACAGGCCAGACCTCTCCAACACATGTAAACTCGCCAACAGATGCCAGCTCGCCTAACAGGCAAACCTCGCCAGACTGAGCCTCACCGACGAGCTCAAGTATGCCAAAGAGACGAACCTCGGCAAGATCGCCTAACAGCTCGACCCCGCCTGCAAGAAGCGGTAGGTCGCCAAAATGCGAACCTCGCCTGAATGAACAGATGGCTGAACTTCGCCAACAGGCCCAAGCTCGCCTGTCTAGGCAAGGTCGCCTGAGTTCAACGCTTGGGAAGTTTCCCAGGTGTTCCTATTTGGACTCCCTTGAGTCTCCTCCATTTGAGCGTCAGCAGTCTACCGAGGCTCATGCTCGCCTTGAACCTCGCCTAAACGACCAGTCGGCTCGACCTCACCAACAATCGGCAGAAGGTCGCCCAAATGCTCACGGTCGCCTGCAGTCAGCTAGAGCTCGCCCACATTCCATGCCTCGCCTATCTCGGCGATGTCGGTTAGATCCGACACTTAGGGAATTTCCCAAGTGTCCTCATATCGGCTCCCTTGAGCCTCCTTCATACGACTTCATGTCTCATCCTTCCGACGTTGGGGGTTGCCACTATCGACCTACATGGGATCTCAGATGACACTTGACTTGCAAACGCACGCCCTATGAGGCTTCCGATGAGGTGGAGCTCCCCCTCATAATTATCAACGTGACAGGGAAGTCCAAGACCTTTGAGCGTGAAGGAATCTACCAACACGCTCGCACCCGAAGGGGGGTGGCCATTCCGTTTGACTACACGCGCCTAGCATCCGTCTCTGATGACAACGATGATGATTGTTCAGCAATAGCAACGTCGCAAGCCTCAAGCTCAGTTCAAGGCGAGCACACAAATGTGCACATAACCAAAATCCCCGACGAGATATCCAGGAGACTCGACAAGCAACAAGCAACCATCAACTCCCTGAAGGAGATGTTGGAGGAGCTTCTGAGCGAGAAGAAGAAGAAGAAGAGAGAGAGGACTTCGCAGGCTTCGTATAAATCCTTGAAGCACAAAGAGCGGATGTCTACTCCTTCTCACTCCTCATCCGAGTCATCTAGAGGAGCGTCATCTTCGAATCATAATCCAAGGGACAAAAGGCTCGATGAATTCCAAAGTCAACTCGATACCTTAAAGCTCCAGAAGCACATGAACAAGCTGGGGGTTGTCAGACCGTACCCAATCTAATGGGATATAGTCTCCTACCCGGTGAAGTTTCAGCCACTGGACCTCCTGCAGTTCGATGGCAAGGGTTCTCCTACCCAGCACATTTACTACTTCCAGGCGCAAACTGGACACATAATGGGGAATGATCCCATTATGACTCGACTGTTCATTGGTACCCTCAAGGGGGTCGCTTTTGAATGATTCCACAGATTAGAGCCTGGATCCATCACCTGCTGGAAGGACATGGAAAGGCTCTTCATGGCCAGGTTCTTCGACGATGATAAAGAAGTATCTGTGACCACCCTGCTAACTGCAAAGCAGAAGAAGACAGAGTCTGTAAGTAACTTTGTCAAGAGATTCAGGAACCGATCGCTGCATACACACGATCAGGTTTCTGAGGCCACCCTCATTGAGATGTGTTGGAACAATCTCTCCATCGACACCCTATCTAATATGAGCGCAGTCGTAGCTCGCTCGTGGAAAGACTTAATCCCCTAAGGAGAACAAGTCGAGAGCATGCTCAAGCGTATGGATGCTGAAGAGCCATGTGGATTTGAAGGAGATGATGACCAAAGCAATTTCACTTTAGTAGTGGAAACCACTTCCCTTCTTGATGCCTTCCAAGAATGAGAGGTCCACTTTCTGGACGATCAAACTTTCTCACAGTCCGGTGCATCCTAAATTTTTTTACTTGGTCAAACCTTCCTACAGTTAGGACTAAAGCCAAATTCCCTCGTCAACCTTTCTAATGAGGTGGCGGGTCTCCAAAACTATCAAGTTAACCGCCACCTCTGATAGCCATTTCTCCATCAGTTTTATTCAACTGGACGATGGATCTGGTAAGACTATCAAGTTAATCATTACCTCTAATAGTCTCCTTCAAATTTCCCCCGTCGATCCTCTTCAATAGGACGATGAGACTACTCCCACTGTCATGTTAATAGTCATCTCTGACAAATTAACTTATCAGTCCTTTTCAATAGGATGGTAAGTCCACAGAGTTGCTCAAATCATAACGAACTCTCACTGTCATGTTAACACTACACCTCTGACAAAATCAACTTACCAATCCTCTTCAATAGGATGGTAGGTCCTCAAAGTCGTTCCGATCACGATAATCCCTGTCATGTTAACATCACACCTCTGACCAGAATCTACTTACTGACTCTCTTTAATAGAGCGGTAGGTCCATAAAGTCGCTCCGATCACGACAATTCATATCATGTTAATGATTACCTCTGATAGCCAACACCGTCATTCCCACAAATAGCGTTGTCTGATCAGTCATCACACTCATACATCCCTAAACGACCTGATCCATTCCGAGTGTTCTAATATCCTTAGAGCAATCGATGGGTAGTAGTCACCATGCGGTGGCTCCTATAACAATCAATCGTCACACTCATACGTCCCTGAACGATTTGATTCCCCAAGCATCGTCTTTCCCACAAAAGGCGTTGTTATTTGATAATGGCCTACCAAGTGATGTGCCTTAATCTAAATAGTGGCCTACCATGCGATGTGCCGCTATTTTGGGTTCGTTTTTGCCCTAAGAGAAGACAAATCAGGGTTCGTCTTTGCCCCAAGAGAAGAAAAATCAGGGTTCATCTTTGCCCCAAGAGAAAAAGAGCTTCTCCTAGACTCCAACGAGTATACGAGAATAAACTGTTTCCCTTACCTCTAACTGGTATATGAGGCTAAACTGTTTCTTACCTTTGATGGGGAGTTCCTAGAGAATATTCTTAAAGGATAACCCGACAACCTCCAACTGGTATATGAGGCTAAACTGTTTCCCTACCTTTGACGGGAAGTTCCTGAAGAATATTTTTAAGGATAACTCATTAACCTCCAACTGGTATATGAGGCTAAACTGTTTTCTTACCTTTGACGAGAAGTTCCTGAAGAATATTCTTAAGGATAACCCGTCAACCTCCAATTGGTATATGAGGCTAAACTGTTTCCCTACCTTTAACGGGAAGTTCTTGAAGAATATTCTTAAGGATAACCCGTTAACCTCCAACTGGTATATGAGGCTAAACTATTTTCCTATCTTTGACGGGAAGTTCCTGAAGAATATTCTTAAGGATAACCCGTCAACCGCCATACTCTGATAAGTATACGAGTATAAACTGCTGCTTCTTTACTCCAATAAGTATAAGAGTCTAAAACTGCTTCCTTTACTCTAATAAGTATACGAGTATAAACTGCTCCTTTCCTCCAACCGGTGTACGAGGTGAAACTGCTCCTTTCCTCCAACCGGTGCATGATGTCAAACTGCTCCATTTCCTCCAACTGGTGCATGAGACTAAACTGCTCCTACCCTCCGACTGATATATGAGGTTAAACTGCTCCCTACGCTCTTAATCTAAACGCCTCAAAAGGCTAGGGATAGAGGAGAAATTTTAGCATTGAGCCTAAGAGAAACTCCTCGACAACTTACCATGCTAAGGGCAAGAGCATGGCTAGTCCAACTCAAACGACAGTAGGTAAAAACAAATCAAGTCCGTTAATAGATGAGGATTTGCTCAAAATCCTAGAAGGCAATCATCAGCTGCGAGTGAAGAGGTCAACTTCACCGAGCTCGTTGGAGGGCTCCTCACTCCATCTGAGCAGGGATCACTTTACCGGTCTTCATATCCAAAGTGTTCTAGACCCCATGCGGCCTGATTCAGGTCTGAAAACTTTGGAGGGGATTTTGTAGGTAATAAAAATTACCTTTAATCCCTATCAGAGAAGTTCAGAACAAAACTACTAAAACCTCGTCCGAAATAACAAAAAGGGAAAATGCTGATATCTCTCAAACCGGAAGGAATTTGTAAAAATGGACAAAAGCAAACCTAACCCTATAGGGTTGGTTTGGTCGGCTTTATCTCATCGAGATAGTCGATTTTTATATATAGTTTGTCCAATTCTGACTTACGGTTTGAAAGTTATGGCCTATTCTTCGAAGCATGTTCAGTAGCTCGCCTAAAGGCTGAAGATCGCTTGTAAAGGCTGAAGCTCGCCTGCAAGGAAGTCCATCTATAAGGATAGAGCTCGCCTAATAGTGTTGAAGCTCGTCTGGATGAGATTTGCCTGCACAGCTCGCCTGCACATTGAACCAAGCTCGCCTGAAAAGGCTGAAGCTACCCTGTAAGGAAGTCCATCTGCAAGGATATAGCTCGCCTAATAGCATTGAAGCTCGCCTAGATAGGCTCGCCTGCACATTGAACCAAGCTCGCCTGAAGGCCTAGCTCGCCTGACAGCTCAAAGCTTGCCTGTTTGGCCGACTCGCCAGCACAAAGGTTCAAGCTCGCCTGAAGACCAAGCTCGCCTGACAGTTTGCACCTCACCTGTGCGGACTAAGCTCGCCTAACAACTAGAAACCCACCAGCATTGTCAGCTGCCCACTTGGAGTATGGGAACAGTCACATTAGTGGTTAAATCCCACAAATCAAAAGAGAAAGCATGACGCTCCTCACCTAGCAAGAATAAGGCGGCTGACAGGAACCCCTAAGTGGTCACATCCCACAGCTAGGGCGGCTAGCTCCCTCACCCCTACTAGTGGTCAAATCATATAAATCAATGAATGACTCATGCCATCCCTTGCCTATTTAAAGCCACTTTCAGCCAACGTGAAAGAGATTGATTAGCAACTACTGGCTTGGCTGGCTAATCTTCCAAAGGTTGAACCTTAGCTCATTTGCTAAAGGCTCCCTCATTTGAAGAGACTCATCTAAACTCTCAGACTTGAGGCTCTTAGGCTCTTTGCAAGCTCTTGCATGGTAGCTCTCTCCAAGTAGTCAGTCGACAAGCATAAGCTCCCCGTTTGGCCTCGGGTATAGTCAAACTCGAATAGCACAAGCTTCTACTGCGTACTGAAGCTTGCCCACAACTTCGATCGGATCGTCCAAGGGAAGCAAACTCGGTGCGAGAACTAGAATCCTTATACTTTTTTATGTTTTTTTATCAAGTAGATTATAAATTGAAAGATTGATTGTTTTTGAACTACATATCCAGACGTCCCTCCAAAATCATACTTATGAACTAGGTATCCGCTAAAGAGAACCTGTCCAGCGCACGCTCTTGTTTAGTTGTTATGCTTATCCTTTTTTTTGCAGCTCTTGTTTAGTGGTTACGCTTATCCTTTTTTTTCTTCCTTGCACTTGTTTTAAAGCAAATAAATTGTTCGAAATGGTATGCCTGTGATCTCACTGATGTTTTTTAAAATTTTTGAATATACATGAGGTTTGTAAAGAGAGGTCAACGTTGTGGTATTTTTTTTATAATTGGGAGGAATGCAAATCTCAAGTTGATAGATTCCCAAATGCCTCCTACAAAGGGTATGCAACGTATGAAGAGGCTTTGAGTGAATGGGAGAAGCACTTAAGCGCGCGTGATTCAGCATCCAGCTCAAGGCATGTGCAGCCACATGTTTGTGTTCAAGAACAAATGTTTTCAGAGGGGCATAATCTTCTTGAGGACAAGGGAAAACCTGTTGAAACTGCTATTAAGTATAACTTGGGTCATTTTGTACTTTGTTTGTACTTAATTTTGAGCGTTTTTGTGGTCAGTTTGTATCGTGATTTGTGCACAGTTTGTACTCAATTTTGACCTTTTGTTTGATTTCTAAAACTGAATAATGTATGCACAGTTTATACTTAAGATTTCTAGAGTTTGTGCATCTTATGGTAGAATGTCAGGTACTAATATCTTATTATGTTTTCTTTATGTGCTGTGATCTGAAGCAGCTCCGAAGAAGAGGGTTGCTGCGACCTCATCTTAAACATGATCATGCTTTGAGACTGTGTCAGGCAGAGCAGCATAGGCTTTTGATTTATTTGTATTTGTGAGATTTGATCTTGTTAAGCTAAAACTTCTTGTTGTGCTTATTTATGGTCTATGAGGCTTGTTAAGCTAAAACTTCTTGCTGCAGCCTAGGCTTCTTGCATGCTATCCTTTAGAAAATTTGAGATTCTTTATCATCAGGGCAATTGCCAACTTGCTCAAAGGAAAATGTACAGGAACAATAACGCAAAAAGAATTGTTAGGCTGAAATGCAAAAAGAAAAAAAACCAATTGAACTTAAATCTTAGTACAATAAGAATTGTTAGGCTGAAAAGCACAACAAATAAAAGTCACCAATGGAAGGATCATCAACCTAATGTTAGGCAATCTTTGACTAAGGCAAGATTATCAAACAGAATTCTTACAAAATGCTCAACAAGTTTTTAAATGTGCAATCTACCCATCTTCTTCCAACAACTTACTGTAAAATACCAATTTATACATAAAATTTGGCTCCGCAAAAGCCCTATTCTTGAATATAAATGTGCAAACACTGGAAGTTTTCTGCCTAGCTCAATTCAGTACTCATTCTACCATGGCATCTACTGAAGTAGCACCCTTCGGCTTGTTTGCAGATTTCTTTTTGCTCTTACCTACAAAAAAGAAAATAGAACGTTAACACAGTAGGATAATTAACTCAATATGTTAAGTAAAGCATTGAAGGTTGCAAATGAGAATAGTCAATGCGCCCATGAAGCTAAACATATAAGAAATTCACAATAAAGCAACATACAAAAAAAGTAGTTGAGAGAAGCCAGAAGACTTGGCTCGTATGGAAAATGGTGAGTAGATTTCCTCAACTCTTCTGCAAGATGTCAAAGGAAGAAAAAAAATTATTGCATGACCTTACAATCCATCTTCAAATATCATAGGTGGAATAGCTAACAGAACTTATCAAATACAATCTGTTTGTAAACCTCTCTATAGCCAGCCAAATTCCTGGGATAACTGTAAAGTGTAAACTTCATCAAAGCTTAACACTTTCAAAATCACCTGAACAAAACGTCTTCCAGAGGAACTCTTGTATAGTCTAGTATTGGGGTTTCATGGGAATGTCTTGCCCATGGGTTGCATGTGGGTTTGGTAATTAAAAGCTAAACATATAAGAAATTCAGCAAAAAGCTACATATAAAAAAACCCATCAACAATGCGTAATAGTTATAATAGGTATAAGCTTCTTCGTAAGTATTAAACTTCATTCCGAGTAGTGGCTTAGGAGCATTTTATGTATTGACAGGAATTTCAATTCCACTAGCACTTAATTTAATTATTATTAATTAATTCTGTAACACCCCAAATTAAGGATTAATGAAGAAAAAAATCGAATGTTGGGAATGGAAAGAGCTGCAAAATGGAATACCTTGACGTTAGCTCATCTTAAATGAAGAAAAAATTGGATTAATGTAACAAAGGAGCTGCACATGACCATTGTACCTAACCTAATTACTGATCTTAATTTGAGCACACAAATTCAATTTCAAAATCGTGTCTGACCTAGAAAGTGAGTATCCTTGCTAATTGAGTTTTCTGCTAATTAATCAAGACAAATTAGAGATGAATGGAATAAAGGAGACAAATTGGACTATTGTTAAAAAAGAGTTATACAGACACGTGTCTTGGTATCCAGTAGCTAACACCAAAATACATGAGATCAAGCAAAAAAGCAATTCGGTTCATATAATAAATTAAACTGAATAATCCTGAAAGTAGACAAGACAAAGGAGTTATATTGGAGCAAAAAATCATGGATGATTGACAGAATCAAATCCCTACAACTGAGAACAAATTGGAGATGAATGGAACAAAGGAGCACACAAATTAATCACGAAAAATTACTGGTCTTATTTTGAGCAGTAAAATTCAATTTCAAAATCGCGTTTGACCTAGATTAGCGTACTGGATCTCGTGGAGGAGGGATTCGTGGCCGGAGCCTGGATCTTCTTATGGAGGAGGAGCTCGTGGCGGGTGGCGGGGGAGTGGATCTCGTGGAGGAGGGATTTGCCTAGCGCACTGGAGATCGTGGCGGCGCGAGAGAGATCGAACCTGCGGAGTGCTGCTTGGGGGAATGGAGCTCGTGGAAGCAAGGGATTGAGAGATCTGAGAGAGATTGAGGAAAAATGGGGATAATATGAGTTTTTGGGGAAGAGAGCGCTGGGCAGTGAGACCCCATCACGTTGGTTTTTTTCGAATAAACCAGCAGCACTCAGCGCGGGCGCTTGGGCCAGTGCTTCTATACAGTTCTCTCGCTCTCCCTCTCTCCTCTCTCTCTCTTCTCTCTCACTCTCTAGTATATATACCTGATAGCTATAACTATATATATATATATTATTATATATATATTATATACTATACATCATATATATATATATTTTATATATATGAATATATATATATACATTTCTCTCTCTCTTCTCTCTCGTTTTCTTCTCACCGCCTTCAGACCCCCATCTTCTTCTCACTCTTCTCCTTCCCCCTGTAGACCCTACTCTCCGTAGCCACACAACACCACCTCACTCCTCTTTCATCTCTCTCTTCCCCTCTGTTCTTCTCTTCCTCCCCCTCTCGCATCCAGCTACCATCATCAACCGCTACACACCACCCATACCCTACTGCCTCAAGCCCCAAGCTTCTGACTACCGACCAGCACTCCTCCATACCCGCCTACTGTCGCCCTTGGCCAACCCGCTGCCTTCGGCTCCTCACCCTAGTCCCTCTAGCGACACACACCCCTAAAATTCTCCCTCATCACCCCAACACCCGTTGGTCACCCATCACCGCCTCCCATCCAGCCGCTCCCAGCGCAGCGCCGTCCAATCCTTTGCTATAAACCGCCCACACCCAAAACCACCAACCAGCCACCATCGCGTCCAAGAGCCTCCCTGCCACTGCCCGCTGTCCCGTCCTCCCTCTGCCGCACGCTTCGGCAACACCTCCCACCTCCGCACAACCGCCATGAGCTCCACATCCGACACACCATCCAAATAGCCCCCATCAACAACATGCACCGCCCGGTTACATCCACCCTCGTCGTTCAGATACGACCTCGCCTCCATCAGCCGCGCCTCCCCCATCGGATCCTCGCCAGCCGTCGGAGCCATGCCAGACCTCTGATGACCCCTTGCGTTCGTCGCCTCCCTTCCCCATGCCGTGTGTGTCACCGAAATAGCAAGAAACGAGCTCGAACAGTGAGCAGAAAACTACAGCCTTATGCTGACTTCACACGCACTTTTCGATCACCTCCGGTCTCCGTTTTCACCACCATCTTCGCCGGTGTGTAGCCCTTTATATTGTCTATCACACGGTATCTTCTTCTCACTTGGGATCATTTTCTACCTCTCGTTATATCATTTCGAATATCGCTAATCGCTACTAACACCTCCAGTATTCTATTGCACAATTAACTTTCCGATGAGCCGCGAAACCCGTTGTGACTCGTACAGCCACCCGACAACCTCCACTGCCCTCTACGACATCCTCAACAATATTCTCGAGGCAAGATCCCAATTCCCGTTTTGTTTCGTTTTAATTCTTATATTTGTCGTAAGTGCGAATTTACTTTTTTAAATTATTTATTAGTATTTTAGATCTGTTAATAATTATCTGCATGAGCTTGTTGATAAAATTGTGAATTATCTTCTAATGTTAATTTGTGATTAAATAAATTATAATTGTATGATAGATAGTATTTTTAGAATAATTATAATAGATTAAAGAATTTATTTTAACAACGAGGTTATTTTAGAATAATTATAATTTTTTGAATTTATTTTGTGAAAGGAAATCATTTTAGAATGATAAATATTTTTAAAAGAATTTATTTTGGAAAGAATAGACTATTTTGAATTAATGAGAAATTATCTTGTAAAAAGTTTATTTTGAATTTATGAATTTATTATTTTAAGAGATTATTTTTAGAATAATTATGGTGAGAGATATTTTGAAAGAAATTTATTTTGTAAAAAAATTATTTATTTTAAATTAATTTAGTTTATGATCGTGTGATTGATGGTTGTTGACCGTGATATTTTATGTGCAAAACAATCGTCGATTCCATGATTCTTTTTTTAATTACGTGATATGCTATGACACCGTTGTATATGATTGGTTGTTTCATTTATTATTTCTTATTATGTTTGAAAACCTTAGTAGTTCATGACTTAGTGGCCTTGTGCATCATGAACAAGACTCAGTGACATGTGTGGGTGTGTTGACTGAATTTAGGAGGTGAACCAGATATATAGTGTGGATTATGATGTTTGACTTAGAAAAACGATAAGAGTTAGGATGGGGAAGTCTTTATTCATATGATCGGATGTGATTGTTGATGTATCTTCCAGGCCCGCACCAGTGAGTTTGTGTAGCACTGGGGTTTGTTTGTTGAATCAAAGTGAAGTTTGTGTAGTCACTTTGGTTCGTGAGTTTGATATTCACCCGAGTTTAGGTTGAGACCGGACCAGACTGAAAACGGATTGCGTGTAGTCCTCTGACCGAGTTTGTGTAGCGGTATTGGATGCACGTAGGAGATTTTTGAATAGTCATTTATCCGATAATATGAGCATTGACTCTGTGTGAGATGTGAACCAGTGACATGTTATAGAATGGCTAGTTACATGACCTCGTTTCTTGGTTAAGTATGAATTCTTTTGAGATACGGACCAGTTGTATTTCTTTTCATACATAGATCGGGATTAATATTTAATTATCTACAATTTGAGACATATGGTATATACATGAGTGTTTCCTTATTTGGATTATTCCGCTCAACGTACTACGTCTCTTGTTATAGATTTTTATGTAGTAATTCCATCTAGTTGTATGACCTTGTTACTTGGATGATTATTCTGATCGCTAGCTACATGATATTGCTACTTGGTTGATTTTCTTGGATTCTTCTGATTATTATACTCTAGTGATAGATTACATTTAGATTATTAGTATTCTAGTAGCATGCTTCTATTATAATTATTATTGTTTTTACCTTTGTCGTTCGGCTATATCTATTTCTCTCTGTGGGATCTTGCCGTGTGCCATGCACGCTGACGTACACCTATTTTCTCTGGTGTACGTTAGATTTAGGAGACGGACAGCCTTAATTCGGAATCGTACAGGAGCCAGATGATTCTCAGTAGCAGTGCCTTGCAGATAGAGTTGAAGAATAGGCCGAAGTTTAGTTATCTCTTCTTAGTTGATGGTCTTAGCTTACTTTTGCAGTACTTCCTTTCTATTCCTGTTGAACGATGTATTTTCATATTTCTTTAGTACTTTTTGGACTGTTTTGTAATAAGCGCATGTTTGACCCAAACTCTGTGACTTCATATTGTTATTTCTTGACACTTAGCGTATTAGATTGAGTAGAAATGGTCTAGTACTTATTTCTCCCCAATCTAATACGTCACGGGCTTGTTCACGTTCCGATTCCCAGGTATTTTAGGAAGCGGGGCGTGATACTAGTATATCGAAGGTTGGCACCTGAGGACCCTATGAGCAACATCCTCATCCTCTCCTAAGCTTTCATCCCAACCTCGTTGACCCGATGAAGATATAAATACTTAGAATCCGGCCTTGGGTACGAAATGTCTCCTCTCGACCGACTCTCTTCCCCAGGTGATGTAGTCGACTCAGCTGGGGGGTCGTAGGGTCCCTTCTCTTCCGTTGTTTCAGCGCGCTTATTTTAACCCTAGCCTCAGGAGTGGCACTCCTCCTCCTCTTCCCGGAGATGATGCCTTCATCACACTGGATTGATTTCGGCCTTGCTACCTCGGTCACCCCTTCTCAGGTAACAGCCGGCTACTGATCTTGTGAGCGCTTCCTTACATGCCTCTCAACTTGGAGTAGCCGAAGGCAGCTAGGTCTTGCCGACCACAGCCGATACGTCGATCACTGTTCACGAGTCGCTACAACCTCCCCATAGGCCACGTCTTGACGAAGCCTCTTCACCGACCTCGCTGACAGCCCTTCTTGAGACTCAGCAAGAAGAGTTTTTGGTGACCCAACAACTTCTTCTGGAGGCACGATTACCCTAGCCAACCTCTCCTAATCCTTGGCTGTAGGAGGCTTGGCAGATATACCGACCACTCGCAAGACAGAGTTGTAGAGTAGATTCTCCATCTTGTGAGAGTCGGTATACACCCTAATCAGGTCCAGAGCTTGTCTCTCGCACTCGACATATTCCTCGCCATCAAGTCCTCTCTCGCTATCTCGGGCCAATTAGAGCAGCACAAGTCTGAATCGTCTCCTGAGACCCATATGAATCTCTCCTTCCAGTCTTTCTTCGAGTTAGGGAGGTCGAGGATGATTCTGAACTTGCCCACCACCTAGAAGTGAAAATGGGCATCTTCCTGGTGCACTTTAAAACCAATCAGGTTGTCCAACACGTTCAAGGACGGTTCTATCCCCATCCAGCTATAGGTCACCACGAACCCTACTAGCATCGTGATGATGTTCAGATTCATCTGCATCTGCAATACCATCAGAACAGTAAACATGTGGCGGAGGAAGGGGTGTAGAGGCAGACGCAGGCCAAACACCAAGTGTCTTAAGTAGAGAGGAGCCTGACTATTGTCATAGTCATAAATCTCATGTGACCTCGTTGGTGTCGTTAACTTATAACAATAAGGGATATTGTATTTCCCGTGGAGAGATCTTAGCTAGGGTAGCGTCACTTTGGAATGGATCTCTGCCAGCATTACCTGTCTAGTGTTGAGAGCAGGGACTACCATTTGTACTCTGGATTATCGCTGGAGAAGATGATCAAAATATTCTAAAAATTTAGATTCAGAGTTTCAAAGGGCAGTAAGCACTCCTTTGGATAGCCATAACGAACGAGCTGAACCCCAACCAACAGTCCATATTAATCCCAGAATTTGAAGCAGCCTTTCCCGAATCGAGACAAAACACACTCGCTTTGGATAGCCCGCAATCCTACACGAAACACGAAGCGACGATAGTTGAAAAGTATTCGCTGACGCCAGCCACGTCGTTTCTAAAAAAACTTTTCAGATCCCCCTCATTAATGCTTCTTGTGACTCTGCAAGACCTGTATCATTTCACTCGTACCCATCCAAGGCCGACTCCAAGCGAACGGGGCCAACTGTTATAGCCATTTAGGTACCAAAATGTAATCCCCAATTAATAGCTGACAAGTGTCATAGATTATGCATGATCGAGCTTTGAGCCCCCTCCTGCGTACTGACAGTTGACCACCTCGCAATAAATATTATTAAATGCATAATCGGCGCTATCATTTCTCCATCCCCAATAATCTTTAAAACACATCGGACCACATCGGCACTACACACCTCTAGTCACTTCGTATTAAATGTGGAAGTGGCCTCTCATCCACTCGTCTGCCAACACATGTAGAGTAGATGCTAGTTTGGCTGCCAGCCCATACTCGGCCAAAGTTACCATCCTATCCCTCTACTATCCCTATAAAATAAGGATACTATTTTTAATATTAATGTAAGATCTTTATCTCCACATACACAGTACTTGAGAACTTTGACTTTGATTGTTTAATTACTTCTCCACTTAAGCAACTTACTGACTTGATTACCGGAAGAACAGCCGGAGAACCCATCTCTGCCCTCTTATGATTTTCTACCTGTACAGAGAAGAACAACCCTCTTTAGGATCGGACATTTCGGAGGGTTAGCTGACCTCCGTCAACTAATTAATTTCTCTCGGTAATTGTTTGATATATGCCATGAACAGTAAGTATCATATTTGATTCCTAGAATCCTACTCCTTTCCTTTATCCAATTCCTAGAATCCTACTCCTTTCCTTCAATCTACTTATTATTTCTTTCTCCTTTTAAGATTAAACTGAAGGAAATCGTGCTATGTCTACATGCATAATACACAGCGGAAGACATGTATGTACAAAAATACTAAGCATGTAGAGAGCATGAAATATTCATATGGATCGTCTAATTAAATCTAACATGATCCTTATTATTAAGTGAGCATACAAGAGTTAGAAAGTCATATTTTCGTAGCGTGATTCGATGGAAGATCAAATAACCCCTAGCTCTTGCTCCTTGTAGTAGAAAATCTCCTTGTAGTGGATCTCCAAGTCTTCAAGTGAGCTTGATAAAATGAGAGTCTTCTTAAGACACAAGGTAAGATATCCACCCCGGGGTTCTTAAAATCCTACTACTTCCTCTTGCTCAAAGATTGCTAAAGTTTAGTAAGAGGAGAGCTCTCTTTTATTCTCTTATGAAAAAAAACACTTAGCTAATTTTTCATTAACCTTTCCATAAGAAAAAGAGCTCATATTTATAGAGTGAAATGTGTTCATGATATGAATGACTCATCCTATGAGTCATGCAATGAATCATCAAAAATTAATGATTAATCAAGTGAGTCATGCAATGAATCATCTTATGAATCATTACATTTCAAAACCATGTGCTAATAAACCATGTGCTCAAACCATACCACTAAGTGACTCATCTCATGACTCATTATACATGGTATGTGTATTTCATAAATGAGAATACCAAATTATTATCACTAATACAGTATTTCATAAATACGGTATATAGTATTATTCCAATCTTTAACTAATTAGTCACTATATGACCAAATAAATCAAGAGTTGACCAAAAGTCAACTGTTGACCAAAAAGTCAACTAGTTGACTAAAAGTTAACTTTATGGGAAAAATACTGGAATTCATTTCCTAAGCACATAGCATTCCGATTTTACCGATATACATAACCGTTTATGTGTATCCGGAAGAAATCATATATGCGTATCAATCATACGCATCACTCCATAAATTGTGTTTCATAGGATTCAAGTACGCGCTTGGTGTGACTCTAGGGCCCAACTTAAAAAACTCGGTAGTGGATCATATCCATAAGTACAACAGAGGTGCTAGCTACACATGAAGACCACCCGGGTATAAGTTGTGATAAAGGTCTGCAAGATGCTTATCCAATTTTATCAGGACCACTCAATGATAATACCGTACAGTCCGGTCTCTTCGTCAAACCATGTCAAACTATTGAGCCTAGGGTATGGCAAACTGTCAAACCCTAATAGCTTGATTAGTGTTTATTGATATTAAACTCATAACCTATAAGATCAAACTGACACTCAGTTTATCTTATTCACCTTGGCCAAGGATTTCCAGGCTATAGTTATATCAAACAATCTTATGACATCAACCCCTATACTGGGAGAGACGAATCCCTTCTTGGCATCTCAATATCTACTTATGTCTCGGGATGTACCCAACAAGAACCGTTATGCACAATTCAATAAGAACTGTGGTTAGGTAAAAGTCTAAATACATCTTTACTGACATATAAGATATTGCACTCATGCCTCAGGTCAAGAGACTACTATGTACTATATCACTTGAGAACTTCTATTTGACAGTTAAGTATATTACCAACTAGATGTTCTCGGCGAGTCGTTCAGTCAACTCATTCACTAATGAGTCACCTGTATACTGTATCTTGATGTCTCACATCAATGATCTAAGAGATTGATCATCTCCTTCAAAAGGAGAAATAAAGCATACACTAGTCTAAACCAAAGTGATGATGTCCTATCTCAACACTTCATCAACTAGGAACATTTTAGAATATACGTTACCGACTAATCAGATCTCTTCATTACGATCACTATCCGAAATGTCTGATAGTCTAGTATTTATTCTAAGGACATTATCTGTATATTTAGAACATCAGATAAATCTGACCAAAATAGCATACTATCATTTTGAACAAGGATGTTATATACATATAGGTCCTGTTACAATATACAATAATTGCCTGCAGGGCACCTATATCTAACAAACTCCCACTTGCACTAAGGCCAATTATAGTATCTAATACCCAATAGCTCAACAAGTTTCTCAAATTGTGAACGAGCAATTGCCTTTGTGAATGGATCTGCTATATTATCTTTTGTGTCTACTCTTTCAATCTTGATCTCCCGGCGATCAACTATCTCCCTGATCAAGTGATACTTCCTCAGAATGTGTCTGGACTTATGGTGAGATCGGGGTTCCTTTGTCAGAGCTATTGCAGCATTATTATCACAGTATAAAGGTACTGGATCTTTAATGGTGGGAACAACTTCCAGCTCTAAAAGGAACTTCCTCATCCAGACAGCTTCTTTAGCTGCATCATTAGCTGCAATGTATTCAGCTTCCATAGTCGAGTCTGCTACTGTATCCTGCTTGGAACTTTTCCAGCTGACAGCTCCTCTATTGAGGGTGAAAACATATCCTGATACAGACTTACTATCATCGATATCGCTCTGAAAGCTTGAGTCGGAAAAAGCCTCCATTCGGAGGTCACTTTTACCGTATATCAAAAATAACTCTTTAGTCCTTTTAAGGTACTTAAGTATATTCTTGACCGCTTTCCAGTGCTCTTCTCCATGATCAGATTGGTATCTACTTACCAAACTGAGTGAATAAGCGATATCTGGTCTAGTACATAACATGGCATACATGATCGATCCTACTGCCGAGGCATAAGGAATTAGACTCATGCGTTTCCTCTCTTCATCAGTCCGGGGAGACATCTTTTTAGAGAGGGAGATTCCAGGAGATGCAGGTACAAAACCTTTCTTGGAATTTTCCATGCTAAACCGTTTTAGCACTTTGCCAATGTATCTAGATTGCGATAATCCTAACATCCTTTTAGATCTATCTCTATAGATCTGAATACCCAGTATACAGGATGCTTCACCTAAATCTTTCATGGAAAATCTTTTTGATAGCCAAATTTTAACCGCTTGTAATGACGGTATGTCATTACCGATTAAGAGTATATCGTCTACATATAAAATAAGAAACGATATAATACTCCCAATTATCCTTTTATACACACATGGTTCATCTGGATTTTTGATGAAACCAAACTCTTTGATAGCATCATCAAAACAGATGTTCCATCTCCGTGATGCTTGCTTCAGTCCATAAATAGATTTAAGCAATCTACATGCTTTTCCACTACTCCCACTAACTACAAAACCCTCTGGTTGCGTCATATATATGCACTCTTCTAAATCACCATTTAGAAATGCAGTTTTAACATCTATTTGCCAGATCTCATAGTCATAGTGAGCAGCTATAGCAAGTAGGATCCGAATAGACTTGAGCATAGCCACTGGAGAAAAAGTTTCATCGTAGTCCAAACCAGGTCTTTGACGAAAACCTTTAGCTACCAGTCTAGCTTTAAAAGTCTATACTTTTCCATCTACACCCAACTTTTTCTTAAACAACCATTTGCAACCTATGGGTATCACCCCTTTAGGAGCATTGTCTAATATCCATACTTTGTTGGTGTACATAGAGTCTATTTCAGATTTCATTGCATCATGCCAAGCAACAGAGTCCCTACTCTCAGAGGCTTGCTGATAACTTAAAGGTTCGTCATCATCTATGACGTGATCTAACATGCCACCTTCAACTAAAAAATTATATTGTGTCTTAGGTGCATGAGATCGCCTTGGATATCTGTGGAGTGGTTGAGGTTCTTCTGGTATAACTGAATTTGCTGGTTCCACTAATTTATCAGTAATATTTTGTATCTCTAAAATTTCTTCCAGTTCTACCATGCTCCCACTAATTTCTTTTTTAAGAAATTCCTTCTCTAAGAAGGTGACATGCCGAGAAACAATTATCTTTTGTTCATCGATGTGGTAGAATTGATATCCAATGGAATTCCTTGGATATCCTACAAATTTGCATAATACTGAGCGTGCCTCAACTTTTTGGGATCTTGCTTATTTACATAAGCATGACATCCCCAAATCTTAATATAATTAAGATGTGGTTTCTTCCTACTCCATATCTCATATGGAGGTTTAGGTACTGTTTTAGTTGGAACCCTATTCAGTAAGTGTGTTGCTGTTTCTAATGCATACCCCCAGAATGAAAAAGGTAACTCAGTGTTACTCATCATGGAACGTACCATATCTAATAGGGTACGATTCCTTTTTTTTGACACGCCGTTAAGCTGTGGTGTAAAGGGTGGAGTAACCTGAGAGAGAATCCCATTCTCTTTTAAAATACCTAAGAATTCCGAGCTCAAGTATTCACCTCCTCGATCCGATCGAAGAATTTTAACTTTCTTGTCCGTTTGGTTCTCTACTTCATTTTTGTACTCGATAAATTTCTCAAGTGCTTCAGATTTGTGTTTCATCAAAAACACATGTCCAAACCTTGAAAAATCATCAGAAAAAGTAATAAAGTAGGAGTAGCCACCTCTGGCCATTGTAGATATAGGACCACATACATCACTATATATCAGTCCTAAGAGTTCTGTAACTCTTACTCTAGTTCCTGTAAATGGAGTCTTGGTCATTTTACCTTTAAGACAAGACTTGCAAGTCTCATAAGACTCAAAGTCAAATGGATCTAAATATCCATGCTTATGAAGCTCGCCAAGTCTTTTTTTATTAATGTGACCAAGTCTGCAATGCCATAAGAAAGCGTCATTCATAACTGAGTGCTTTCTTTTATTAGTGTGATAAGTGTTCAGAATTGTATTTTGATTAAGAATATAGATGCCATTGCACAATGTTCCATAAGCAATCAACTTTTGATTAAATATGATATTCATAACATTGTTCTCCAACTTAAATACATATCCATCTTTATCTAATAAAGATATGGATATTATATTACACATCATAGTTGGTACAAAATAGCAGCTATTTAAAATCAAAACGTTTCCATTTGGTAAAGCTAGATGAAAATCCCCTACTGCAAGTGCTGCAACTATTGCACCATTACCAACTTGCATAGTCATCTCTCCAGCTCCAAGTTTTCTATAACTTTTAAGTCCCTGTAACAAATTACAGATGTGAGATCCTGATCCGGTATCTAATACCCAGGATGTATGATTTATAGAAAAACAATTTTGAGTAACAAACACACCTGTAGATGAAGCAACAACTTGCTTATTCTTGGTGAGTGGAAGAAGATTCGAACTCCGACGCCTACGAAGCCAGTAGAAGGTTGCTGGACGAGCTCACATGGAATCGTCCTACAAATGCTTACTCGCTTTACCAACAAATGTTTAATATTTTGAGAAGAGGTTACTTCTAGTTTTTACCTAGTCCTAGCTACTAATTTGTCACCTTGCTAGAGATTAATTCTCAGAGGAAATGATCTTGTTACAAGGGGCTCTTCTTGGCTTGTCGTGGGTGGTAGAAGTATTGATGTGCGGCAAGATACGGTATGAGAGAATGAACGTGAGCACCCCAGAAACCTAACAGCACTCTCCTCGCCCGTTGGGTTAAGGATCCCATTAATCTGAGAGTCTAGAATCCGGATCATTAATCTTGTTCATGCCACTTTCAGCTCAACTATCAGAGAAGAAGCTGATCATAATACTACGGGTTGTAAATCTTTCTTAACACGCTGAATATTTGGTGTGGCGAGAAAGATTATCTTGTTAGGACATAGTTCATACAATAGCTCTTGTTTGAGTAATAACAAACTCTTATTCGGTACTAATATTTGTTTGAGATAATATAGATTAGTGCAAAAGTTGATTCCAGCCTTCTCGCCATCGATAGTGGACAATCGATGGGAAGAAGGGCTCATTGATGGTCAATATGCGTCATCGATGGTTTTACACTAGAGAATTTTATATCATCGATAGGCCTCTCAATCATCATTGGAGCCTCGATATCATCGATGGTCAAGAGGCACTTGTTGTGCGTAGCGGAAATTTCGGCAGAGTTTCTGGTGCACAATAAGAGAGAAAGATCAATAATAATTCCTGTCTCACCAAGGAAACAAGAATCTGAAGCGAATATCTCAACAAAGTGAGATATCGGCTCTTCCTTTCATCAGTTTTAGGACTGACTTGTCTAGGGACCTAATAAACTATTACAATGGTCATAAACACAAATCACACAAGTTTTACGTAGTTCGGCAAATTGCCTACGTCCACGGGGCAAGGAGGGGGAGATCTACTATTAGAGGGAGATAATACAACTAGGGTTTACAATCACTCAATCTAAACCCTCACACAATTTCTCAAACCTCTCACACAATTATCTCTCAAGGGGATGCACAAAACCCTCAAAAGGGACTGCTCAAAATCACGTGGGTCTGCCTTCTGCTCTTGCGCCAAAAAAAAAAACTCTCTGCCGAATAAACTCAGCCGAAAGCACTTGCAATCACCGTTAATTATTTTCTTATACCCTGCCTCTGCTCAACGAAAGACCTAGGAGCATAAACTTATTTATAGGAGAAAGAACCAGTCCAAAACCGAAACTGGGCCTGGGCCTGCGCTTCCGCACTCTCCCCCGTGTATTGCTTCCCGCTCAACTCACGTGGGTGTGGCGTGTGGCCCCCACTAATTCCCACGAGTTCACAATTCTCCACCTCAGTGAAGTTTCTTTCAAAACTGAGCCGACACCAGAGCATCCAAATGTCCTACTTGTTGTGTCCAATACGTCGTGAAGTTAATTCATGACAACGGACTCAATCCATAACAAGTCGGGAACCCAAACGAGAGTCCAAACAATCTCACCCCCATCAACTAATCCAATCGGCTGCATCGTAAAGACTGCCTACGTATCCTCTACCCCAAGGAATCAAACCTCATATAGTTCATCCAAATGGCCATGAATGACCTCAATCTAATAGAAGAGTTCGCAACCATTCTCCAATTTTGTCAACTCTACGGCTGATAGCACCTCCAATGACCTCAAACTCCTTCACCTGAGGCGAACCTATGGCCATATCCAAACTACGTCTACTAGCTGCATTTGAATCAAAACCTAATTCATCATCTGCACCTAAATTCAAATGATCCCTAAGCTGTGTCACCTCAGCTAGAATCCCAAACAATGCAGTATGATCTGGAGTAATCTTCACCCAATGTGGAGTAGCATCACACTCCACCCGCTGCGATACCTCTAAGGTATGTACAAAACTCTCCACCTGTTGAGAGTCAAATAGCTCCCTCATCGAAGCCTCAACCGAAGTGACACTACCAGACCAAACACCTAATTGAGTTTTACCTCCTATCACAGTAGTTGACAACTCTTTAGTAAGATGGCTCGAATATGTCGAACCCTCAGTCCAGAAACTCTTCTGCAGACTATTGCTTGATAACAAACACCGATCCTCCTACAGCAAGTTACGGTTCTCTAATTTTGCCACCCTATCTAGTTATCCCAAGATTTTCTTTCCAACGAAGTGTCTCGAAATGCCGTGAGCTCGGCTCCAATACAGAAACAGGTCCATCTTGTACCTCCCATCAAAATCAGAATGAAGTACCTTCACCTTTCTGTCTATTACACACTTCTTCAATCTGTTGGAGACTACTAGGACTTTCTCCAATGGAGATTTGGTTGCAACCCAAACACGCCTAGAACAGCCACTAACAAAGGAAACCAAACGCCTATTACCTCCTAATGATGCCCTCTTGGGAGGCCCCAAAACATCCACGTGAACACCTCCAGAACGATCCTTAGCACAGTGAATAGAGGTGCCAACTTCACCTCGGTCTTTTTGCTCACATCAACATGTTCACTGGACTTCAAACTGCAGGTCTTCACACCCTCTTTCAGTCTATGCGAGGAATCAATACTGGAATGGCCAAGCCCCAAATACCGTAGTCTAGTCGAATCAATAGAAGTCACAACTTCTTTACCTGCCACTATACCTCCAGTCAAGTAATACATGTTATTCCTCATGACGCCCTTCATTACAATCTGAGAGTCTTCCATAATCTTGAGAACCATGTCCTCAATTCGAACATTCAGACCCTCTCCAACCAAAGCTCCTACAGAGATCAAGTTCTTCTTCAAGGAAGGAATATATCTCACATCATATACCTCCCTAACAATCCCGTCAAACATCTTAATGCGAATTTTTCCTATCCCAAGGATCTGGCATGCACAGTTATTAGTTATGTACACCACACCACTATCCATCTTCTCAAAACTGGAGAACCATTCCCTTCTAGGGCACACATGAAAGGTCGCACCACTATCCAACATCTATTCAGATTCCTCCGAATAGCTATCTGTAGGACTGATAGAAAGTGAATAAATAGAATAGTCAGAATTATTATCATCCGATATAACGATGTTTGCTTCTGATGATGGTTGCTTCCCTTTTCCCTTCTGCTTATTATTCATCTATTCTTCGAGCTTTGGACAGTCTTTCTTCCAATGACCAGTCTCCTTGCACCAAACACACTGATCTTTTCTAATTGTAGGATGTTCTACTCATTCCGGTTTGGACCCTTCCCTCTTACAGCTAACGCCTCTGCTACCGACTCAGTCGAAGTCTCCTTATCCTTCTTCCGAAGTTGATAATTCATAAGTACAGCGGTGACCTCACTATATGAAAGGGATGCCTTTCCATTAATAAGAGTAAGAACGAAGGTATCATATTTCTCGTCAGACAAGGAACTCAACAACAACAACGCTTTGTCCTCATCCTCAATCATAACATCCACATTCGTCAAATCTGTGTAGGCATCGAAAATTGCCTATAGGTCTCCACAACCGGTTCAGTGTTAACGAGCGACAATGAACATCACTCGAAACCCTAAGGGTCAACGCCGGCCAACGCGTAGCCCTAGGTCAACGCCGGTCAACGCGTTGCAACAAAAAGTCAACACGCAATGGTCCGAAACCCTAAGCCAGCACAATGTGGCGGAGGTAGTTCCAAGTCAACTCAATGACACGAGCCAAACTCAATTCATCAGCTGCAGACTCGAGACGCCGACGACGGCCAGACGATAAACGCAGCGCCGGAAGAACCTCGGCTATTCGTCAAAGCATCGGATAGATCGAAAATCGAAAGAGTCAAGAGTTGAAGCTAACTACGCCGACTGAAGGCCAGATCAATCACATCCAATATAAAGGAAACGAGTCCGGAACACTTTGGAGGGGGTATCTGTAGGCATCGAAAATTGCCTATAGGTCTCCACAACCGGTTCAGTGTTAACGAGCGACAATGAACATCACCATCCGATCCACATGAGCCTGAATCGACGTCGACGAACGACTGAAGTGAATCGACGAGCTACATGAGCAGATAGGACTTCGGAATCACGAAGACCCGGACCAATCGGGAAACCCGGCACTGTTCACAAAAGGACAACGCCCCTCGTGCCTCGACCACTCTACAGATAATCCAATCACCAGAGCGGATCGAACTCCTCGTCAAGCATCCAACGCACCCGGAATCATTTAAATCCGAGTTGGGACGATGAATCAACGGCAAACACACCCGGAAGGACCTCGGACCAAACTGAGGCACCCGGGGGTGTCTCGGCAAGCTCGAAACACCCGAGGGGTGTCTTGGCAAAACCAAGACACCCCAGGGGTGTCTCGGCCAGGCCGCAGTGAAGAGTGCCCGTGTGCTTCAACAAGAGGAGGAGAGGTCTTGATCAGAGCCTTCATCACCCGTCCGAGCCTTAGTATTAGCCTTTAGCGTTAATACTAAGAAGAGCTATTACCTCGCTTTAGCCGAGGTATACGCTTATAGCTTCTAGATCTCACGCGGATCGACGAAGTTCTGCTTCTATATCCCTCCGCGGATAGACGAAGCTCTGCCCGATTTTCTCGGAACGGATCTGATTGCCCCGGTGGTCCACGGATATCAACGTCCCCGTCACAGGCCAAAGACCCACGCAAGCAAGAGATGACAAACAGCTCTTGCGTTTGTTTGAAAGGAGTTGCCTTTATTTTGTTTTCATTGTGTACCGGTCTTATAAAAAGACTATCTTTTTATTTCATTGTAACGATCAAAGTTGTAATGAATGCAGCAATGAATACAGCGACTTTTTCCGCAAACAAGCTGCAAGAAGCTTCGTGTAGTGATTCATATGATCTCTAATTGAGGTTCCCTTCTTGAGTTGGAAACGATAAAGTATCCTCTTCAAATGCAAGCGATTCTCAACACTCTTTGTCAGATACTTGCTTTCGAGAATCTCCCAAATCTTCTTCGCAGAAGTCTCATTCATCACATCATATTTTAGATCTTGAATCAAACAAGACCTAATCACACCACACGCCGTTCGATTCATCTTCTTCCAAACCTTCTCTTCAATCTCATCTGGCTTGCCATCTAACTCCAATGTATCCTCCAAATTCCAAAACCTCGCATCTTCATAATCCAAAGTTATTTGTGCCATTAAACTTCTCCACATCTATCTTCATAGAGTGGATATTCAAACTCTGAATGGTCTTCGCGTCAGAAGCACCACCCTTGACACCCGAAGCACCTTCTTTCTGCGACATCTTTCTTAACGTACGAACGAACGAAGAATAGATCCAAAACTAAAAAGATAGAGTCTTTACCAAATGATCCCACCTTTATCACCAAACGAAGCCTTAGACGAGCCTTCAAATTGATCTACTCCTCTAAATAGCCCAAGCGTAGCCCGAGCTCTGATACCACTTGTTGTGCGCAGCGAAAATTTTGGCAGAGTTTCTGGTGCACAATAAGAGAGAAAGATCAATAAGAATTCCTGTCTCATCAAGGAAATAATAATCTGAAGTGAATATCTCAACAAAGTGAGATATCGGCTCTTCCTCTCATCAGTTCTAGGACTGACTTGTCGAGGGACCTAATAAACTATTACAATGACCACACACACAAATCACACAAGTTTTACGTGGTTCGGCAAATTACCTACGTCCACGGGGCAAGGAGGCGATCTACTATTAGAGGGAGAGAATATAACTAGGGTTTACAATCACTCAATCTAAACCCTCACACAATTTCTCAAACCTCTCACACAATTATCTCTCAAGGGGATGCACAAATCCGAATCGTCTCCCGAGACCCATATGAATCTCTCCTTCCAGTCTTTCTTCAAGCTAGGGAGGTCGAGGATGATTCTGAACTTGCCCACCACCTAGAAGTGAAAATGGGCTTCTTCCTGGTGCACTTTAAAACCAATCAGGTTGCCCACCACGTTCAAGGACGGTTCTATCCCCATCCAACTATAGGTCACCACGAACCCTACTAGCATCATGATGATGTTCGGCTTCATCTGCATCTGCAATACCATCAGAGCAGTAAACATGTGGCGGAGGAAGGGGTGTAGAGGCAGACGCATGCCAAACACCAAGTGTCTTAAGTAGAGGGGAGCCTGACTATTGTCATAGTTATAAATCTCCTGTGACCTCGTTGGTGTCGTTAACTTATAACAATAAGGGATATTGTATTTCTCGTGGAGAGATCTTAGCTAGGGTAGCGTCACTTTGGAATGGATCTCTGCCAGCATTACCTGTCTAGTGTTGAGAGCAGGGCCTGCCATTTGTACTCTGGATTATCGCTGAGAAGATGATCAAAATATTCTGCAAATTTAGATTCAGAGTTTCAAAGGGCAGTAAGCACTCCTTTGGATAGCCATAACGAACGAGCTGAACCCCAACCAACAGTCCATATTAATCCCAGAATTTGAAGCAGCCTTTCCCGAATCGAGACAAAACACACTCGCTTTGGATAGCCCGCAATCCTACACGAAACACGAAGCGATGGTAGTTGAAAAGTATTCGCTGACGCCAGCCACGTCGTTTCGAAAAAAACTTTTCAGATCCCCCTCATTAATGCTTCTTGTGACTCAGCAAGACCTGTATCATTTCACTCGTACCCGTCCAAGGGCGACTCCAAGCGAAAGGGGCCAACTGTTATAGCCATTTAGGTACCAAAATGTAATCCCCAATCAATAGCTGACAAGTGTCATAGATTATGCATGATCGAGCCTTGAGCCCCCTCCTGCGTACTGACAGTTGACCACCTCGCAATAAATATTATTAAATGCATAATCGGCGCTAAATGGCTATGCAAGAGATGAGACAAATGCACGATCAACGAATCCGAGCTTTGTCAAATCAGCTAGTTGAATCCAGCCGTCGCACCCAGAACGCCGCAGTTGATAGTGATCCGGAAGTGGATGAAATCATCATGGCCGACGTCTCTCATCCACTCGTCTGCCAACACATGTAGAGTAGATGCTAGTTTGGCTGCCAGCCCATACTCGGCCAAAGTTACCATCTTATCCCTCTACTATTCCTATAAAATAAGGGTACTATTTTTTAATATTAATGTAATATCTTTATCTCCACATACACAGTACTTGAGAACTTTGACTTTGATTGTTTAATTACTTCTCCACTTAAGATCTTTATCTCCACATACACAGTACTTGAGAACTTTGACTTTGATTGTTTAATTACTTCTCCACTTAAGCAACTTACTGACTTGATTACCGGAAGAACAGCCGGAGAACCCATCTCCGCCCTCTTATGATTTTCTACCTGTACAGAGAAGAACAACCCTCTTGAGGATCGGACATTTCGGAGGGTTAGATGACCTCCGTCAACTAATTAATTTCTCTCAGTAATTGTTTGATATATGCCATGAACAGTAAGTATCATATTTGATTCCTAGAATCCTACTCCTTTCCTTTATCCGATTCCTAGAATCCTACTCCTTTCCTTCAATCTACTTATTATTTCTTTTTCCTTTTAAGATTAAACAATTCCATCTAATCCAATTTTACCTTGTTATTTAATTAGTGAATTTTGGCTTAATTGTACTTAAATAGCTTATAGTTTATCATACTTTGTACTTATGTACCCTCACTTATCTTTGATAGCATTTATATACGCTAAAGTTTTTAAATTTGCATAAAACACCCTCTTTTATTTTTGCAGCACTTATATACCTAAAGTTTTTAAAATTTTGTACTTAGAAACACTAAGGTTCTTAGAACTTACACTTATATACCATATAGTTTTTTTAAAATGTGCCTCTAAATATCCTAAAGTTTTATAATTAAAGATATTTAAGTGCCAGTTTTAAAAACTTTAAGGTATTTAAATGTAAGTTTTAAAAATTTTACGGTATATGAGTGTGCGAAAAATAAGTAAGGGTATATGAGTGCGTGTTTTAAAACTTTAGGGTATATAAGTGTAAGTTTTAAAAACTTTAATATATAAAAGTCCTACCAATAATAAGTGAGGGTATATAAGCGTAAAATAGGGGAAATTATTGTATATCTTCTGCTCAGTTGCACGAGCAACAACTACTAGATCTTATAATTATTTTTTTAATGAGCAGTAGTTATCGTGTAATAAAATTTTATTGCTTAAGCTGGTATATATGCAAAGTTTAGCCAACCAAATTAGACTATGCTAACTGTAGGATGAAGGGGTTTGATTGACAAATTAACCCTCGCCGAATTCTGTTACGGTAGGCAACTGCAAGAGATTTTATAGGAATGACATGGACACGTGGGCCAATAGTGGTGCGTAGACCGTCTCTACGAGGCGTTCCACCGACACTTACCGAACCCACATCTAAACCCAACTCTCACCCATTTGTTTAGGCGACCCGCCCTCAGACTTCTCCACTAGTTTATTTTTTATAGTAAAAATTTAGGAAAAGAGTTATCAATTTTGGATTGGCTTGGCCCGCTTATACCCGGCCCAGCTGTAGCGCAGGAAATCTGACTTATTATTATTATTATATTATTATTATTATTATTATTATTTTTGAATTACAAAGCCTCAGAGAAAACGAAGAAGAATCCAACTGGTAGTATTTTTGGGCAGAAACATGATGGTAAGACCTCACCTAGGGCTTGGCCTCGGAGTTGGCGGGAAGAAGGTGCCCATGGAAACTACGAGATTGCCACTGGTATGGGATCTTGTGGAACCTGTGATATTACCTTCTCTTGGGTATTTACGATGATTTGTAAGTATTTCATCTTTCTTCTTTAGAGATAACTGTCGAAATTTCTATGTTTTCCCTTAAACAGCTGATGTTATGGGGCTCATTGTTGAAGATAATCAATTTATTTTTGCGCTTAGTTCAAAAAATTGCACCTTTGTGGTTGGGTTTTAAGGAGAGATAGATGAAATAATGGCTAATGTGTAAGAATGAAATTTTGTTTGGATATGTACCGTGGGTGATCCAGACGAGGTCCCAATATGTCTCCCATGGTCTTGGGTTCGATTATGGGCTTGGGTTATCATTAAAAAAAAAGTTGTGGATGATTTGAATTCCTTTGCTCTTAAGCTCCTCCTTCAAGAAATGGGGATTTTCTTAGGGGCTGTTTGGTTGCTTTCCATCACATTCCAAAAATAGTTTTCCTTCATCCTTTTGGTGTTTCCCTTACTTTCATGGAAAAGTATTTTTTGTGTTTGTTTGTCAAAAAACATGGAGAATAATTACTTTCCATCACTTTTATTAGTTTGTTTTAATTTGAAAAAAAGAAGAAAGTAGTTGATGTGTGAATGTATTCTCTCATTTTCTAGTGTTCAATTCAAACTAAAAAAAGAAGAAACCATGGTTGTGGTCGCCATGTTGTGCTTACCACCCAAATAGGACAAAATTATTGCTAAATATAAGTGGGTGAGAACACCACCATTTGAGGGACTAAATCCAAAATATGAACATTTGAGGGAGGAATCTTAAAATGTTTAATGATTTGAGGGACTTATTTTAAATTTGAGGTAGTAATTTGCAAAATAATTAAAGATTTGAAGGACTAATTTCAACTAGTTACGAACATTTAAGGGAGTAATTCCAAATCTTTAAATATTCAAGAGACTAATTTTAAGTTTTTATGAATCCATTTTTGGGACTAAATTCAAAATATGAATATTTGAGGGAGAAAATTCCAAGTGATTAAAGATTTGGGGACTAGTGTTAAATTTAAGGTAGTAATTTGCAAATATTTAAAGATTTGAGGGACTAATTTCAACTAATTATGGACATTTAAGGGAGTAATTCCAAACCTCTAGAGATTTGAGAGATTGATTTTAAGTTTGATGAACTAATTTGCAAAATTTTAAAGGATTTGAGGGAATAATTGCAAGTATTTATTAATTGACCGACCAATATCAAAATTTTGAGAGGTTGAGGGACTTTTATGAAAATTATTTACCAAATTAGCATACTTAGGTTAAATGAAGCCACAAAAATGCACACTTCAGTGTTCAGGGGATTGCTAGTCTTGTGAATTTTACAGAAACATCATACAGGGCCTGGTTTATTTACAGAAACATCATAGTCCCGTATATTTTCTGGAAACACAAGTAGTGTACATGCTCATCTCTAAGCTCGTCTTCTGTGTATATAGGTTATCTCTTGTGCATATAAAATATCTACTTCACGTCATGGACATATCTAAATATGTAAATTTTATAAATCCAAAACTTCATGTACAACCCGGCAAAAAAATCAAAACACCACAACTAGCAATTATATACACATTGCTACAACACATATAATCTCCATACACCAAAATATTGCAATAAAACCTAATATATAATATGTTTTGGTTTATAAATTACCCATATCAATGATTTGAATAATGTCAATAAGAATATTGGATAAATTTTCAAAATCGACCTGTTTTGAATTTTATTCTTAAAAAAAGACCTATTTCAAACTTAATTTTAAAAGCAGACCCAGTTGGCTGAAACTGGGTCGGTTTTTTAAAAAAAAGTTCCCAAGCTTCACGGGAGTTAAAGTCCTGTGAAGTTTTTTATATAATAAAACTTCACGGGACTTCAACTCCCGTAAAGTTTGGAAATTTTTTTTCAAAAATCGGCCCAGTTTCAGCTCAATTTGGGTCGGTTTTTAAAATTAAGTTTGAAATATGTCTTTTTTTGAGAATTTTTTGGCAAACAGGTTGGTTTTGAAAATTTATCCTAAGAATATTCCATACATTGAGAACATACAACTCAGAAATCATCTCAATCTCCTTTGTCTTGCTTTGGTTACCTATTCTTTGAATTCCCTCTTCTTTTAGGCAAACAAACAGCCCCTTACTAGAAGTTGAAATAGGTTTTTAGGGCATAGAGCGGTCCTTCGATGGTGGAATGTCAACTTCATCTACCAAGACATAGCTACGAGTGTTCTCCCTACACATTATAACATCATCATCAATATTAAAATGCAAATTACCACCAAATTTGTCAATCATATCCGTTGCATAGCCTCCTCTGGCTTGATCATTTTCGATAATAATAACAAGATTTTTAAAATGTTTCATAGGCTTGTTCATGTATTCCCTAAGCTTAGAATTGGGAATACTCTTGTCCTACATGGTTAAGCATATATTAACCCCAAACATAGGGAACAAATAGCATATACTTCATATTCAAATAAAGAAAGTTAAATGTTTGCTATATCAAGCCATCTATCAAAGCAATCTTCATTCATAGTGATTTTTTTTATTCACATCATCCTAACCTACACCACTCAAGTTAAGGCATTTCTGCTTGTCAAAATATCTATTACAGAGAGTTTTCATACGGTTCTCCACAGTCTCTGTAGTAAATGTTGATTCTAACCGTGTGTTGATCTCGATGTGACCGTGAGATAAACAGTCTTCTTGAACTTTTTATCGACCTTCATGCATTGTTTGGCACAATTTGTAAGAAAAGGAATTAGCACATCATCATGTTTGCTCTCCCATAATTAGTTAGTCTTCCCTTTGCAAGTGTTCTTGTTTTTATTTTTATGAGCAAGCACTTTTTTGTTCCTCTTTGGGTTAGAAGATGTACTTTCATCACCATCAATATCAATAGCATTTCTCTTGTTGCTTTGATATTGTTGATTAGGAGATGGGGTTTCAAGCATGCTATAACTTTGATGTTGTAAAGTTGGATATGCATTTAGCATGTTCATGAATGAAATTGGTGGTTGTTTGGCCATTCCCCAGAAGTTACTATCTTGCATTTTAAAATTATTCCATAAATTAGGATCCTGATCAACTTGTAAATAATGATAGAGCATATATCCCGGGTTGAACCCATAAGGGTTTGATGAATTCCTAAGGGTTCTAGGAGATGGAGTTGATGTCGTGATTTTCCTTTTGCCCTTATCATGTTCCTCACAATTGAAGTTGTCGGCCATACCTAAAAAATAATTTGTTAGAAGTACATGAAACAAAGTTATGTTGAGTAAAAAAATATGTGTCCTAAGAAGTTTACAAATAAGGACTGAATATGTAAATGTTCTAAGAACAAAGTACTTACAACACATACGATCATTACACAAACGTTACACAATGAACCTTAAATAGTTTTACATACTTTGTTATAAAATAAAGTTCGTAAAAATAGAAAAATTAACATGCCAATTTTCCTAATACAATCATCACTACAAAGTGAGGCAAATTCACATGCTAATTTCATTGGTGTTCCTATTCTTATACTTTTCCACAACACATCTCCCAAGCTATTTGATCTCTACGATTTTTTTACCTTTCTTGATTGTGTTTGCTCTCCTTTCAATGGTAAGCCTTGCATCCCTAGAGCGCCCTTCCAATTGGAGTTATAACGGGTTTGGTATTTGCAGCACCAGCCAATCGTGTTGGTACGGTGAGTTCCCTATACCTACTATTCGGAAAAATAGCTTGTCATAACTACTCAAACCTACGATAGGTAAATGGAAACTCGCCATGGGATTGCCACAAAAACCAACACTGAATCTAGTTAAGTTGCACTTGCTTAAGACTCCACCTTAGCTAAGGCGGATACATGCCTTCCTTCCGAGGATTATAAAAAACAAAGTCGCGAAGAATACTTTCAAATTTATATCTCATTGCCTGGTGAAAGAAGGCAAAACACTAATGTACATGAATTTTCTTTGATTTGAAAATGGAGCTTAGCAAGGACACCAGCCAATAGGGCAGGCCTCCAACCGGAGTCGTAGTTGAATCTCTTAGGTCTCCGGTTCATGTATTAGCTGACTGAATAGAACATCAATGTGATAGGATTCAAACATATGGGACTGCACTACAACTTGTCTCTCCCTGGAACATATAAGTGCACCTGATCGATAAACACCCGAACCGATTTCGCCCACCCCGCTTTGGGCATAGGGCCGCGAGAACCATCGATTTTTGATGGGTTGCTGGTGTATCACATGGTGAACTACTGTTGTTTTACTTCCATATTCTCGAAGCGATGCGCTATTAAGCCCAAGACATAGCTAACAAGGGTATTGTACCAGGTTTGGTTATTCTCCTGAATCTCTTGTTTTGGACATACGACAACCCGGCGGCTTTGAGTTTGGAATTGAGAGAAATTAACAATATTATTTTCTTCTTCACTCGCAACATCACCTTCACCCTCTTCAGTGTCAAAGGTCTCATTGAATATGTCATCAACCGGGTTAACCATTGCGATGTAATTATGAAGAACTGTATATGTCAATACAATATCAACCTGTGCAGGAAAAGGGTAATGTGGCTTAGCAGTGAGAATCTTGAAACAATTCTTTAAACAACCAAATATATATTCAATATTAGACCTTAATGAAGAATATCTAAGATAGAATAATTCTCTTCTATTTTTGGGAGTTCTTCCTATTTGTTCCTTCAAATAGTAACAGACACTACGATACGAGGAGATGAAACACGGCATGATCGTGTATCCCGCATCATACAATGTAAAAGTGTTTATTAGAATTTTCTTACATTGCATTGAATATCATTTATTGTTGAGGTAAATATGTAGGATTTGAAATTTTAATGAAATTACCATTATATATTCTTAAACCATGAGGTTATGGCCTAAATAATGCATCTTGATGGACTTTATGATCATTTGCAGAACTTTCCTACCCACCTAATATGTAGGTGAATAACTTATTTGGAGCATACGCTGCTAGAATATTTTGTGGCTCCTTTGCGACCACAGAATCATGAAGCAAGATTGACGCGTAATAGAGCATCAATGTGTATCTCATCTATCATATTAATACAATCCTAGAGAGTATAAAATATTACTACTGAATATTTTTGTTAAATTAAATAAATATAATTTTAATTACAAAGTATAGAGTAAATACCTTAAAAAAAGGGTAGTGTAAAGGGTTATTAATGATCTCTAGCAAAACTTTATTTCGTATTTGTCTTAAGAAGTGTGGACGTATGTAGCAAATTGCTTCTAACACCTTGTTAAGATATCTACTTACAATCTCACCAGATCTAATAAAATGTGACCTAACAAATCGATTTTTAGTTTTATGCCCCAAAATATTCAAAGTCATATCTAGTTGCTCCTCCACTGTAACATGTCTCGAGTCTCGTAACAAATCATTCCTCATGATTTCTGCAAGCTTCATAAATGCATCACTGCACATTCTAACATATATGACACAATTATCACTGAATCCATTATATATCCGGTCCATGTGATCTTTTCTATTTTTATATTATTTTATTTTCTCCACACTAGGACCTGAATGAATGGATCTACATCTACTTTATATCCTCCTTATAAATGTCATAATCATAACTAAAACAAATAGTACAACACCCGAGTATATGTTAATTACGGTCTCTTCATCAAGGTCACCATCCATCTACAATACTAGCATCATATATTAAAGCAGGTATGTACATTATTTAAACAATTAAAATCACGCAACAACAATATTCTCTTCTACCTTCGTATAGACACTATGTAATTAACAATACCATAATCACGGATTTAAATGTCGGGTGTCGAATTCATGTCGGACAGCTAATATTCATGTTGGATAGTGAAAATTAGGGATATATCGGGGGACATATACTAAATATCGGGTTGCAATATCAGATGAATTTCTACTTAATTTTGGTCACGAAGATGCAATGCACTTGTCTTGTTATACCTTATCCTACTTTGAGTTGAGTATTCATCATCAAGACATGAGTTATTTTTCATTTCTTGAAGGAAAACATTAGATTATTATGCCAATAAATAAATAAAATACATATTGTCAAACTAGAACTTTTGAATTGCCTTGCATAAAATTAACATTAAATAAAGTGTCTTGCATAAAATTAACATAAAGTGTTAGATTTTGAATTGATTTTAAGCTACGGTTCAAATTTGTTGTTTACATCATGCTTTTATGAATTCTCAATTTTAATTTGTAGAGACGAAGACGAAAGAGAGGATATCGCGGAGGGAAAGAAGGATAATATATTTTTTTTTGCCCTAATCTGTATTATATGCTATCGAGTTACTATAGGAAAAAAGGCTAAAAAAATAATCAGGTTTGGCTTTTGAGTACTAAACCCAAACCATACTTATCAACTCAGAAAATAATAAAAAATAAAAAAATCAGCCGCTTTTTGATTTTTCAAGCTTAAAAATCGGTCAATATGTCCGCAATATCCCCCGATATGTCCGACATGAACTTCGAAAACGATATCCTACTTGAAATGGTCATATCCGTGTCGCTCTAGTCTCTGATCCGACATGTCGGACGACATTTAAAACCATGATCAGAAGAATGTTTTTTATACACTTTTATACACTAGAACTAAGCTACTATATCCAAGTATGAAGAACAAGTATAATCAATATTCAGTACTACAAGACTAGTGGTTTTACAACAAAAACTAAAGAGATTTTTCTTTCTAAAACTACGCTATAGTTTCCTGTCTTTTTGGGAAATAACTTCGTTTACATGCTCGAGTCATGTTATACCAAACTATCATGCCACCTCTCATGTGTGTGCTGCATATTACATAGAGGGCAAGATAAGAGATCGCAAGATTAAATGCATATTAATCAAACATCTTACGAGGCCAAGAGTTTAACTTGGTTGGAGGAGCGAGTCCCTAATACAATTGGATGAAAGAATTGCCAACATACATAATAGGTAAATATAACAGAAGGCCATATGTTAAATGTTAGATAAAAAATTATGGCAATTTTCATCCTATTTGACCTAAGAAAAATGTATGGCAATTTTCATGGGCTACCCATGTTTTTGTTTTTTTTATCAATTCCAGCCAAATAACAGTTAGTTTTTTTTCGTTTAAGACTCGCGATTTTCATTGACTAACATATGATTTCTATCAATTTTCTTTTGTTTCGACCTAATGGAACTTATTTAGCATACTTTAAAATACGCGGTTTTTTTAAACTATAACTCGCTTTTATTATTTTTTTATCCTTTTAGATCCCATGGCAATTAATTATATGTGTATCATAAAACTCACAATCCCAGCCAGTGTACAATCATAAGAAAGATCATCCACAACACTAAAAGCAACACATTTACTCGTTACGGTAACCATAAGATTGTAAAAACCGCCACCAAATCCAGAAGGGCAAGACTGGACGCTATAAAACATTTTATGGTGAAAGCAGTAAAGTTATATAAACAACCTTCCAGAAGGGCGTCACTGGACCTCCTAAAAATAGTACAACCTTCAAGCTATAATCATGAAGAGACAAATAATTTTGAAGCTACAATAAGACTCCACAAATTATCCAGTTTCACGAGAAGCAGATGATAAGCATACCAAATTAACTAATAGAATTCGAAAACACCTCTAAGAATAATAACTTCCACCAAATGAAAACATTCAAATTAAAAAATTCAACACTAAAAGCCCTAAACCGACAAAATTTCCAGAGAACTATCACCCCTCAAAAACTAGCAAATAAAAAATTTAAAGAGATTTTTCACCTCCAAGCAACTCCTGATCGGATGGGTTGGTCTTTGTCAGCTTTCGGCACCAAAACGTGATGATTTCAACAATTCGGGTTGGCTATGCAAAACGAGTGGGGGAAGGAGAAATAGGAAAAGACGGATTAGAGGCGGGCAAAAGAGAGAGGGAATGGTAACGAGATAAGGAGGCGGGAGAAAAAGAGAGATCTAAAAAAAACATTAGTTTTCCTCTTTTCTCTTCTTTTCTCTTCGACATTGTATGGAGAAATTTTTTTCTCTAATTTTTCTCTGATTTTGGGCTTCTGGGGGCGGAAAACAGCGATCCTCCAAATCTTAGGC
>NC_033797.1:98315275-98344720 GCF_001876935.1 Asparagus officinalis | reverse complement strand
CAAACCAAACATCAGATTGTAGGAAAAAATAAGCAAATTTTGCTGTGTTAGTTTTTTTGGGCCACTTCCTTCAATTTTTGGACCAACCAAACATGCCCTTAATAGATTTTCTTTGAGTCGGGCACTATTTTTGAAAAAAAAAAGTTATATTTTCAAACTAGAGATTGTTGTGTTTAATTTCTTGAGTTTGCTAACCGTAAGCAAAGATACAATTATGTTAACGTCCTACTTTTATGAATAAGAGATGATGCTCCTTTTTTTTGCAACCTAAAGATGCCTCTGGAGGAGGATTTAGGCTCCCTCTTTCTTAAAGATAATATTTTGAGGGAAGGAAGGTAAAAATTAATTTTTATGATAGGTTTCGTTAAATAAACAGTAGAATAATAAGATCAAACTCACATTCATTAAACACATAGAAAGAAAGTTTTAGCATAAAGATTCCAAACTTAATACAAACTATTTTTTTTTTTTGAAAATAAGTATTACAAACTAATTATAATGGCAAATAAAAGCTGAAGATCCAAGCCATTAAGAAGTCCAAGAGACAGAAGCTTTAGTAGTTGTGTGTGAAATAACTTCTTGAACCATATAAGTTTTTCATTCCCATATAAGATCTCTCACATTAATCATCCTTCTCTAACCTTGATATCTGTTGGCACTTCTTTGTCGACCAAATTAAGAAGCGCTGAGATTTCTCAATGAGTCAGTAAGTCTTTGCTATTCCTCACCATTTTTATGCACCACAACTTTTAGAAGAGAGTCTGGTTCATCTATTTGAGATTCACTATTCTGACTCCTCCAAGTTCTTTTAGCTTGTAACCTTTACCCCAGTAAGAGCAAATAGCCTTTTTCCTTTGGGGTTGAAGCCTTTCTAGTTTCTATAGAATCATTTTCTAAATAATAATCTTCTAATAATGAAATGTACTAGATAAGGGTGACATAACTACCAAGAGAGACTACCAAGAGAAAAGGTCTTACCCTTGCAACCTCTAGAGACTACCAAGAGAAAAGGTCTTACCCTTGCAACCTAGAGGTGATATTGGAAATAAAGAAAAGGTTATGTAACTGTTAACCTTTTGATAGTTATATAGCATACATATATCATAAGTTACACGATCTTTATTTTTTACTTCAAATATAAACATAAAAATTATCCACAATAAGGTTCAAAATAGGGATATGGTATCGAAATATGATTTTAATAAGTGTCAATAATTAAGGAAAAAGAGTCCTTTTTTCTCCCCTTTCCTCTATCATTCTCTCTCTCTTGTTTCACATGACATGGTTAAGAGATTAATATTAAGACATAAACCCATGTGCTAAGATGGATAAGGGACATGACTACTTAAAGAAAGGATTTCACCCTTGCAACCCGTATTGGAAATAGCGAAAGTGTAATGTAACTCTAGACCTCTTGATAGCATATATAGCATACCATATGTCATAACCTACATGATCTTTATTTTTTTACTTTAAATATAACTTATATAAAAGTTATTCAAGATAAGTTTAATAAATAGGAATGTGATCTCAAAATGTGATTTAATAAGGGCCAGTAGTTAAGAAATCAGTGTCCTCTCTTTCTCCCTTGTCCTCTATCAGTAGACCTCTCTTCTTTCACTTGCATGGTTAAGAAATTAGTAGTTAAGACATAAACTCATGGCAGTGATATAAGTTAAGACATACACATACAGACATGTATACACATGCAGAAAGACTTTGCACTGGTCCTAAAAGATACTTCTTTCCTAGGTGTAGTTTCGTTGCGCATCTATGCAAGAGAAGTGCCACTATGCTTCTACAGAGGATTATTCAATGCCCTTGAGGTGTAGACCCTATATGGTATAGCCGATACTTTCATCCATTCAATGCACTCATTGAAAATGAATCAACCCCCTATTATGAATTGCATGAATCTTATTGTAGGAAAAGTAAATTATGCATGACGTCATGGACACTCACACCATGGTTATGTCTAGTTCAGACTTTCCTTTCAAAGAATGAAGTGCATACTGACATTCCAGGTACATTGCATCTCTTGTCTGTATTATGTCAATTTAATTTTGGAAAGAGGTAAAGAACTTATGCAGAAATTTTGCTTAGTGGACATTCATGGATGATAAACATTTCGTAGTAGGAGGTTCATTCATGTTAACATCTCTCCATAAGAGGCTCCATTGTTCATGCATGTTCTTATATTTGATTTACTTCTTTCCTTTTGTAGCTCAATGTTTACTGTACATTGTTTTTCTTATGTTCAATGCATTGTTGATTAGCTTTGCATGTTCGATGTACATATCTCTTAAGGGAATGTATACATCGTCCCTAACTGGGGTAATTTTCCCCTATAGATTGAAGCAATGCCACACCAGAGCTCTTTCTTGTAAATTTTGAAAAAAATAAAGCATTTTTAAGCCATTAATATTTATCAAGGTTTGACCAAAGGGAAATGATGATTTTCTAGGGGTTGCATTAAATGCACTCATTAAAAGTTAATAGAAGGTTAGAAAGTATTTAATTATCTTCCAAAAATTGGATGAGGAGCATGAGGTACACCTGTCATTAGAACAAAAGTAACGGAAAAGAGACTATGAGCATCTCTGAGTCAAAGCAAGCGACAAAACCAAGAGAAGGACCATCCAGGTGGCTTTCCTCTGTGTTTTCCTTCTCCTTCTTGCTCATTACATTCACATCGTCTTTTAATGGCGGAGGTTGGAGGCAACACTACTAATTCCAGCGGCACAGTAGATGCCGGATTCGCTAAGCTTCAAGGGCAAGACTTTGAATACTATATGCAAAGTTATTCAATAATTCTTGGCCGGAATAGCAAAAAAGCTACAGTAGATGTTGATCTCTCTAATCTTGGTGGAGGGGTGAACATATCTCGCAAGCATGCAAGAATCTTTTATGATTTTGAGAAGCAACAATTCGCTCTTGACGTCATAGGGAAGAATGGATGTTATGTTCAAGGAGTTCTTCGTTTGCCTGGAAGTCCTCCAATTCAATTGCATTCTCAGGACTTGTTACAGTTTGGGAATTTACAATTTTATTTCTTGTTGCCCATGAGATCAATCTTTGCTTCAGCTGCTGCACGAGGGAACTACTCAGATCCTATTCATCCTGTTTCAGTGCTAAACAATCAAGTTCAACTATTGGATAGTGGGGATAGGAAGCAAACTAAAGAGGTTTCAAAGAGTTTGCAGGAGATAGATGGAAATTATGCTGTTTCCACCCAATTAACGGAAAAACTAGAATCATCTGGTTTATCGGGTAGGTAGTTAGATTTTATGTCCTCTTGATAGTTTCTTCCCTTTGTATTTGTGATGAATAAGGTAGTTTTTAAGGTCCCTTTCCATTAGGGATGGGTTATTTAGTCTTTCTGAATTGATTGCTTCTTGGGGATCTTCATGTTTAGTTAAGAATATGAGTATGTCATTACTTTTTCTTTTTTATATGTTTCCTATTTCTTTTATTTGTGATAACTATTGATGGCTCTTGTGACTTTTTATTAGTCAAATGAAATCCATGTGTATGTTTTGAGTGGTAAAAGCATATACAAAGGATTTTCATGATTATAGGTTTAGAGATTTAATTTGACTTGTCAGGAGTTGGTGATGTGAGGTCTTTGCAAGGCTGTAAATATCCAGAAAACTTGCTTGTAGGTTATATGATGTGATCTTTTTCATATATATCATTCATAAAGTATCAAATATAGCTGTTAAATATTGTATTTATTTCTTGTAGCTTATTATAGTTTTCCTTTTTAGGAGATCTTTTCTTTCTTAGGACTTTTTCAAATAGCCTATAATATGTATACATATACAAGTAATCATTCTCTTCAATAGTCAATCAAGAACAAGAGAAATTTTTTATCAACTCTTGATGTGGTATTGAAGCAACAAGTATTCCTTTAGTTGAGGCATGAGACCAAACTTGAGCATATCTTTGTATTGTAGGATTTAGCAAGGCAGTTCAACATAGTATTTAATTGTTAGATGGAGAAATTTATTATCTTTCTAGGAATTGATAATGAGCTTGTAATCGATAATGTTGTAAAGAAAAAATCATTTATGTGAGCCCTTATCTATGTTGAGTTAGACTTTCACGAGGTCCTGAACCCACACCATCTCTATAACTCTTCTCTGACTTCTCCCCATATGGCTCTAATTACTTATTTTATATTTATGCTATGTCTTCTTGCCTATGTGAACTTCAATGTTGTGTCCATGAGGACAGAAGAGAGCAAGATCTGGCCAATGACATTCTCTAGATCTCATTAGTGCTTGTCCATCATCAATGCCCTCTATTCTTTTGATTTGAGTTTATGCATGATAGTCTTATTTTATAGTTGACACTGCTGTTCTCTCCTATGTTATATTCTATGCATGCGATTGGTTGGGGACCTAAATAGTCACCCCTAGCTCCTCTCTCCTTTGCGAGTCCTCTTCGTTTGATCAAAATCAACAGGTTCCTTTCAGTCATACTCAACATTTGCGCCTCCTTCTAGTGGTCTTTGGCTCCCCCTAAACACATTCTCATCCTTTAACCTCTCTCATCGAGCTCCTTGCTATTACTAGCATGCTCTGGAAAGCCGCTTGCCATCTTATCTTGCCACTTGGCTCTGTCGTTTGAAGCGGGGTCCTCTTACAACTGTGATATCATCCATAAGTTTTTCTTTCTGATGAATTGCTCTCTACGACACAATATTTTTTTGTTCAACAAATTATCCTCTCCACAATCATGACATCAACCTTTGTGCCCTTCATCCTAAGATGTTTAATTATTTAACTCTTTTACGTTCATCTTACACAAACCCTTAGGGGGCGCAAAACTAGGAGTTTGAGTTAGGGAATATATCTTCTGTTAGATTTAAGTTTGTTGCACGGTGACCTATGAATTTCTTTTGGCGAAGACATGTTCAGTCAATTAGTATCTAAAATTTATCGTGTTGTTCAATAGGAATATGTTTGAATGTTTCGAGCATCTTAGTTTCTGTTTTCTTTACATAGTAGAGATAAGCATGCATATATTTGCACCTTTCACTGTTTATTTGCTTGTATTTCTGCAGATTTCTGGTGATAAGGTCCGATATATGTTTAGTGGAGGGTAGCATGTATGTGATTTTGTTGAAGCAGCTTCTTACTACTTCTATGATGCTAAGTAGAAAACTTGTGTGTGGTTGGTTTGTGCATGTATATATCGAATGATTAATATTATTACTATTGTGATCACATACTAGAGTTGACTACTGAGTTAACTTATAGAACCTGGTAACTAATCAGTTTCTCGTCAAAGAGAAAGGTCACTCTTGACACTATAAATTTGTCAAGAAAAAAGTGCCAAGATTTTATTTCACTTTTGGCTGAAATTTTGAATTATATTCCCTATTTTTCAGCAGGGGCTTTTACATATATACCCCTAAAAGTTCTATATTTGCAAATTTACCCTCCAAATCGTAGTATTTGCAAATTTAACCACCAATTCTCCAACACTAATATTCTACTCTCATACAAACACCATTAAGTTTCTAACAGCGGAAGATATTTTGATCTTTGTACTATTTCCCTAATTAACCACATTTGTCTTAGGCGTTAGTTTTTTCTACCTCTAACTAACCCATGGTCTATTTTGAGAAAAAGATCTACACTCTTCTCTTGATCTATTATTTTTCTTCTATGCTCAAATGTGAGGGCTTCTACTCTATCAATGGCTTTTTGATTTGCAATACTCGGTGATAAAGGTATTGCTCTCATCTCATTCAAACACTCAGCATTGTCCCAGTTCACATCCTCACTCGTCCACGTTCTTGCCATTGTTGCTACTGAATTTCCACATAGCGCTTGCAGTGCTAAAACCCTTTGGAATTATCATGGCTTTCATGAAGCTCAAATTTGAGAAACAATTGTGCTATAGGGATGATGACTTGATGAATTCTTAATAAAGTACAAATCAGAAAGCAACTTGTGTTTGCTTCTGAAAGAACTAGCATTGTTTCAAAGGATGAAAAAAATGAAGATCAAAATTTTTAGAGGGAATTAAAACTCTAATAGATCAATTTTTGAGGAGAAAAATGAATGGACAACTGAGTTCATAGATGCCATTTGTTTGCCAAGGGATTTTTGTCACACATTGTCAAAGATTTGAACAAGAGATGGGGAACAAGAAGTAGAAATTAAGGAGAAATAGCGGTGAGGATAGGGGAAGGCAATGGGTTAAAGCAATGTGTTCTAAGGATGGAGAGGCTGTGTTGGTAAATTTTGTAATTACAAACATAATCAAAATTATTTAACTAAGGGTATATTGATAATTATTAATAAGTTTTAAGTGATCTAAAGAAATTTCACATAATATACAAGGTCTTTAACATACCAAGTGAGTGTAGAAAATCCTATAGGATTGAGGGGTAAATTTGCAAAGATCAAGATTTAGGGGGTAAATTTGCAAATATTAATGTTTTGAGGGATACATATGAAAAAAACCATTTAAGTTATTAGATATTGAATAAATTCGTTTTGTGTTTTAGGAAGGCAGAGTGAGATTCATGCATACGAAACTACTTAATAGTGTTAAAAATACGAAGTGCAACTGGACCTTAATGGACGTTGATCTCCCTAAGTGATTAAGGCGATTCAGTCCCTTCTGGTTCTTTTATCTTTTCTTGTAAGCATGATGTTCACCATAGAGGGCTTCAATGAGAATTTGGCAAAGCACTTCAACCAGCTGACTGTATGAAAAGCAATTAAGTTATTCCAGAATTCCAAGCAGAGAAATAACTTCCCTCATTTCTATTTTATAGATATTTCTCTTGTTGCTTGAAATCATAGGGGACTATATCAACTTCTAATTGCAGATCAAATCATATGGAAAAGATGGGTGTCAAATGAAAAGGTCGATGTGAAGATCGATATTACTTGCTAACAAGATGGGGGACTTACTGGTCAACGTTATGTGAATATTGTATTGGTTTTAAGGAGCCTGTAATAGAACATTTTAATACAGGTGCAAATGGAGGATATGGATCGGACATGGTACTTAAGATATTCATTTCCACTTACTAATTATAGAAATGCTTGGATATGATTCAAATGGAATCAAATTCTAAGGTATTTGTATTTGTATTTGTATTCATGTAAAATTTTCGAATTCAAATCCAAAATCGAGTATCCGTTTTTGGATTTTTCGATTTCACATTGGAAGTTTGATCTTTGTCAAATATTCATGAATATTTATTGATTATTAAAGTATATTTATTTGTTATTAAACTATTTAAACTAAGAAGAAACATTTATTTGGTAAAAGAAATAGTATCAATTTTATAAAGAATTTGAGTTTTAAGTGGCATCTAAATTCACAATTGAAAATAATTCCTTTATAATTATGACGTATAATTATTTAATTTTAAATATTTGGTTAAACACAGATTTAAACCTCTTTAAGTCCTAGATTAGTATATAACTTAAGTAGAATGTGTGAGTGCGTTAAAAATGTGTAATACTACAAATATAAGAAATCAAAATTTTAAATGAATATCTGATAAGGAAATGAATTAAATATACATCTTGTTAAATTCTATTTGTATACGAATCAGGACTCTAAAACTATTTGTTTATTGGTAATTGAACTACTGAATCGAATGTAACCAAATAGTTAGGTGATCAATTAACGAACTATTTGTTAATTATTTGTGCTTTTTCCACCTCTAAGCACAAATATGAATACGCATACAGGTAGGGTTCAGTAAAGAAAACCCATATTCTTCATCTGTCAAACTAGGATACAGATATGGATTAGAAGTGAGATACAAAATGGATACGCAGATGACAACTATGATTGAAAAGTATAAATACCATGTGATACAAGAGCTATTTAAATAAAACAAAATCTTAGATGAGAGTCCATTAGTATGTTCTACGTATTAGAAAAGCTAATCTGGGATATGAGAATCATCAACATTGTTATCGCATCCATTTATTTAAGGTCAAAACGAGTGCAATTGTCTGATCGAGAATATCTGAATATTTGAATACATTTCCATGTATTTCACTTATATCCATATCATACCCAAAAAAAAAAAGGATATCCATGTTCTTATCCTCTCGGATACAATTAGTTGGAAACTTATATTCTGCATCCTATCAGATATAGCAATAAGTACGTTCATGGATCCATAAACTTTCGCTTCTCTACATTTTGTTTATAGTAGTTCTTTTATTTATGTGTGCTGATGTTTTAGTAAGGAGGTTTCATCGACTAGTTC
Organism: Asparagus officinalis; assembly: GCF_001876935.1. Lineage (NCBI taxonomy): Eukaryota > Viridiplantae > Streptophyta > Magnoliopsida > Asparagales > Asparagaceae > Asparagus > Asparagus officinalis. The sequence continues at coordinate 98,336,463 of NC_033797.1, read as the reverse complement.
ATTTCTTTGGCATTAGGTGAAAGCAAAAGGAAGAAAATTATTTTCTTGGAGGGTGTCACTATCAAAGCGATATAGGAGTACATCTCTACTGATGCATTCAATTCTTTCTTTATTTTATTTTTTCTACTAATTGGTATGACATGAGCATTTCAGATGAATATTGCTGCATTGTGCGACACTGAAACTAACATTTCTATAGTGCCCCCTTATCCAGATGCTAGAGAGTTTCTTCCATCTATTTATATTTCACTTTGTTTTCAATACCGTGTCATTATCCACACCTTTGTGTATTCTGTAAACCCATAGGTTTAGTATCATTGCTGGAAGCAAGGGTACAGACAGGGGACACATATATAATATATCGACTAGTCAATTACAATTTTATCACTTTTCTTTCTTTCCATTTTGGATGACACCACTTGGTCCTCCATAGACAGCCCTCTTAGAAATCCATTCAAGAGTTCTCTTTCTCTTTCTCTAGAAAAGTTCCTTCCGCTGAGAACTGTGGGTGACCCGAATAGTTGGAAGGTCCTAATATGACTCCTAAGGTCTTGGGGTCCGGTTCTCATATTAAAAAAAGGAGAGAGAGATTCCTTCTGCTGAGGAGAAAATTGAGAACATGTCTCTTGGTTTTTTTACCCTTATTCTGCATTCCCTTATTCTGCATTCCCATTGTAGGTTGTTCCTAACAAAATCGTGATATTGTCTCTTAGTTAGTATAACCTATTTCTCTACCCCGGTGGCATTTAGACGGCTCAAAATCTGATTTTTTTTTTGAAATAGAGGTATAGGTTTTGTTCTCAACAATTGTGGTGGAAGAAAAATGGTAATAATGTTATATTTGCATTTTTATCGACAGATCATATATTTTGGCTTTATATCCTCTTTTTTTAATAAAAATTATAATTGTTTTATGACTTGCAACTGATAATGAAACCTTAACAACCTTCTAAAATGGGATTAAAATACATCTATTATTAAGTGGACTTATTATAACATGTTGCATATCATAAGATGGATTTACATTGAAACCACAAATACATAAAATATAATCAGTTTTCTTGTGTTCATATTGAATCCATGTATCGTATGATATAAGATATGGGGATTACTGAATAGACATAAGTTTCATAATGACAGTGGCAAGGATATGTTCTATTAGAAGCAATAAAGATAGAATAAAATGTTAATTAATTAAATATATAGGTTCTCATTATCTACCTAAATCGATGAAATAATTATCCAGTGCATGTGTATTAAGTCCTTCACATGTTTGCAAAGGGTCTGAGATTTGTTGTTATAGTACCTTTTTATGTCAGCGGACTCCTTATTCTTTATATGTTGTGTCAACACACTATCTTTAGAAACTTTTGAAAGCTTTCATGGCTCCAACAACTTTCTTGTTTTTGAAACTTGATATGGATCCAGAGTTTCCCACTTGTCATGTAATTCTTGTGTTCTAGTTGTATTAGATAACTGACACGGACATGGTCTTCCAAAATTGATGACCGACTCAATTTGAACTGACTATAGCTCACAGTGACGGATCCACATTGGAGGAAGTGGGTTCACGTGACCCCACTTCCTCTAGGGGATCATGAACAGAGAAATATTTGCTTCAGGTTAGGTACTTTGAAAATTTTAAATTTAACACACTATTGCACATACCATTTCATGTACGCATTCAATAAATATTTTGTTTGGATCCTGCCTTAGCCAAAACTTCTCACTGTCAAGTTTCAGTACACCATAATTGGTGGTATCTATCTCAGTTAAATCTCATTTGGTTCTAATATGTACATACAAACATGTTGTAATTTTTTTCTTTACCATGTACAATTTAAGTGAAAGTTCTGGATTTGCCTTTGCAAGCAATGACTGCTAATGATACTGATCAAAGATATAATTGCCTCAGTGATTGTTTGATGACATATATTAAAAAGATTATTTGATAGTGGTACTTTTTCTAGGTATGAGAGCTCATTGAGGATAATTATAATTTTTATTTTATTTATTAATTATGGTGACACCACTTTCTAGAAATCCTAGATCCGCCAGTTACAGTTGAAACTTCCTTCCAAAAATAAATTATCATTGTTTTTGTGTCTCGAGCTACGTTTGGGAACATAGTTTTTTTTGTCATTCTAGGGTTATGCTTTTTATGGTTTAAGCATCTACATTTTGTTTGGTACTTGAATTAAGATACACATAAAAAAGAATGAGCTAACCTAAATTGACAATTCATATTGATGTAAATTTTCTTCAATTTGTATCCTTCTCATCACACTGCTTGCTCTGCTAGTGGTAATGATTAGACAGTGAAGCACTTCCGTTGTGTTAATTTACGATCATGTTTCATGGCTTACCTATGTGTTGTTTTGCATGTTTACTTGTATATTTTCCTTGACTCCTTCTGGATATGACTCGTCTGAATCATATATCTTTTGTTAGATAGATAGAAATAGAGTGCAAATCCAATTAAAAAATATATTAATTACATAACTATCTAATGTGATATCAAAGCCAACTCAATCCATTAACTAAGTTAGAGAACTTCCTGTCGCACTCTTTAAATTGAACTGGCCTTTTGAAGTTACAGAAATGGATTTCGGTTGAATCGATAACACAAGAATCCAAGACCTAAATTTTCGAATCAAATCGCATAAGAACAGTTTAACATCGTTCAAAATTGATCTCTTCTCGCTCTTAATCTCTTTTCGTATTAGATGCCATTTTCATCTCTTTCATTTCATTAATTTTCTATTTGGACAAATTTAGATATTTTGCAAGGCATGTTAAGACCCCTCTGAAACAATCCTTGCATGTCGATGTTTTTTTAAAAACTTAGAAACACTGTCTCAAGAATTTATTATGCACGGGAAGTTTAAAAAGGTTAATGTTTAAAATTGATATGGAATATTCACTTTTCTCTATAAAAGGCAACAATCTTATTAGCAAGGTTTTAAATATCGGATATCGGGAAAATATGGAACGATTGGAATTCATATTGGATTGCGGATACTAGGGAAGTATCGGGGATATGTGTTAAATATCAGAGTGCTATATTAGATGATGTGCACATATAATAAAATATCATAAAATATAATCTAAACATACCTAATAAAATTTAAGCATTCAAAGATATAAATGACATATGTTTAGGATCACTAATCAACTTTTTAATACAAATAAAAGTCCATACCAAATTGCAATATTTAATTGAGGCGATATGCCACTTGATATATTGGAAAATAATGATATGTCACCCAAATTTTCCATAAGTGGTATATTATTTTGCGACAAACCATATAAAAAAATATATTAGCGAACATATTAACGATATATCGGCCATGCCGAGGATATATTGCCTAAAATTGCCAAAAACGGTAAAGAATATATAGACCATATCATTTCGCGGCAAGCCTTGTAACAGGATATATTAGACTAGGTATTGGACCATGTCGGGGATATTTAAAACAGTGCTTATTAATGACATGTTGACGAGGGACAGTGCTATTGTATGGACTTTCAATGGCAGTCCGATAGCAAACAAGAAAGAGAAAAATTAGGACAAGAGGAGTAGAGATAGGTTTTTAAGAATCACTCCTTTAGCATCAGACTAATCACCTTTGCAATTTGTTGTCAAACCTAACTCACCAATTTCACGCCAGGTATTATCTCTCACCTTTAAAAATAGGGTTTCACACAAGAGGCAAAATTGCATCAAACATTCTAAAGAAATTATAATTTTTTCATGAACATCTTCATAATTTTATGGAAAAGAGTTATAAGTCTTGTAGACTTACAGATTAAACATCAAGAAATTAGTTCGTTATAGTAATTCTCGATATGCTAAAAAACTTTCCCAATAATTAGATTCTAACAAGAAAGAACGAATCAAACAAAATTCCTAAGTATAATTTGCCTTTTGTAGATAATGTTATAAGAACCTTTTTATTAAAATTAAAATTCTAATACTAAAAGAAGTGTTGCCATTATTTTTCTCCTTTTGTTTGTGATTTCGAAGAGAAAGTCATCCTACATCACATGTCATATGTAGTTTTATTTAATATAATCTTTTCATTTATTGTTACTAAAACAATATAATGCAAATCGTTTCTCTCTTCAAATAACTGGACACTAATCATCTCTAAATAGATTAGTGATACTTACGGGCAAGATTTTCCTACCTATTTTAGATGTGGGTCCTGAGCTCATATAATCTATGTTAACTGTATCCTTTTGAGAATTAGTTAGTAGACAAAATGGTGAAGAGAATGATGATTACGAACATATAACACAAGGCGTCATGTGAAAAATTGTGAACTGAAGCCTTCATATGCGTCATAGCTAGCTTTGATGCTCGTGGTTTTGTTTTAAGCTTTTGCACTTTTATTTATATCCTGAAATAGTCCATTCTTGGCATATTGGTTTGATGAACTAATTGTTACAGAAGATTGTTAGCTAGCAGGTACGTAGGTGAATTGTCCAAAACTCACAGCTTAAGGTTTAGCATCTAAGTCCAACTATCTTGCAACTAAAAACTACCTCTTGCAGGATTCCACGCTCTTTTTTGTGCAACTATCATGTTCCCATCTCTTGGACAGCCTTTGTGGTGTAGTTCCACTTGTTGCATAAGGAAATTACACAAGACTGCAATAAGTGGACAAGATTTCGTATCATGTGTACATTCTTCTTTCTCTGATATGGTTTTAATTGCCAGTATTTGCATTTTTTTAAGAATGCGTATACTGGCAAAATGCTGTATTTTTGAAATTTAAGTTTGAAAACAGTTATTATTATATTCTCCTTCGCTCATTTGTGAAAGGATTTGTTGCTTGAGAATGATTTGAGCCATTCAGTCAAAAGAAAGGTAGTTTTGCAATAATGTGGTACACACTTCTTGTTTGTAGATTCTCTTGATAAGGCAGCAGACCTTCGCCTGCTGTTGCACTTGGAGGAAAAGGATGTTGTTGATTCCATAACTGCTGTACTGAATGATCTGTACAAGCCTGGAGAATGGATAACCATTGAAAAGCTTCACGCAAAGGTTAGTAAAGATATTTCTATTTCTGATGTTTCTTTTTCTATGCAAAATGTTAAATAAAAAATCTTTAGGAATTGTCTGCTTAATATTGACTACATTTTATCATATTGACCTTGTTCATTCAAGTAGAACACTTAAAGATTGGTATAGGGACAGTATTGACACCTGTTAATACTTTTGGAAACTGGATTGACACTGTTGATATTCAGCTAATGTTGGTTTGTAAATTTTTGGATTTGCATAAAAGTTAGTATTTTAAGAAAAAAATTTAAACTCTTCCACAGTAATCATTAATAAAATCCTATGCTATAAATAACATATTTAACATCAAGCAGTAATATCATGCTGTACCACAAAGCACATGTGACATGAAACAACATAAACATATGAAATTAATAAACAAGAGAAATTAACAAATAACAGGAATTAGAAGTTCTGCCCACTGTTCTTGAAACTAACTGTTGAGTCTTAACATGTCATGATAAAAATGCGACTTAGAAAGACCAAAGTACCCCTCAACCATAAAAAAATGGATTTTTCGCAAAATGAGAGAGAGAGAGAGAGAGAGAGAGAGAGAGAGAGAGAGAGAGAGAGAGAGAGAGAGAAAAACGGCATCATAAATTGGCCGGGCTCTTCTTTTACTGGTGGGGTTCCTTTTTGACTGAAATGGGTTTTTTCACAAAAGGATATTTTGGTCTTTTCACATTTTACAGTAACAACGTTAGCGGGTTTTGTTGAGAAAAGTGTAAAAGTTTGGGGGTTGTGAGACACCCCATAGTTGTAAAGGTTAAGCCGAATTTCAAAGTTGAGAGGGTTATCTACTGCACCTACAAACTTGAGGGTGGTTAAGTTGATTTTTCAAAGTTGATGGGGTCATCTACAATAACCCCAACATTGAGGGGAGTTTATTCGAATTAAAATAGTTGAGGAGGGATTTTTTGAGACATGCCCCATAGTTGAGGAGGGTTTTCTAAGATATACACGGTAAAAAATAGTATAAACTAATCTAAAGACAATACTTTGAAAGCTATTGAGAACTGTTAAGTTAATCAGTATAGCAATTCACAAATCAGATCATGATTAAAGAGAGGCAAATTTAGCAATGCAAAGGATGAATGTTGAACAATCAGTTTGTTACACTGAAAGTAAAGCTTCTTAAATTTCTGAGACTACATTTGGTTTCTCTTTTTAATTCATTTATGGAGGGTTATTAACCCACATACCTTAAATCTTTCTCATTAGCTATTTTATCTTACAATATTTCATCAAAACCTCATCTAAACTTCATCAAAATTTCCAAGATATGTCAAATTTTGCTAATTTCCTTCACTATTTTAAAGTAAATTTCATTTAGTTTTATTTTCAAGTTCTTGGTACTGAAATTCTTATACTCTGATTCAATATTGGTGAAATCGTGGAAGTTGCTGACAATGATTCCTAAAAGAGATGCATAAAACTGATAATAATACTTGAGATTTTCAAAGCTTGGCTGGATGCATGACTCACACATTGTCATGATTATTGTTCGATCTTTTTAACAATGGTTGTATAAGATACCATACTGTGTGCATTGTTCTTGAGTGTTGACATGGAAGGTATGGGCAGTATGAACAACCAGTATTTTTGAATTATATTAATACATTGTAGAACCATCAAAGTCAATTTTATTTCTCATGTCCTTAAAATCTTGCAAGATAATCATATACATCACCCCGTTGCTGTCAGACGAAACTCTGTTACGCTGGTATCAGATCGCTAGTTGCATCATAGCTTTCGCTTTTTAAGTGTAAGGCTATGATATCAAACTTGCTGCATTTTTAGCCATTTCTTGCACATGGACTCAATATTGTCGTGATGACTTTTACATTGTGATGACTTTGTTATCTTTAGGCAATGGCGTCTATATTATATGTGCATAGGTACAACAGGAGAGCCTACTTTTATACTAGACATGTTTAGTGACGTGGTGTTGTCATCACATATCTGGGACAGTTAGTATAAATTAATAAAGCATGTTTTACATGATATATTCACATCTAATAGCTCTTGGCTCAAATGTTTTGGTTTGTGCAAAGACAGCATTGGCCATCCTATGATGTCAGAGTAAGTTAATCATCAATATGTTCACTAAACTTGCAAAAGTTCCCTTTGGAAATTAGTTAGTTTTGATTCTAGACTTCGAAGAATGCAGCCTTCTAAATTACTCAATTTGAGTGTGAATCTAGCCTAAGTGAGACTGTCCCCGCCTCCCATCTCTGTCAGCTACCTGAAAGTATTATAAATCAACTGTTTTCCTAGTTTATTTCAATTCCTTAAAGAAGAGGAACAGGAAAGCATGCAAAGATCAGCTGACAGGAAGCACACGGACTAATCTACCCATTTTCCATATATGTTAGCACTACTAGTCTATAACAAATGCAAGCCTTTTTAAGTATGTCATCACTGAGAATTAGCTTCTATGTCATCACTGAGAATAAGCTTCTCTATAAGCCTATGATTACTATTTTGATTTTCAGCATTCATTAAGGTAATAATTACACCGATGGAATTTCTCTTAGTGTTACAGAATTTATTTTCTTTCCTTTTAGTTGTTTGGGAGAAAAGTTGATCTTTTCCACCAAGTTTCGTTTGATTCTTTTTTCGCAATAAAGATGAAGAAACTCAAGTAAAAGATTGCCCCTAATAACCTGTTAGCTATTATCCATATGAGCAATTTTACCATCCTGCAGTAAAATATAGAGCAACAAGTTTAAAATCCGAAAAATGCTTAGAGGGTCACTCCCCAAAATACACATGACAAACATCAATTGTAGGACTTTCGTTTTGTCCTAGCTAGATCATTTTCTTGAAACTTTTTATGCATCCATCTGTTTTTCCATTGAACTTAGGTCAAGCACTTTAATATTTGTATGTGTTCTTCTGTGCTGATTTTGACTTTAATCTTTTTTTTCCCCCCTTCTCCTTTCCTTTTTTGAGACTTGATACAGCTTGTCGAAAAATATGGGAGTTTGTGGGACCCAAGCAGAGTGAGAAGGTACCTGGTCACCGACCAGTTGCCAGGTGATACTACCGGGAAACCATGGAGTTATCTCTTGGCCTTGCTCAACAAGTACCCTGATAGCTTTGTGATCACTACTAGGTCATCTGACAAGGGGACAATCGAGTTTGTCTCCTCAGTTTCCCTAATCTCCTAAGGTATTTATTACATTTCCATCTTCAAAATAATGTTTTCATAGAAACAAACTTGTTGCAGGTTTGTGAGCTTGTGCTGTCTCTCTATGTATAGTAAACTCGAACCCAACCTGCTGGTGCAAAACTTTTGTTCTGGCTCCTTGTGGGTTTCCTCGGTCTCTCTGTTCTGTACTAGATAATGAAAACTATTAGTTTAATTAACTCGTTCTGCCTGTAAATTATATGTCGAAGGCTAAATGCCACTTCTTTTGTCGCGTTAGTCCAAGAGAACCAGCAAATTTTCAAGAAAGAAATTGCAGCATCTTCAATATGAAGTAGGTAAATGATGATGGCTTGTGTAGCCTGTCTATTACTTCGTTTAACAGGAAAATACGTCGAACTTGCATACTCAGCCAATAAAGCTAGAGGGAAACTCCTACATCAGTCTGGTTCCTTCCATTCTTTTATCTTATCAGAAGAGCTTTTTCCATGGATAATGAGTGAAATGGCCCCATGATTGCTTGTAGGACATTATTACTATAGCTTCACCAATTGCAGTCATTTCTAATTTGCACTTAAAAAAGAATCATAACTTTATTGTAGACAAATCAACGGCTGGGATAAATGTGATGGTATCTCCACTATTTTTATTTATTTATTTATTATTATTATTGTTTTTGTGGTGGAGAAGATCCTAATCTGATATATTGTTAGAATCCGTAATTAATTCATTGACGGCTTCTTCTATCATTTGATAAATACTAAAGTAATTAAAATGCCACCAATAATTAAAATGAAATTCAAAAATTAAAAGAAGAGGTCTTACTTGAATAATTGTTGATTGAATAATTTGGATTGGTAAGCGTTGAACATTAGTGGATTTTTAAAAGTAACTAAAAGAAACTAGCTAGAAGCCAGCTGTTCGAGGAATGATCACCTATTAGATAAATACAAAATAAAAGAGTTTTAAGGAAAAATATACTGATCCCTTGCTTAGTAACTAAAGGTCCTATTTGCCAAAGATTAGCTAACATAACCTGTTTATAGGTCAATTTTTTCTGAGGTGCGTGGTAGGCGTGTGATAGGTTCAATCGCATTTACTCTTGTTTTCTGTGGTGTCATGATCCTACCACTCGCTCGTAGGATGCATTTTACGGCGTACGTGGAAGAAGATTCGAACTCCGACGCCTACGAAAGCCAGTAGAAGGTTGCTGGACGAGCTCGCATGGAATCGTCCTACAAATGCTTACTCGCTTTACAAACAAATGTTTAATATTTTGAGATCGAAGAGGGTACTTCTAGTTTTTACGCAGTCCTAGCTACTAATTTGTCACCTTGCTAGAGATTAATTCTCAGAGGAAATGATCTTGTTACAAGGGGCTCTTCTTGGCTCTTCTTGGTATGAGAGAATGAACGTGAGCACCCCAGAAACCTAACAGCACTCTCCTCGCCCGTTGGGTTAAGGATCCCATTAATCTGAGAGTCTAGAATCCGGATCATTAATCTTGTTCATGCCACTTTCAGCTCAACTATCGGAGAAGAAGCTGATCATAATACTACGGGTTGTAAATCTTTCTTAACAGGCTGAATATTTGGTGCGGCGGGAAAGATTATCTTGTTAGGACACAGTTCATACAATAGCTCTTGTTTGAGTAATAACAAACTCTCATTCGGTACTAATATTTGTTTGAGATAATATAGATTAGTGCAAAAGTTGATTCCAGCCTTCTCGCCATCGATAGTGGACATTCGATGGGAAGAAAGGGCTCATCGATGGTCAATATGCGTCATCGATGGTCTTACGCTAGAGAATTTTATATCAACGATAGGCCTCTCGATCATCGTTGGGGCCTCGATATCATCGATGGTCAAGAGGCACTATCAATGGTAAACACATCAGAATTGTAAATTTTCAGATTTAATCTTAGTTGTTCATTGCTTCATATATCTCCAATCTCTGTCAAGTTTATGATATCTCTTTCCTGATCTATTGTGGAGTTTATATCATTGAGAGAGAGAGAGAGAGAGAGGGAGAGAGAGAGAGAGAGAGAGAGAGAGAGAGAGAAGAGGAGAGTTTTAGGGTTTTAATTTGCAAGAGATTTCATTGAATGATTTGACCACTAGAGCCTTGACAATGTTTTAATTTGTAAGAGATTTCATTGAATGATTTGACCATTAGAGCCTTGACAAACTCATACCCACCGCGCACAACATCTTCAGATCTTTACAGCAAAGAAAGTTGCCCTTGGATTGATTCTTTACACTGTTCTTTATCGAGCTACGCTTATATTCACGGAAGGACAGTTTGTTCAACAAAAGGGCTGTAAGATGTTTCTTGATATTTTGAGCATTAAATGTTATTGTTGGTTTTGCTTTGAACTTATTTTTACAACATGCTCAAGCTGTATTAATTGAGGGTTGGGGCTAGCTAGGGGTAGGTGTTACTCATTATGGAGAGTTAGGTTAGATAACTGGTTTCAGTTAGATTCTAGGGTGTGGTTTTGTAAGCCTACTAAATCATGTTTGTGATCCAGGAAAACTCTTTTATACTTTTAGATTGTTGTCCAACTTCAATTAGGGCAATGTGCCACCACGTAGGGTATTTTTAGTGCATTGTTAGCTATATCGTCCATCGTCATAACTTAGGCTCTGTTTGGCAAAACTAGCTGAAAGCTGCGAGATTATAGCTGAAAACTGTCAAACTAGCTGAAAGCTGTGAAATTGTAGCTGAAAGCTGATACCTGTGTAGCTAGCTGATTGACTAGAGCTGTTTGGCAAAAGAAGCTGTACAACTAACTTAAATTTGTTAAATGATTAAAAAGGACATGCAATATTATTGATATAAAATTAGAATTATCAGGGGCAAAAACGGAAGAAGAAAAATTGGCAGCTCTTTCCCAAAGACAAACGCTACTTGAGGTAGCTTTCCAAAAGCTACTTGCAAAAGACACAATCTCCAAAATAATCTCCTCCTATTTTTTGTCACCAAACAGCTCTACTAGTTTATTGACCAAGTCAATAAGACACAATCTCTTAAATAAGACACAATCTTTTGTTGCCAAACAGTGCCTTATTCACCAAGCGGGTTATCATTAGGAATTTGATCCAAAGTTGATTGACCAACGAGTGTTGGCCAAGAAGATTGATAATTCAATATAGGACACATTCTGCTCAAATACAAAATAATAACATAGATGAAATAACCAATAATAAATTAATTTAACAACTCAGACATATACTTAACGTTAATTTCTAATTTAGTTTAACATCTAGAATTTAATATTAATTGTTTCGGACTTTTTCAACAGTAATATCTTAGATTTAATACGTACGACGTATAAAAAAAATATTTATTCCTCAAATTTAACTTTTTTTAAACAGTAATGTCTTAGATTTAACACGTATGATGTATAACAAATATCTATTCCTCAAAATTAACTTTTTTAAACAGAGATCAAACAACTTTATCACAAATAAAGTGATAACTTATAGGTTTTGGGATTCTTTCTCTGTGTTTTGTGTTGGGAATATTAGCTGTTTAGATAATAATTAACACGAAATTATGTTTTGGACAGACGATTAATATCAGATAAAAGCAGATTAATATTTTATCACAGAAATGAAATTAGTTGTAACGAAAAATAAATAAGGTTAGAAATACGGTCTGATGGTCGAGGCGTGCAAGACACTGTCCCAAGAATCTAATTGCCCCCTCTCGTACAGGGCTACGCGGCAATAGTTCTCGGAGATACAACGACCTTCGGTCAGGTGACTTCATTCTCGTCGGCATGAGCTTCAAGAAGGCTTTGCGAATTCTTCTCGACCTGTTTCTTCACAATGTGTTTAACCCTTGCATATACCGGTCTTTATATAGATTGAGAGTCGTGTCCGTTATCGCACAAATCCCGCTAATCGTTTCGTCATTTAAGTCCATAAATCTGTAATTAATACATTTTAATTACTCGCCCATTTATCCTAGCCGTTACAAAATATTTATCACGTGTTTTAATTATTCCAATTAGAAAAAACAAAATATAGCAGGTTAAGAGCCCCTCAATCCGGAGCTGTATTCGTGTTCGCAGGTCGTGTGCGCCTAATTATTCCAATTAGCAAAAACAAAATATAACAGGTTAAGAGCCCCTCAATCCGGAGCTGTATTCGTGTGATTTAAATAAATTTTTCTGGTATTTAAATATTAAATATTATTTTTCTAAAAGAGTATTTGTATTTTCCCCAGTTTTCTACGATTTAAAAATACGGTATTATAATATTTTAATGGTTTTGCTAATTATAAATTTAGCTGTTCGGTAAAACTTTTTAAATTAATAGTTAATTATTCATTATTGTTATTATTATTGTGACCATAAAATTTTAATATTTACTTGAATAATTTTTCTTGTATATTTTTTTAGAGGGGTATTTTCCATGCGTTTTTCCCCTCACCGGTATATCACTCTGCATCTCTCTCTCTCTCTCTCTCTCTCTCTCTCTCTCTCTCTCTCTCTCTCTCTCTCTCTCTCTCTCTCTCTCTCTCTCTCTCTCTCTCTCTCTCTCTCTCTCTCTCTCTCTCACTTCCCCTAAATCACTCCCTAATTCACTCCCTAAATCCCGCACTCCCATCACCTCGTGCTTCCCCCTGAGATTCCCCTCTCTCCTCTTAATCCTCCTCTCACGTCGCTCTCTCACTCTCTCTCTATCTCTCTCTCTCTCTCTCTCTCTCTGAATTCCGGAATAACGAAGGTGCGGGCTAATCGGGAGCCCCACAATGTTTACAAAGGGAACAATGCCCTTCGTGTCTCATTCATTCTACAAATAATCCAACCATTGGAGCTGATAGAACTCCTTGTCAGCTTTCCAACGCATTTGGAATCACTCAGATCCGAGTTCAGACAAAGAAATTGCAGCGAAAACAGTCAAACGGGCATTGAAAACATCTCAAGGCTGAACTGAGGCACCTACGGTGTCTCGGCAAGACACCCGAAGGGTGTCTCGGCCAAGACGAGACACCCCAAGGGTGTCTCAGCGCAGATTTGACCCCTTTAAGTGGTTTTAACCGCTCCGCAACCCCTCATGCCTATAAATACAAGCCTTAGGCCTCATTTTTTCAGATCTGGAATTCTCGTGCCTCGATGAAGCCCTGCCGGATTGAAGACTTAAAGTGCACAGATTTCAAGAGGGAGGAGGAGAGATCGGATCTAGTTCTTCAACGCAAGAGAGTTCTTCGTCAGATTTACATCACCCGCACCCAATCATTAGTATTATCCCGTTGTGGTAATACTAAGAAGAGCAAATATCTCGCTTTTATCGAGATAGGCACTACAGTTTTCTCGATCCCTTCGCGGATAGACGAAGCTCTGCCTAATTTTTCAGCAATCAGATCTGATCGACGGTGGTCCACGGATAAACCCCGGCACAGGCAAAGACACCAACGCAAGCAGAAGACCGAAGAACGATCTCTGCGTTTGTTTGATAAAGTTGTAAACTTTTTATTTTCATTGTGTAAGGAGATCTTATAAAAAGATCAACTTTTCTTTTATTTTATTCGAGTTTATTGTAACGACTAAAGTTGTAATAGATTCGATAGCAATGAAAACAGCAACTTTCACAGCAAACAAACTGGCGACCACAGTGGGAGCCAACAGCTTTGCTGCTGGAGCTGTCGTGCCGCAGCCGACGATCAAGATCCCGGTGCTCGAAGAGGTCGAATACGAGTTCGACCAGCAGAAGTTCGAGGAGTATGTCTCCTCCTCCTCCTCCAGATCCGCCTCTCCTGGCAAGCGCAGGAGTGCCTCCTCCTCCAGATCCGCCTCTCCTGGCAAGTGCAAGAGTGCCTCCTCCTCCAGAAAGATCTGCTGGTCTTCAGATCTGAAGATCCAAGAAGACGATCTCTCCGCCACTGTCGCTGTTGCATCTTGCAATGATCCACCGGCGTTCAATGAAGCCAAATTTGCAGATCTGAACTCCTTCACGATTAAGGAGTCGACTGCTGAAGGCGCGCCAACTCTATCAAAGAGAGCACGTCAAAGGAAACGACAACGCCTCGCGCGCCAATTCGCCAAGGCTTTGGATCAGATGGATGGTCTCCATTACCAAGCAGATCTGGAGCTCAGAAAGCGCCAAGTGGCTAATCTGTCGCCACGACCAGCATCAGAATCCTCCTCTCGATCTCCAATTAACGGATGGGTTTGTGTCCAAAGAACTCGCTCTACTCTCGAGGAGCGAATCCAGAAGCGTCGCACCTTGCTTGCGGATGCCCGGACCCTTGTGCGAAAAGCACAAGAAATGCAAAAGGAAGAGGCAGTTAAGAGATCGCCGAGATCCAAACAAGTTTGGGTGCCAAAAGCCAAATCAGCGCCTAAGGCAAAAGCAGGCGACGTTGCTTTTCGGCCTTCGTCAACTTTAGATCCCGAACCTCCGGTAAGGCCCTACCACAGCGTGGATTTCCCCAAGTTCAGGATTCCTCTGAAGGATCGTATCGGTGCCCTACCCGAGAATCGAGGAAAAGCGCTTGTTAAGGAAAGCTGGAGATCGTTGAAGGAGCTTCGAGCCAACATCCGGACTGGGGGTCGTACGCGACCTCATAACAAATTGATTTCTGCAACGGCCCGCTTGGCGGTGCGTGCAGAAAATTAGGAGCCCGTTAAGGTTTCACCCTCACAAAGGTGTGATTCCAAACGTGCGACTCTTGCAGACGCCAACAAGGCAATGTTTACTCAGAGGAAAACACGTCAGACAGACGAACGACCGTAACGTCGATGAGTTGTACTATCGGGCTAGGGGTACGAATAAATCTCGAAAGAGAAGTACCCGGGAAGCGGACTCTCACTGTCCGTGTATCAAAATTATCAGGGCAGTATTATCAACGTGTAGCTGCCCCAAGACCGCTCCGCAGAGGGTCTCGATATTCAAGAGAATCTCCGATGGAACGACGAAGCCCAAATCAAGGCGTTTCCACCAAAGAGGATCGGTTGCTCGAGATGATGAATTCCCAGAAGTTACCATCAACATGGTCAACAAGGGAAAATCTCCAATTGTTTCAAGTGGTTCCGACCTTAATTTCTCTCCAGGAAGCAGAGTCAATTCGGGAATAACCCAACGAATATCTCAGCTTCAGCTAGAAGCCATCGGATATAACGATTACCCGGGGATCTGCGAAGGAATCCATTCTGATGACGAACTCTCGGATTCTTATTCCGCACTCGCCTCCGACGATACAACGTCTAGCATAGGACAAGCTCAGGAAGTGTTCATGATCAACACCGAGCAAATAGCCAAAGTCATTGAGGATGCTCTACCCAGACAGAAAGAAGCATTTAAAAGCGAAATGGAAATGGCTATGCAGGAGATGAGACAAATGCACGACCAACAAATCCGAGCTTTATCGAATCAGCTAGTTGAATCCAGCCATCGCGCCCAGAACGCCGCAGTTGATAGCGATCCAGAAGTGGACGAAATCATCATGGCCGACGCACCTCTCAAAAATACTGGGTATGGTTCAAATGCACACCCTACAGATAACAACGCTGGGGGTGGTCCCACCAAAGATGATAATGCTGGGGGTGGACGCATTATTCCTTTCAGAAATTGTCCAAAACATGATATAGGTGAGGATGAAAAGATGAAGGATCTCGAGAGCAAAATTGATGCCCAGATGTCTGTTCGAGAGGTAAAGAAGACCGGGATTCCATGTCCTTACCCAAGAGAATGGGAATCGATCCCGTATCCGGCGAAGTTCAACTTGATCAACTTCACGCCATTCGACGGGAAGGGTTCCCCCGCTCAGCATCTGATTTATTTCAAGTCCCACTTGGGGGTGATCTCTGGCAACGAGCCTTTGATGGTTCGGTCATTCGTTGGCACCCTTCGCGGGCCTGCTTTCGATTGGTACCGCCGTCTCAAGCCCGGAAGCATCAACAGCTGGGAGGACCTGGAAAGCATGTTCCTCACTCATTTCTTCGATGATGACGCCGAAGTGTCGATCAGAACACTCTTCGATGAGAAACAAAAAGACGGAGAGTCGGTGGATACCTTTATCAAACGCTTCCGCAATCAGGCAATGAACTGCAAGGATCCCGTCACGGAGGAGTTCGTCTTGCAGACCTGTCATAATAACTTGTCCATTAACATCTTGGACGTTATGGGAGTAGAGCCGCTCAATATCTGAAAAGAGTTGAATCAATTTCATCAAGCACCATATCATCTACCGGCATGGTGTCCCGAGACGAATCGTACATGACAACAGTCCTTAATTCGTCATCAATGCATTCATCAAATTTTGCGAAAAATTCAAAATTCAGGACATCTCGTCGACAGCTTACAATCCCACAGCGAATGGATTGGCCGAAGCCTTCAACAAGACTATCATAAAGCTGTTATCAAAACTTGTGAAAACTAATAAACGAGACTGGGATGACAAGCTTGGCGCGGCTCTATGGGCCTATCGGACCACGGTGCGCACACCGACGGGAGCAACCCCGTATTCACTGGTATACGGATGTGAAGCTGTTCTTCCATTGGAGATTCAAATCCCGTCGCTTCGAATTGCCCTCGCGACTCAAATGACGACCGAAGAGCAACATCAGAAGCGCCTTGAAGAACTTGAAAGGCTAGATGAGAAGCGTTTAGAAGCTCAACAACATATCGAATTCTACCAAGCCAGAATCTCTCGAGCTTTCGACAAAAAGGTTCGACAACGAAGCTTCAAAGAGGGGGATTTGGTTCTAGCTGAAAGGCGGCCTATGATCCTTAACTCCAAGAAGAAGGGCAAATTTGAACCCAAATGGGAGGGACCATTCGTAATAGAGATAGTCTATTCGAGTGGCGCATATCGTTTAGTCACCAAGGACGGCGACCGGCTTATGATGCCGATAAACGGCAAGTTCCTAAAAAAATACTATCCTTAGTATCTTCAGGATAACCAATGTATCGGGAAGTTCCCAGAAGAACATCATATGAGGTATTCTTAGGGATAACCCAATCATTGTAGAAGTGATGAATAAGAAATTCTTGCTCGAATTCAGAACATTGGAACGTTTCTTCTTATTATCAAAATTCTCTAACTCTTATGAGTTATTTTTGTGAGATGAGATACAATCCTCTTGTTTGTGTCAAAAGTTGCCTTTTCCATTGTTTTCAAACCTGTTACACCGTTTATCGATTACAAGTTCAAACTGAAAAGAGAGTTGATCTTTTTATAAGATCTTCTTACAACGAAAAATAAAGATTACAACTTTATCAAACAAAACGCAGCAGTAGTTTATCTCCCGCTGCTTTGCGTGGGATCTTTGCCTGTGCCGGGGACGCGTTAGTCCGTGGACCACCGCAGACCAAAGCCGATCGACAATATAATTACGCTCTTGTTTCACGAGGGAAACAATTACGGAAGCGACAATCACGACCAAGCGAGATTGTGGCTCTTCTCGAGATTAAAACCAAGTTAATCCGGAGGAAAGAAGGGAAAAGAATCACAAACCTTTCGAAGGGGCTTTTTTATGAAAGTGTTCGCCAAGCTCTGATGATTCTCCTCTGAAATTCGTGGTTGACTGGTCAATTTGACAGCACCTCGCCTTCTTAATCTCAGATCTCCGATCCCCTTGAAAGAAGACCTTAGGCTTCTATTTATAGGCTTTTTGAGATGTGTCTCCTAGTAGGAATTGATGTTTAAACGTTATCTGCAGTTTATAATTGTTCAAACGTGTTTATGGATAACCTCAGAGCAGTTGGAGAGGTTTTGGGATGAAAGAATCCTTAAAAATCATTGAAATCCGTGTTTGGGGAGGTTTTGTATCCAACAAGAGTCCTGGTGACTCGGGACTGTGCGAGTCAGCATTTGGTGACTCGGCACTGTGCGAGTCAGCTTCTGGTGACTCGGAACTGTGCGAGTCAGCTTCTGGTGACTCGGAACTGTGCGAGTCAGCTTCTGGTGACTCGGAACTGTGCGAGTCAGCTTCTGGTGACTCGGAACTGTGCGAGTCAGCTTCTGGTGACTCGGAACTGTGCGAGTCAGCTTCTGGTGACTCGGAACTGTGCGAGTCAGCTTCTGGTGACTCGGAACTGTGCGAGTCAGCTTCTGGTGACTCGGAACTGTGCGAGTCAGCTTCTGGTGACTCGGAACTGTGCGAGTCAGCTTCTGGTGACTCGGAACTGTGCGAGTCAGCATTTGGTGACTCGGAACTGTGCGAGTCAGCATTTGGTGACTCGGAACTGTGCGAGTCAGCATTTGGTGACTCGGAACTGTGCGAGTCAGCTTCTGGTGACTCGGAACTGTGCGAGTCAGCTTCTGGTGACTCGGAACTGTGCGAGTCAGCTTCTGGTGACTCGGAACTGTGCGAGTCAGCTTCTGGTGACTCGGAACTGTGCGAGTCAGCATTTGGTGACTCGGCACTGTTCAAGCTTCTAAGCAATGTTTCGTGATTCTTCCAGCTTCTTTGTTTTGCGTACGCTTCGTCGCCTTGCTGATTTTGTATGAATTCCTTTGACTTGGATAATAACGTTTATCGTCTTTTCCTTGTCTTGCACTGTGTTTGAGGACCTATGGGCAATTTTTAACGCCTACAGATACCCCCTCCAAAGTGTTTCAGTCTCGTTTCTTTTATAGAGGAGCCTGAAATACTTTGGATATGATAGGCTATATTTGCAGAAGGACCTGTCATGGGTTTCATTTCTTGACTCCTTCAGCCCTCAATCTATTCAGAGTTCTGTCGAATAGATGAAGTTTTTACGACTCTGCGTTTATCGTCTGACCGCTGTTGAAATCTTAAAACTAAACGGCGTCGCTGATTTAACGTTGAGTTGACCCTCGTTGTTGGGGAATTCCCATCTGGTGACGTCTTGATAGACATTGACCAAAAGTCATGCATTTGAAGCAGAGAGGACCAGTTTATACTCGTATACTCTTGGGAGTTCTGAAAGTTAGTTTAGCCTCATATACTTATCGGAGGTTGTCGGGTTATCCTTAAGAATATTGTATACGATATTCTCCAGGAACTTCCCGTCGAGGGTGGGAAACAGTTTAAACTCGTATACCCATTGGAGTTACGATTCTTTCATTGCAACGCGTTGACTGGCGTTGACCTAGGGTTACGCATTGACCGGCGTCGACCCTAGGGTTCTGAACGTAGTATGTTGACTTTTTGATCGTAACGCGTTGACTGGCGTTGACCTAGGGTTACGCGTTGTCCGGCGTTAACCCTAGGGTTTCGAATGTCGTTGGATGCTCAAGTCACGAGACCAACTAATGAAGCTGATGCATCAGTGACTCTCGTATTTATAGGATTTTTGACAAACCCTCAGCCATCAACGGGTTTGATAAGCCTTTACCGACTACCGTTTGAGTCGGGCTAGCATGCGGATTATCTAAATCCGTTCCGCATGTGACGTTGTGCTAAAGGAATGAACTCCCTTAGACTTGATGCTACAACTTCGAATATGTAGACTTCGCCATTGTTATGGGAATAGGCTACCCAGCAACGTGTTTTAGACGCTGACTTATCCCTACTTAGGTTTCGGGATAAAATTCCCCAGAATCGAACTCTGGTGTCTTTTTCTTCGGAGAAAGACTAAACCGGCGACGTGTGTTAGGCGTCGGCATATCCTTTCTTAGGATTCAGGATGAAATTCCCCAGAATTGAGCTCTGGTGTCTTTTTGCACGGAAAAAGACTAAACCGGCAGCGCGTGTTAGGCGCAAACTTATCCCTGCTTAGGATTCGGGATAAAATTCCCTGTACCTGTGAGGCACAGATTTTGAGAGTTGAAAAAGGTGGTGTCTTCTCTTGGGGCAAAGACGAACCCGAAATAGGAGAGGAAGAATTTTATATCCTATCTCCCGACACTGAAGAAGAAAAATTTTATATTCTATCTTCAGACGGAAAGGAGACTCGAGGTGGGATCTCCACCCCCAGAATCCGGAAAGGTGAAACTAAGAGGGGGATCTCCACTCCGAGAATCGAAAAGATTCAGATAACCCTAACTGTCGGAAGGTTTGATTACCGAACTAAAGATGAATTTCTCATTTATCGAGAGTGAATCATGGTTTTGACCCTAACTGTAGGAAGGTTTGGCCAAACAGGAGTTTGAGGTGACCCTAACTGTAGGAAGGTTTGATCACTCGATTTGAAAGTGGACCTCTCGTTCATTGGAGGAATCGAGAGGGGATTTTGACTGTGGTCCTAACTGTAAGAAGGTTTGACCAATTGGGAGATTTGAGACGATCCTAACTGTAGGAAGGTTTGATCGCTCGATTTGTGGACCTCTCGTTCATTGGGGGAATCGAGAGGGGATTTTGACTGTGGTCCTAACTGTAAGAAGGTTTGACCAAGTGGGTGTTTTGAGACAATCCTAACTGTAGGAAGGTTTGATCGCTCAATTTGTGGACCTCTCGTTCATTGGGGGAATCGAGAGGGGATTTTGACTGTGGTCCTAACTGTAAGAAGGTTTGACCAATCGGGAACTTTACGTCCAGACTCTAACAGAGAGAGTGTTGAGTGCACAGACACGGTGAGAATTTGAATGGGAGTTCTTATTCATTACATTGCTGTGGTTTTGGGAACTTCCCATTACATAAATCGTCCACCCCCAGTTTCCTCTGCGGAACTGGTTCGGACATTATTATCAGTTACCTAACCGGGTTATCCTTAAGAATATTAGCTTAATATTCTCCAGGAACTTCCCGTCAAAAGTGGGGAAACAGTTTAGACTCATATACCTATTGGAGTATGCAGGGAGCAGTTTAACCTCTTGCACCTGTTGGAGGATTGAGAAACAGTTTATACTCGTATACTCTTTGGAGTTTTAAGAAGCAGTTTATACTCTTATACTTATCGAAGTGGTGCCGTTCTCAACTGGCTTACCTTAGCGTTATGACGCCGGCTTCAACCAAGGTCTGGATGATATTCTTGAGAACGAAGCAATCCTTGGTGGGATGAACGATCCTCCTATGGTATGCACAGTACTTTGGGTCCGTAGTGTTGT
>NC_033797.1:98313963-98314275 GCF_001876935.1 Asparagus officinalis | reverse complement strand
TGCTTCGCCTGCTCCCTTTGCCGCATCGGGGATAGTCCTGACGACTTCAAAGGATGCTCCTCCACAGTCTGGTGTGAGGCTACAGGCGGGGGCTTCGACGACCTCCACGATCGTACCAGAAGGTAATCTTTAACACTATGCCCTCGGGCGTAAGGTCGAATCCGCACCACCTGACGTTTGTGTCAACTTAATGTAGGTACCATTGAGAGAGTAATCTCCATTCCTTCCGACGAAGAGGAGGGGAGTGGAGACGAAGAGGGGCTTGGTGGCTCAGGTAAGAGTAGGATCTAGCGTTGTCGATCCGTTCATGCT
>NC_033797.1:98312651-98312963 GCF_001876935.1 Asparagus officinalis | reverse complement strand
AGTTTATACTCGTATACTTTTCGGAGTATTAAGAAGCAGTTTATACTCGTATACTTTTCGGAGTGTTAAAAAGCAGTTTATACTCGTATACTTTTTGGAGTGTTCTTTAGGTTCGAATAATCTGAACCGGCCAAAAAATGTGCCAAAAAGGCAGTATTTGGGTTCAAAATCTCTCCAACCCTTCCAAATATATGGTAGAGTGTTAAATAGGTGAAGGAATGAACCGTAGGTTGATCAAAAGTTGTTCCACTGTTTAATTCAGCTCCAATTTGAATTCTGGTTCAAATTTGGTTCAAACTGGTTCAATTTGGC
>NC_033797.1:98311338-98311651 GCF_001876935.1 Asparagus officinalis | reverse complement strand
TTCTAGAATAACTCTTTTTCCTCGAAATAAATTCTTTAACAAAATATTATAATTTCTTTAAAATAATTCCATTTATCAAAATAAATTCTTTTAATTTATTATAACTATTCCAAAAATAATATTTATCACATATCTATGATTTAAATCAATATTATTCACCAAACAATCCACACAGATAAATATGTTACAATTAAACTATGCAAATAATTCATAATAAATATAAATATTCAAACTTTGAAACAGGGAGAGCGGGATCTTGTCTCGAGTTTTTGTCGAATGAATTGACGTTGACGGTGCGGGTCGGATCTGACAC
>NC_033797.1:98310025-98310338 GCF_001876935.1 Asparagus officinalis | reverse complement strand
AATGCAATGATGACATCGGCGGTCGACCGTGGAAATCTCGTGGTCGACCGCGAGGCACAAAAAAAATTGATAACAGGGTTTTAAAGCTGGCGGTCGACCGCGGCGGTCGACCATGAAAGTCTCTGGATGAATCACGGTCGACCGTCATGATCGACCGCGGGCATATAAAGTCCAAACTTGATAATTTGAACATGGCGGTCGACCGTGGCGGTCGACCGCAAACTGACATAGTCTGAAAACCTGTTTTTGGGCTGATTTTGAAAATACTTTAAAAATAACAAATCAATTCCAAAAATAATAAAACTTTGGAAAA
>NC_033797.1:98308711-98309025 GCF_001876935.1 Asparagus officinalis | reverse complement strand
CATGGAGTATATATAGGCTCATGAAACAAGCCCAAAAATCCAAGAAAACCAAGCAAAAAGACAAAATAATGGATATATCAAAATCTGGAAAATATAGCCGTTATGCTACAGTAACCACGTCCAGAGAGTTTGGCGATCGACCGTACCAGTCGACCGCGGGTACTGTAGCACTGCATTTTCAATAAAAAAATAGTAAAACAGCTCCAAAAAATATGAAATTTTGTGGGAAGGTTGTAGACATGTATAATAACATGTTAGAGAAATAATTTCTGAAAAATCATTTCCCAGTTGAGAGAAATAAATGTTTGAACACA
>NC_033797.1:98307394-98307711 GCF_001876935.1 Asparagus officinalis | reverse complement strand
CATGAAGCAAAAGCTTAAAAGAGGAAATGATTGAAGCCCAAAGAGCATCAAGCAAATGATGGCCCAAAGATGAACTCAAAGAATCAAGACCGGACTTGAGGTGGAGTTGTTGCAACTTGGATTCTCACAAGAAATAAATGAATGGCTCTTCAAATTGGGCCGGGCTTGTTGAGTTTTAAAAAAAAAATATCAAATGCAATTGGTCATTGGATCAAGAATGACCGGACCTGCTGCGTTTTCCTCAAATGCAAGTGGATCAAGAATGAACGGTTGTCATTGGACTTGTGTGCTTGGGTTGCTGCATTTAATTCCAAAAG
>NC_033797.1:98306051-98306394 GCF_001876935.1 Asparagus officinalis | reverse complement strand
AGCTTTCATTGTGTTCTCATCCATATTAGAGAACAATCATTTGTTGTATTCGTGCTTAATTGTGAGATTAACTTTGTAATACACTTGTACACCGAGAGAAGTGTGTGGTACAAGTCAGGGATCGTCCCAAGAGGAGTGGCGTCAGTTGACGAACCTAGGGAGAGGTTGTATTCGAGCACTTGTGGGAGACACGTCTAGGTCCAACACTTGAGAGGGTGTAGAGTGGGATTACAAGAGTGTTGATTGTAAAGATTTCGGTTAGCCAGAAAACCGAGTGTGAGGTGTAAACGTTGTTCGGGTAAGCGTAGAAAACCCGGTTGTGTTAGTGAATTTCTCCCCGGGA
>NC_033797.1:98304703-98305051 GCF_001876935.1 Asparagus officinalis | reverse complement strand
CGCTGTCCGTGTTGAGATCCCATCGTCCAGCAGCCCCGCGCCGCCGACGTCGATTTGTTCGACACGTCGAGGCAAGATCTCGCCTTTCAAGTAGATGTTTTACAATTATTATTGCTTAAATGTTTAGTTAGATAAATTATTGTTGTTAATATGCATATTTAGCATGGAATGATGTAATATGGTATTAGATAATTTTTTTAGTAATAAGTAACGAGATATTTTACTGTATTTATGTCTGAAAATTTACGAGCACGAAATGATAAACGTATGTGTTATAATTAGATTTTATGAGACATTAATAATTTTTGTATATTTATATCTAAGTATTTACGGACATGAAATGACAAG
>NC_033797.1:98303352-98303703 GCF_001876935.1 Asparagus officinalis | reverse complement strand
GCTAGAGGACTAGCAAGAGTTTAGGTATGGGGGTATTTGATAATCACATTTTATTACAATTTTATACCCCCGTTATCTATTTTATATGAATAAATATACTACTAATAATTGTTTTTATCTTTAATTGCAGGTTAATTAAGAATAAATCTCAAAACCCTCATCTCTCAACAAAAAAGCCCATAATTTAATGAAGAAATGAAGCCATGAAGCCCAATGAATTTTTTTCAAGTATTTAATGAAGAGATAAATCAAAGCCTAAGCCCAAGAGTCCAAGAAAAGCCTAATGTCCAAAGCCCAAAAGCAAACAACAAGAAGAATCTGCGGACAGCAAAAGGAGAAGGGCAGGCATCG
>NC_033797.1:98301997-98302352 GCF_001876935.1 Asparagus officinalis | reverse complement strand
AATCTCTCCTTTAGTAAGGCATTGATCTTTTTAGCCTAGACATGAAATGCCCACATCAAAAATTACAAAGATAGTGATAAAAATACCAACATCATCGTAAAAGAACAACTAGAATTAAACCAATTAGAAATTAGGCTGAAATACCCACATCGAAAATTACAAAGATACTGAAGTAGGGCTACTAAAAGTAGAAGCTTCCCCTAGCTAATCTATGATAAGTTTGTTGCCCTCCATACAAAGCTATTTAAGATAGGAAAGTTTCACCTTGATCTAGTTCTGTTTGATCCTGGTACATGCTGCTTCCTAAATTCAACTAATACTGAAGTCTCCTGCCACTGTCATCAACAAGCAAATG
>NC_033797.1:98295696-98300997 GCF_001876935.1 Asparagus officinalis | reverse complement strand
ATAGAGAATACGAATCATCTTGAATAATACAGCAGTTTTTTTTTCTTTTGGTGCCCATTTTTGCAACTCTTCTTAATATAACGTTAGTTTCATAATAATAAACTATATATACCTTATATATATATATCACTAATATATATATAACTAGTATATATCACTACTAATATATGTGTGTGTGTGGATTACTATGTGTGTGTGTGTGTGTGTGTGTGTGTGTGTGTGTGTTAAGTAACTATATAGTCCTGAAAAGAAATGCTGCTAAATCAAGAATAAGCTTAAAGAAATTATTAATTCAACTTCTAAGTTAAGCCATGCCCAAAAATTTCATTACTTTTTAATTAAAAGGACTAAGCGTAAGACTATAAGCTAAAGTTATTACTAGTTGAAAATCATTTCTTAAGAATTTGTTATTTGGAGTTATCATAAAAGGCTGAACTTGAGTATGTCACAACTAGGAATTAGAAAATTAAAAAACTATCAATTAGATCAATTATTACTTAACTCTATTATTTGGCAAGTGATAATTTTTTTTTAAACTAACAAAAGATAAATGCCCTAAAAATAAAACTAAACAACAATACGAACTAGCAAAATATAAACAAAGGCCTAACTAAGCTTACACCCCCATACCCGACTTTTGTAGTGTCCTCAAAAAAGTGAGATAATAATATCCAAAATATCACAGTTTAATAAGTACATGCCGAAATAAAAAATCAAAGACTGGGCGGCCTAAAATAGCAAAGAACATCCTCTTTGCTTCATCTCCTGATATATCGTCATTCCTCATCATCCAGCGTCAGCTGTTGAACTCGGCTCGCCTCATCCTCTCTAGGAAATCAATCTGGCTGAAATAGCGTGTGATAAAAACTATGAAAGCTCAGGTAGAGGTCCCATCTGTATTTCCATGTTCTCTCTTGCCATCCTCTCACCAAAATATGCGCAGGGTCTGCAGTGAGTAGTTCAATCGACATGTATCTCGTGCTATAATGCCCGCCTGCATCCTGTGCCCATCTGTATCTACATACCTGTCCATGTGACTCTGCATTTCTGTCCATCTCCATTCTCGAATGAGATCCTGCTTGTAAACTGGCTGTGCCTGAGGAGGCTTCTCTTTTTACCTTGTAAATGGAACCGCGACTGGGATCTCGTCCTGAAATGCATCCTCCTTCACAGTCTGATCATGTTAGTAACCCCGTTCCCTGCTTCTAACCTATCCTCTGCAAATACTGGAAATGTGCAAATCTTATGGCAGACAGTCTAGTGATGAAATAGCGGGTCGCTACAATGAGCCTGAGTAACGTTGATTGAACAACTGTGTACCTGGCCCCAATCCAACACCATTCTACCACTGTGGAAAGCTTGCATCCATACAAATATAATCATCGCCTATATAAAACTAGCTGACCAGTGGCTATCCAAAAAAGAAAGGCAGAATATCATGTGAGGAAATGACAGAGTATTGCAGTGGTGCGCGTTTCAAATCAAACCTTCAGGAAAAGATTCAAGTAATTTTATTCTGGTTTGAGATTTCCTGAACCGAAACTAGCATGCTAAAGATCCTCCCACACAATGCTTGTAGACATGTTATTGTATTTATGGCTGTACTACGGCTGTTTTATAATATGGAGGCTAAATGCGAAGCTAATCTGCGCTACATCAGTGGGTGGCTTCTGCTAAGGTCAAGGGTAGCCCACGATAGTTGCGAAAGATCGAAAAATAACCCTAACACCCCTCACGATTAGCAAAAGCTAAAAATTCTTACTCCTGGCATTAATTTTCCATCAAGAATAGAACTCATGCCCACTAATGCCAAATGTTATGCCTTTTTCTAAGGATTTAGTCATCATGCTCCTAAGACCTACTACAGTTAACATAGTGATTGTGCGATTGATATGTATTGTAATGCACTCATCTGAAAATCCACCTCTCAAAATGAATGTTAAGACCCACAATTCTTGCGCTAAAATAGGATGGCGTCTATCTATGTCAGTATCAGATGGATCAGAAGCATGATGAACTTTGACTTCGAGATTTCTTTCTGGGGGCATCTACAGAAATAGAAAGAAAAGCAAAGAATAATAAAAAAATTTAATAAATAAATTTCCAATATATATTCATCATCTATATTTTTATTATTATTTTTATTTTTTATAAAAATTCAATTTAGCTTACAAATTGTTCAACATGAGTTAATTCTCAAGTTATCAGAATTTCTTTTGACAATAAATTCCCTCCAAAATTATTTCTTTCTTGCAGAACAAAAATGTTAAAATTTTGATAACTGATCCGGCTGATTAAACTCATGCTTGATATTGACACTTATAAGACTAAACCTTATACAATTGTTAAATAAAACAATCCAAATACAAATTGCCGAATGTGGAGAAAGTATCCAATTAAACTTTTACTTGACCAATTACTCACATTTGCACAAAACAAAATCAAGTTTTCACTATATTGCCATAAAGCATCTCCAAATTAAAATTTGTAAATCAATCGTTCCTGCACCCAAGTTGGAGGCTCTTGAAGTTTTTTGGTTTGGCACAAAACATCCCAAAGTCAATTTCGTCATTTTTCATGAAACACCCAAGAAAATTTTCGCGATTAAACAGCCCCTAAAAAAAATTTCTTTTTTTTTTAGTATTTTTGTACAAGATATTCTCAATTGGAGTTTTATGCTTCAAACCCCCCCAAGAAATTCTTTGCGAGTTTGCATAACCCCTCACCCCCCCTAATTTTTGGATTTTTGAACAAAATCCCCAAATTTAAACCCTAAATTTGTTAAATCTGCAATCATTGAAGCAACACAAAATAATTCACAAACTACCATTTGCATTTAAATCACCAATTCATCCATGAAACCCACTTCATATAAGCCGAAAGTACAAGATCAAGATCAGAAATTATTACCTCATTCAGGATAAATGGTAGAGGTGAGAGAAAGACAAAGATCTGAAAAACAAAAATTAAAGAAGAAGGCCCTCCAATCTCTCTTGACTCCGGTGGCTTTTTCGGAAATCCGTTGGTTTCGGACAATTTTCGGGGATGGTTTTGGGCGGAGGGTGCCGAAAGCAAGAAAACAAGGGGCAAGAAGAAAGGGCCGGTTTTCGGGGGCTTGCCCGGTTTTAAAAGCTAGCGCAGTTTGGCATCGATGCCCAAAGCCATAAGGCAGTTTTGGGCAACAGCGAGCCCAAAGACGGTTTCTTTTCGTTATTATATTTTTTTCTTTTGAGCCATGTACTAAATAATAAATATATAAAATTTTTTGTGAAGAGAACCATATGAACCAATGACACTAAAAACTATATTTCATTATTATAATTATTTATTATTTTTTTTCATGCTTACTTATTCAACGTTTTTTTTTGATGCAAAAACAAAAATGAGAAATTTATATGCTATATATTTTTAACTATATATATATATAAATTATATTTTTTTCTCTTTTCTTTTTCTTTTTTACAGATAATGATGCGATCATGAATAACCAAGCACCTCTTCCTATCCGAGAACGTAGAAAATTCTTAAAAAAAGTTTCAGACGTTTGACCATTTATTTTTAAATATGTTACAATTTTTGGATTTTCATGCTTGATAGCAACGCCCAGGTGGAAAAAAACCGAATTTGAACAAAAAATGCGACATGTCCATCTTGATCTCAATTTTCAGCGAAAAAAAAAATAAAAACAAAAAAAACAAAAAAAAAATCAAAAAAAAAAATAAAAAAAAACAAAAAAAAAAAAAAAAAAAAAAAAAACAAATAAAAAAAAAAAAAAATAAAAAAATAAAAAAAAAAAAATAAAAAAAAAAAACAATAAAATAAAAAAAAAAAAAAAAAAAAAAAGAACAAAAATAAAAAAAAACCAACAAAAAAATAAAAAAAAAAACCGATCGTAATTTTGCAAAGTACAAATTAAAACTTTCTGCTCACCCTGTTCAGAGAAATTTTTCTCGCCTAAAAATGATTTGTCAATGCAAAAATTCTTGATTTTAATCTCTCTCGTAAAACATGTTGAGTTTAATAAAGTATTGCATACATTTAAACTAAATTATCTCAATCGCAACTATTACTAAATAATTTGCGAGAATCTATTTTTTACCTTGCCGCATTGTCTGGACAAAGTTCAAAATATTAAACAATTTATTAGCCGCACATTGCAATCGACCTGTTCCAACTTACTGGTAGGTGACAGATCTTCAAAACAACTAAGTCAATAGTAATAAGGTGACATCCCCAAAATTAGACCATAATGAAAGATGTTCGATATAATGCCCACATGAGCATGCACAAATAATTTTACAGACCAATCTTTCAATCTGTTATGAATTACTAGTTTTTCTCTAAGATTTGTTTGAAATTTGCCCTGTTTGAAATGACCCTCTAACTAAATGTCACACTGGTAATTGAAGCGGGTGAAAGGACGATGATATATCCTCTGTGTAGCTGATTGAATAATTTACTACAACAAGAACCTCAAAAGAAACAGTTTACAGAAATATAAATTACACAATTCAATTCACTGATGATCCGCTCGCGGGTACCACTCACAACCGGACACACACGGCCAAAAATGTCCTCCTCCTTTCAAAACTTGACAACGACCTTAGTTGCTCTATTTAGTTGTTGCAAGCCTACACACGCCCTCAAAACCCCACCTAATTATCGACATAGTATTCAAACGGACTACCAATTTAGAAATGATATAAACAAATTTCAAAGGAAATTTGGAAATGCCATCCCAATGAAATCGATACCCCACCCAAGATCAAAAAGCATTAAACCGGCATAAGATGCGCGAATTGTAAACAGAAGGCCAATCATAATTCTTAACATAGTGACCTTCTCTAAAAGACCTGACAGCGGTTAAATAGGTTTTCGCCCAAAATACTCAGCAATGAATCTGACACAAGAAGAGTTGGGCCAATTACAGCCCAGATTTGAAAGCCTAAGTTGACTGAGTAATTAAGCCCAATGAGTATTTCTATACTTAATGACCTAAGCCCAATTGGTTTAGGATTCATTGGTCCAAAACTTATTGAATGGTCACTTAGAAAGCCCGTTAAAATATAAACAATCACCAAGAATTAGAGAGTGAAAAAAAAATTTATTATATACATATAACACTAACCATTTTTTTTATATATTGTTGTTTTATATATATGGTCTTGAAAAACAATTTTTGATCAAGAGACTTGAAAGTTATTTGAAACAAAGAGATAACATGTTCTTTTCAAAAATTTTAAATTAAATCTCTAAGATTTGACTTGGTTTTGTATTGCTATAATGAAAAAGATTTTCTAA
>NC_033797.1:98294313-98294696 GCF_001876935.1 Asparagus officinalis | reverse complement strand
CATGAATGCATGAATGTAGGGAGATATTATTTTTAATACATGGGAGTGTATTTGTGCTTATCGTTGCTATTTATATATATCTTAAATATGCATATATTCAGGTATTTCAAATTTCAAGTTTATTATTATCAAAAGAGGAAGATTGTTAGGACGTAGTCTATACAGTTGCTCTTGTTTGAGTAATAATAAACTCTCATTTGGTACAAATATTTATCTGAGATGATATAATACAAGTGAATACATGTATAATGTAAAACCCCGAAATTTCATAATGAGTTCTATGTGAATAAATAGTAATAAACATATCTGTTGTCATGGATAACCATATATACATAAGATATATATGTTTATCAGTGTTTGAGAACCCACCAGGTGTTTGTAAG
>NC_033797.1:98292930-98293313 GCF_001876935.1 Asparagus officinalis | reverse complement strand
TTGACATGACATGTGTCAAAAAAATTTGAGGAAAAGGAGGATAATGTCGCATCCTCCGTTTGGATATCATGGTGTTTTACTTGCTTCAATGGTGTTTTTACCAAAAATAAAACACCATGCGTTTGGAAACCATGGTATTTTTTGACCTAAATCATCCTCAAACCAAAAACACAACACTTATTTCAAAACACATTTTAGGTGTTTTAAGTTTGATGTTTTGATTTTGAGTTTGAGAATATGTTAATATAATATCTAACATGATATATTAAATATAATTAATATAGAGTTATTATCAACATGCTTATTATATTATAATATACTATACTATATTATAGTTAATTTAATATATTAGTAATATTTATTAAATAATATAAAAATATAAT
>NC_033797.1:98291513-98291930 GCF_001876935.1 Asparagus officinalis | reverse complement strand
GGCCGGCCTATCCTCTCTCCTCTTCATTTTCTCTCTCTTCCCTTCTCTCTCATGCTTTCTCTCTCTCCCTAGAACCGAGACACAAGGGGTGTCTCGGCCAAGGCCGAGACACCACTCATGTCTCACGCATAGGGCGAGACACCAACAATGTCTCGAGCCAAAGACGGGGTCTTGGGTATTCCACAATGCTGTTTTTCATCCGTATTCACCCATTATCGGAAGTTTTTGCTCGTATCACTATTTTTGAAGCCCATATTCGCACTCTAATGAGTATACGAGTATAAACTACATTTCCTTGAATCTTCAATGGGTACACGAGGTTAAATTGATTCCCAAAACTCCCAGGAGTAAACGAGTATAAACTGGTCCTCCCCGCTCCAACACCTTAAGAGCTTAAACTGTGTAGACACCAGTTAA
>NC_033797.1:98290095-98290513 GCF_001876935.1 Asparagus officinalis | reverse complement strand
TTTAAGGGATTGGAAAATTATTTTACTGACTCCCTTCTCTATGGTGTTGAATCCGATACTGAACCATCGGCCCAAGGTACTGATAGCGAAGAAAAATCTAATACCGAAGCTAGGTTTGATTACGACGGTGGTTTTGTACTTAATGACATTGTACCCATTGCAATTGATCTTGACGATGGAGAGTCATCGGACAATAGTTGTAATTGGCAACTTGCCAAAGAAGTAGTAATAAATGATGATTTAGAGTACTTGTTGTGTCTTGATAATATCATGAAGGGGTTATACGACAATCCCAACTTATATATGCCACTTCAATCATCTTGCATGATGAAGATGCATGTTAAGGATTCATTTGGAATGACACTTATCATTCCTTCAAAGGCAGGGGATGAAAAGGAAGTCATCTACGATAAAGGGA
>NC_033797.1:98288668-98289095 GCF_001876935.1 Asparagus officinalis | reverse complement strand
AGTCTAATAAAATATACAATAAAAAACTAATAGTATTATATGTTTACTGTAGCTGTAAAATAGTCAAAGATGCATAGATAAAGACTAATATCAGCTAGACTGAAATTTTTGTATTAACGGAATAACATAATTCAGTTAGGATGACTAATTTTCAGAGTTGACAAGCAGCAACTCATTTTTATTTACAGTCCGGAAATAAAATTTAGATAATGACTAATTTTTATTTAAACATGCAAAATTTAGAAGATACATTGGAGTTGGACGGGAAACCAGACAACATTGATGGGAAGGTTTAGAAGAAAATTAATAGAACGGCGTATGGTGTGATTAGGTTTTGTCTCACTCAAGATCTAAAATATGATATAATGAATGAGACTTCGGCAAAGAAGATTTGGGAGGTCCTAGAGAGAAAGTATTTGACGAAGAG
>NC_033797.1:98287176-98287668 GCF_001876935.1 Asparagus officinalis | reverse complement strand
TTGGATTTGAAGGTTCAAAACCAAGAACCTCATCCCGCAGCGGCTCAAGGCACACCTTGCAAAGCTGAAACTGCTAATGAAAATGAGCCGACCTTATCCAAGAGGGCGCGTCAAAGACGGCGTCAACGCCTTGCACGCCAATTGGCAAAAGCCTCCGAGCAAGTTGATGGAATCCGCTATGAAGCAGATCTGAAGTCTAGAAGGCGCCAACCGCCACGGCAGAGAGCTGGCAACTGGTCCAAACCAACGACGAATGAATGGGTCCCCATTAAGAGGACACGTTCAACTCTTGAAGAAAGGATCAAGAAGCGCCACGCTTTACTTACGCACGCAAGAATTCTGGTGCAAGAGGCCAAGAAACTACAAGCAAATGGTGCGGACGATAAACTGACTAAACCACGTCAAATCTGGAGACCAAAATCCAAGACGAAGCCTGAAAAAACCAAGTCACTGGCTGCTGGCTCGGCCAGGGCCGAGTCATCAACTACTGGC
>NC_033797.1:98285659-98286176 GCF_001876935.1 Asparagus officinalis | reverse complement strand
AGGGGTCGAATATCTCGAAGCTTTTGGGGATTCTCAATTGATAGTCAACCAAGTCCGGGGAGAGTATGACGTCAGGAACCAGGACCTGATCCCATACCACCAGGAGGCTATCAAAATGGCAGAATCTTTTGAAGAATTCTTCATTGAATATATCCCTCGTCTCCAGAATGCTTATGTGGATGCACTGGCAGCACTAGCGGTATCACTTGCGCAGCCTCCAGAAACTAAGTTGTTAGTCACAGTGAGGACGCATCAGCTCTGCATACCCATATACGATATGGATATTGAAGAAGAAAATGACGGAGACATTAACGCCAAGGAGGTGAATTCAACTCAAATTGGGTCTGAGTCCCGAGATTGGCGTTTTCCCATCATTGACTACGTCCAGTATGGTATTCTGCTAGAAGACGTAAAAGAAAGAGAATCAATTCACCGAAGAGCGCCAAGATTCTATAATGCCGAGACCCATACGTTATACCATAGAGGGTACGATGGTTTATTACTCCGATGCCTTTCG
>NC_033797.1:98284050-98284659 GCF_001876935.1 Asparagus officinalis | reverse complement strand
TCGCAAATGGGAAGTGATATTTGAAAAATTCTTTCTCTGACATATTTATCTACATGTTTAGAAACTTTTCTCCAGTTTTTACTATTTTTGGAGCTGATTTACTGTGCCAATTGATTTTACAAAATCGTATATGTTAACAGTTTTTCAAAAACTATAAATTTGTGTTCAAATATTTATTTCTCTCAACTGGGAAAATATTTTTCAGAAATTCTTTCTCTGACATGTTATTATACATGTCTCGAACATTTTCACAAAAGTTCATAATTTTTAGAGTTCATTTACTATTTTAAATTGATTTTACAAAACATCTACGCACTGCTACAGTAACTCCGGTCGACCGGAAATGTCTCTGGAACTTTTTCAGGTTTGTACAGTGCGAGCGGTCGACCGAAAAAAAGGTCGGTCGACCGCCCAGCTCCTAGAATGCTCATAACGGCTATTTTTTTGTATCCGTTGGAGGGGGTTTTGGTTTTTTGGTTTGGGCTTTTGTTTGAGGTATTGAGAGGCTATAAATACCCCCTTATACATTAGTTTTAAGAAATCTAAGAGAATGTTTTAGAAAAAGTTTAACAAGGGTTTAAACTTGTTTAAGTGTTGTTTAAGTTTGTT
>NC_033797.1:98282432-98283050 GCF_001876935.1 Asparagus officinalis | reverse complement strand
GAAGTTAGTTAGTTGTAATGTGTCGACCTGTGCTGGGGACTTATGACAACTAGTTCACTTGATGTCTTATTTTGGCTGAGCGTTCAATTGACCAGAACTTTGACAGACGACTACTTAAGTTTTTAGATCGATTAAACATTAACTATACACTTAATATTCATGCGTTAGGCTTATTAATACCTTTTTTTGGTAGAATGGCAACCCTTAGGTTGAGTGCCTAGGTCTTACGAAGGTGCCTAGGTCTTCATAATCCTCTTATGGTCGAGTAGTAACTGTGGGAGTTAACCATAGGGTTGTGCATTGAGTTTATTCCTGATGAGGTATCAAGAGCTTATTATCCGACTAAAGAGTCATTGTGCCTTGGGTTTACCCTGAAAAGGGACCAAAGTATTGAAATTCGACTGAGAAACCGAATGCCTAGAACTCTTGAGAGTTGACCAGGTCATTCCTTCTCTTAAGGCTGAGAGACGACTGTGGGAGTCGGCCAAAGGGTTGTGCCTTTGGTTTATTTCCGATGAGGTACCAAGGGCTTGTTCATGATGATCGATGAGAGCCGGAGGAATCGACCAATTGTGGTGCCTTGGGCTTGCCTTGATAAAGAGACAAAGGCTTATTACC
>NC_033797.1:98280785-98281432 GCF_001876935.1 Asparagus officinalis | reverse complement strand
AGACAGATTTGCATAAAACAAATAGACGAGAAATGGGTAATAAGGAACTTTACGTTCCACATCTAACAGATCATGCAGACCGACAGCAGATAGAATTTTATGTATATTATAGATAGCTAATTCCTCATATTTTATATATCTACTAGATAGAATGTTCAACTTACAAAGCCCCTTATACTTTTTAATTAGGGGTTTTAACAGTAGAAAATCCTCATAATGGGAGGCAATGGAAGATGAGGAACTAGCATCAGGCTTAGATCTCTTCTTAGGAGGCATGTTCTAAAGATAAGAGCAACAAGAAATACAAATGAACAAACCCTAAACCGAAACCCTAGAATTGAAAGATTGAAACTCTAGAGCAGGAAAAGAAATCAAAAGATGAGAGGAGAGATTACCCTATCAATTTCCAACTGAAATTGATGAAGAGATGGCCGCGGTCGACCGAAGAGGAGCTGCGAGCGACCGTGGGAAGAACTGGGAATTTTAAATGAGATCAATGGTGATGGTGAATCGGGTTTGAAAAATTATCAAATAAAACCAAAACCCGATAAGAAAATGAAATCGAAACAAAAAATCTCTTGCGGTCGACCGTGGCGATCGACCGTAACAATTTCCAGAAACTTTGACGGTCGATCGTGGCGGTCGAC
>NC_033797.1:98279132-98279785 GCF_001876935.1 Asparagus officinalis | reverse complement strand
AGCAAAAAGACAAGAAAACAGAAGGCTGGAAAAACTAGCCATTGGGCTGTCAGTCGACTCATGGGTTTTATTAGTCGACTGATGAGCTGACCGTTGTAGGGAGCTGACCGTTGTAGGCATTTTTTTCAGCTCATCAGTCGGCTGACGACCTTTATCAGTCGACTGATGGATCATCAGTCAACTGGTCAGTCAACCAAAAAAATAAAAACATTTGGTAACTACATACACTTTCATCAGTCGACTAATCGGTCAACTGATTTTATCAGTCGACTGATAACAGGTTTTCAGCCCGATAATGATTTTTGAAAATGAATTTTAAAGTCCTTTTAAAAATAGTAAATAAATTCCAAAAAATATAAAACTTTGAGAAAAGTTTATAAACATGAATAAGAACATGTTGGAAAAGGAATTTTTCAATTTGCTCTTATCATTTGTGAAAACTCAGAAATATTCAAAAGTGCTAAAATACATGTTTTTCAAATATGTTGTTTTTGTCATTTTAGCTCAAATCAAGTTCTGAAAACTTTTGTAATCATTTTTTGGAAATAATAAAAGATGTTAGCATGGTTTGTATAGTCCAAAATATATTTAAATGTATTTTGCATAAAAACACCTATTTTCATGAAAATTTACAAATATAATGTGTGTGTATA
>NC_033797.1:98277476-98278132 GCF_001876935.1 Asparagus officinalis | reverse complement strand
AATGCCGATTAAAACTTATTAACAAATTATTCTTGCAAGATAGATATACAATGTGATATGAGCAAAAATGAGCAATATAAACAAAGTACAATATCCTAACAATGAGATACACAATGAAATATATGCAAGGATAAACAAAAGCAAATGTGATAAGGTAATATAAACAATGAGCAATGGAGAATAAGATAGACTAAGTAATAGACACAAATAATACGCCAATGCAAACTCTAACACACAAAGATGATCACGGAGTTCGGACCTTCCATCCTACGTCTCTGCTCCCCACTCCCTGGGAGAAATTCACTATCACAACCGGGTTTTCTACGCTCACCCAAACAACGTTTACACCTCACAATTTGGTTTTCTAGTTCACCGAAAACTTTACAACACATACAGTTGCAATCACACTCTACACTCTCTAAGTGTTGGTCTCTAGCCCGTGTTTCGCTCAAGTCCTCGGAATTATGACCTACTTCTAGGCATTACTACCGATGCCGCTCCTCTTGGGACAACCCCGTCTCTCACCACACACTCCTTTCGGTGTACAAGTGTGATACAACGTGTAACTCACAATAAAACTCAATTATAATAAAATATTCTCTAATTGGATGAGAACTCAATGTAAGCTCAATCTCACAAATCACAAACCCACAACC
>NC_033797.1:98275804-98276476 GCF_001876935.1 Asparagus officinalis | reverse complement strand
AGAGTCTTTGTTGTAACGGCTAGTTCCACGGTCGACCGGACTTGGTTCTGCGGTCGACCGCAAGTACTGTAACGACTAGTTTCTGTCAGCTTCCAGATTTTTAGGATTTGGTCTTTTTTGTCTTTTTTCTGGGGTTTTTGGCTTCTTCCAAGGATTGCATATATATACCCAACTACCCTATTTAATTATGAACTAACTTTGCAAGAGAAAATTAATTGAGCCTGTGTTCTTGAGCTTAAAAGAGCTTCAATTTTAAAATTTTCAAAATCTGTTTTCACACTTGCAAATTCCACATCCCAAGCTTCAATTTGAATCTCTTCTCCTTACCATAGGGCTGTTGTAAGAGAGATTCCTTCAGTTCTTTGTAACGTGTGGAGAGCAAGATCTTGTGGAGATCTATTGTGTGGTTGTGTGATCTTAAGAGGAGATCATTGTGTAGAAGTTCCGGCTTCTAAATCGAGTTATGATAGTGAAATTCTCCTTGAGAGTAGGGAGTGGGGACGTAGGTCGGAGGACCGAATCTCGTGAACATATCGCGTGTCACAATTGGCTAACTATTTCCTAACTCATCTCTCATATTTTGTTTTCGTATTTTATTCTGTGGTGAATTGCTTTGTCCTTTTTAATTGCATATTTATTACCTCATAACCCTATTCAACCCCCCCCCCCCCC
>NC_033797.1:98274120-98274804 GCF_001876935.1 Asparagus officinalis | reverse complement strand
CCCGATATGGGTTACAACTTGGCTGGACATGTAGTGGGCCGGGCTTGACCTAGCCCATGATATACCCAGCTCATAGGTAGGGCTGGGTCCAGCTCCAACCCTGGGGTCAGAGAAGTAGGCTTGGCCCACGCCCGACCCGACCTATGATATTATTTTTTTGAAATTTAAGCCACTCAAATAATCAACCTGTCTTTAAAATAAAAAATATAAACCTAATGTGTCACTTGTTGGGTTGAAGAGTTAATAACTACTCTTTTTATTTGGGCTATTTGGGAGACTTCTTCATAGTTTTGTTAACAAGTCCTTTAAAAACATATTAACTTTTTTTCTAGTCATAATTAGAAGTTTAGTGCTTATGAATAAAGATTTTGTTAACAAGTCATTTAAAAATATATTAATGATTAGTGCTTCTATTACAACAAAGAGATGAGATTTATGGTCAAACAAGGATGTTATGGTAATTTACCATCTAAAGATGAAGATACCGAAAGATTATCTGCATAGGCTTAAAAAAGCCATGGTCCAAACCAGCTTAGAGGCCCAAAAGCCCAGCCAAGGGCAAGTCTATCGGCCAGCCGGGCATACAAGTTATTTTTGACCAAGGGTCATCATTATCGACTCGAAGTGCGGGATCAGTCGGTCCCTCGTAATTAAGACGACTCCTCGAGCAAACGTCTCGACCAT
>NC_033797.1:98272350-98273120 GCF_001876935.1 Asparagus officinalis | reverse complement strand
CTTGCAAAGCGCCTAAGAGCCTCAAGTCTAAGAGCTCAGACGAGTCTGCAAAGGGCTACTATGCAAGAGTCTGCAAAGAGCTTGAGAGCCTCAAGTCTGAGAGGTTAGACGAGTCTCCTTCAACAAGGGAACCTTTAGCAAATGAGCCAAGGTTCAACCTTCAGAAGTTGGATGATTAGCCAGCCAAAACCAAGCAGCCAATCAACCCCCTAAACGTTGGTCCAATGTGGCTTTAAATAGGCAAGGGATGGCATTTTTTTAGAGCATTCATTGATTTGTGGGATTTGACCACTAGGAGGGTCCTGCTAGCTACCCTAGCTATGAGATGTGACTACCTAGGGGGTCCTGTCAGCCGTCCTATTCTTGTAATCATCAATGGCTATTTGTAGAGTAGGAGAGTTCTGGCCAATCCCATGATGACCATGCCTAGGTGAGGAGCGTTATGCTTTCCCCTTGAAATGTGGGATATGACCATTGATGTGACTGTTTTTATACCCCAAGTGGGCAGTTGACAAGCATGCTGGCGAGCTTGGGGCTGTCAGGTGAGCTTGGCCTTTAGGCAAGCTCACGTCTAAGATGAGCTTGAGCCTACAGGTGAGCTTTAGCTCAAGCAGGCGAGCTCATAAAACAGGCGGGTCCGACTCATGGTAGCAAGTCGACTTCGGGAGGGAGATTAACACCTGTAATGACCGTAAAATTTGATACTAGTTAAAATAATTTTTTGGTATTTTTAAATATTTAATTATATTTTTTAGAAGAGTATTTGTATT
>NC_033797.1:98270506-98271350 GCF_001876935.1 Asparagus officinalis | reverse complement strand
AAAAGAATGTCTAAAGAATACTCTTCTTTTAAAAAATTACATGCCTCTTGTGATATTAAGCTAGAAAAATTAACAACCTCTCTTGCTCTAAAAGATGAATTGCTAGGGGATATCGATTTCAAGAATAAGCAATTAAGATCAAAGATTGAAAGATTAGAAATTGAGAGTTATAGAACTAGACCCACTCATGCTTATGCCAACTATAATCACCATGCTAGAAATAGGTTTCATGGTTCTAACATCCGTACATACAAAAGAAATTTTGTATGCACTTATTGTATGAGACATGGACACATTTCTACTCATTGTAGAATTAAAGATAACCATGATTTTTATGGAATGATGTGGGTACCCAAAGGTACCAAGACTACTAACCACCAAGGACCCAAGACATGGGTACCTAAAGCTACTACACCTTCATCTTCTTCTTTTGTAGGGAACGTCACGGCAACGACGTAAGGAGATGTGGTACCTTGATAGTGGTTGCTCACATCATATGACGGGCAACAAAGAGTTATTTGCAACCCTATCAAGGATTGAAGGAGGTAGTGTCTCCTTCGGTGGTGGTGAGAAAGGTAAAATCATTGGTATTGGTTCTATTGGTAAGAAACCCTCACCCGTTATAGAAGATGTTTATTTGGTAAATGGTTTGAATCATAATCTTCTTAGCATTAGCCAATTAAGTGATAAAGGTTTTGATATTTCATTTAAACCGGATAAATGCATCATTAGTATGAATAGAAAAATTGTTTTTATTGCTAATTGCAAATCTAAGGTATACATTTTTTAGATGAATGAATTAGTAAATCAAGATGTGAAGTGTCTTGCGGCAATTGATGAAAAT
>NC_033797.1:98268631-98269506 GCF_001876935.1 Asparagus officinalis | reverse complement strand
CAATGGGAGAACGGCTTCACACCCGTATACCAGAGAGTATGGGGTTGCGCCAGTAGGCGTGCGAACTGTAGCGCAATAGGCCCAAATGCTACGCCAAGCTTATCATTTCAATCTCGTTTATTAGTTTTCATGAGTTTTGATAAAAGTTTTATGATAGTCTTGTTAAAGGCCTCTGCTAATCCATTCGCTGTGGGATTGTAAGCTGTCGATGAGACTTCTTGAATCTTGAATTTCTCACAAAATTTGATGAAGGCGTTACTGACAAACTGAGGACTGTTATCATGTATGATTTGCCTTGGGACACCATACCGGTAGATAATGTGGTGCTTGATGAATGTCACAACATTGCTCATCTTCACTTCTTTGAGCGGAATCACTTCAGCCTATTTGGAGAAGTAGTCGGTAATTACCAGAATGAATCAATCACCTTTAACTAACGGGGTATTTATAGGACCAACAACGTCTATTCCCCAAGTCTCAAAAGGACATGATGTAGCCGAAGGATGTAGATGCTTCGGGGGTTGGTGCATATAATTCGCGTGCACTTGACACGCGTGACACTTTCGGGCATATGCGACTACATCTTTGATCATGGTGGCCAGAAATATCCTATTCTTTTGATGTGGTCATAAAGTTTGGGGCCAGGTTGGTGTGCACCACAAACCCCTTCGTGTGTCTCCCTAAGGGCTTCTTCCGCTTCTTTAGTCGATAGGCGACATAATAGTAAACCATCATACCCGCGACAATATAGAGTTCAACTCTCTGTGTTATAGTAGAATCTCGGTGCTCTTCGTCGGATTGAGTCTCTTTCCTTCACGTCTTCTGGTAAGATTCCATGCAAGACGTAATCGATGATAGGGAAACGCCAATCTCGG
>NC_033797.1:98266652-98267631 GCF_001876935.1 Asparagus officinalis | reverse complement strand
TGGGGCGGATAGACGAGTCTTCTCCTGGTAGGGAGACAGCGGACTTAGCGGTCGAGGAGGATGCTATTGGCCCCAGTACTATCCTTGAGACATCTCATTGCCCTAGCAAAGAGCCAATTAGGGTGGACGATGGCATCGAGGGGAGAGCTGAAACTCCGTCAGACCAGATATAGAATGGTACTGACGGGAGGATTTTGGAGGATATGACAAGTGTAGGCATACACCAAGCTCTTCAAGCTTATTTTGCTCGGGGGACTTTGCGGGGATACGCCCTATTCAACCGACTTGAGCATTCTCTAGAATGCCAAAGAGGGCTGGTAAAGGAGAAGTCAACCAAGAAAGAGGCAGAGAAGAATATCGATGTCTTGGAGGCCGAGTTAGCTCAAAAAGAAGGCACTTAGTGCCGGAGTCTGGATGAGAAGGAAGAGCTCCTTATGAACTTTTTAATCCAGTTCTCCAGGCATGTGGGGAATATCGAGGACCTTCAAAGGGAGATGGTTCACCTACAGGCGGAGGTCGAGTCTGAGAAGCGCTACAGGATGACGGCTGAGGCAGACGCTCGATCAAGTCACCTATCTCTCAAGAAGACGAGTGGAGACTTTGAGGAGCTATCAACAAAGCTTCAACCGTCCATGGACCTTGTTGAGAAATTAGAGGACCAACTCTCTCATCTATATTCGGAGCAGCATAAAAGAGGGTGGTCGACGACTAACGTCATAGCCCTATAGGGAAGGCCGAAGTAGCCTTAGCATGTAAAGCTGGGGTCGATTACTTCGCCTCCTTGGTGCCTCATGACTCTCTAAATATTCAAGATCACTTTTATCCTTACTACGTCTCCTGTTGTCTTGACTTGTTAAAAGATGTCGCGAGAATTGGAGGCGGGTTAGATTTATCAACGAATGAGGTTGAACATGTCAGTGGGGCCCCTAGGGAATCTTCTACAATTACCACCACTAGGAGTCCTCCAAGTCCGACTCCC
>NC_033797.1:98264539-98265652 GCF_001876935.1 Asparagus officinalis | reverse complement strand
AACTTATGTACACCAATCTCAGTGTATAACAACCCTATATAACCTAGGTGTTTCGTCAGCCAAACAATGCGCACGTGAATGACGTACACATGCACAAAACAGGTCTCACGGTCAACCGCCAAATATCTACGGTCGACCGCGCAGTGAGCAGAAAGTTTCTGCTCATCTATGCACCTAGCGGTCCACCGCGCAAGAGACAGAAGTTTCATGTTTCTGTTGCGCGCCCGACGGTCAACCGCCACGGTCGACCGCGTAGGTACAGAAAACCTTCTGCGGGTTTTCTGCTCTGAGGGTTTTGATTCAAAAGTCTATAAACGATGATTTTAAGCACCATCAATACTATATACATGATTTAGCATTTCTAGAACATGTAAAAATACAGAAAACTTTTTAAACACATGTATACATATCGACACTTTCGAAAACAATTATTTTTCTTTCAAAACTCTTGTTAGAAATATTTTGAGATCTAGATCTGCATTAAGGAATTCGTGGGTGATCCTTATTAACTGAAAACTTGTTCTTCTTGCAATATATCATATAAAGATCAAATTTTATACATAAAATAGCATGTTAGGCTCACAAATCACAAGAAAACATTGTTAAAAACGTTTAAAAATATGGGTGTAGGATTGGGCGAGATGAAACTTGCCTGAGGGGTATTGACAAACTCTTAAGGACGCTAAAAAAGATTCCCCTTTGTTGAACGCAGCCAGATCCCGCTAAAACTCCCAAAACCCGCCAAAAATCACCCGAAAGAAGAGCTAGGGTTTGCAAGAGAAGGGGAGGAGGCTGCTATGGTTTACTATGATGAAGAGGAGGCTCTCATGAATATTTTAATATATATATGGGCCCACAAACCCGACCCAAAATCCAAACAAAACCGAACTGGAAAAACCCAAAATCCGCTCGGTGGTCGATCGCCGCTATGTCGCGTGTCGACCGCACATGAAGCAGAAGCTATTCTGCTCGCCTGCACACCCCACGGTCAACCGCCATTATGGCGCAGTCGACCGCCATTATGGCGCGGTCGACCGAATGGGAAAATTCTTGTTTGTGCATGTTTGATTGTGTGTTGGTCTTCCATTTGATCTCTCTCACATATATACACTT
>NC_033797.1:98262366-98263539 GCF_001876935.1 Asparagus officinalis | reverse complement strand
AGTTGATTAAGTTGAACTTTGCCGGATATGGGATTGATTCTCATTCTCTTGGATATGGACAAGGAATACTTGTTTCCTTCACCTTTTGAGCGGAAATCAATGTATTGATTTTGCTCTCGAGGTTCTTGATCTTCAAGTTTTCGCCTGTGTCTTCGGTAGCATTCTCATTACCACCCCCTACATTGACGGGAGGATTATTGGCATTATGAGTCTCGTTCGCATTCGTGTCCTCATCTTCCTGATGGACCTGGTTACGATGACTTGGCTCGCCTTGCTGGTTCGTCAATGCTTGGATTTGTTGGTCATGCATTTCTCTCATACTCTGCATGGCCATCTCATTTCGAACCTGAAGCTCTCCTGTTGTTTAGCCACACTTGCTCCGCACTTATCATAAGTGCCTCGCGGGGTTGTCCTTCGCTGGATACCGTATTATCTGATGCAACCACGGAGCCGGCATCAGATTCTTCATCTTCTGAAGGGAGTCTTGTCCGAACCCTACCATAGGTTGCTCGCTTGATGGTTCCGGACTGCAAACGGGTTCTAGGCCGGGATGCTTTTAGAATCGACTCGAGATTATCCCGTGCCAATGTCCCCTTGCTGGTCATATTGGTAGTGACCCTCGGAAATTCTCCATCTTCAACCACCGTTCTTCTTCTTCGTCGGAAATGCCTAGGCCTTGGTTTCGGCATTTCGGTACTGAGCCTTTCGAAAACCGATACTCTTTTGGGGACCGCCTTGATGAAGTTGCACTTAGACAATACTGCCCGAATGAGTTTGGAACAGGGGCATTGAGTTTCCAGTCCTCGGGGACTCTTCTTCCTAATTTTACTCGTACCCCCAACACGATAGTATAATTCGTCTGCTTGACCTATCGTGTGTTGGCACAACTTCTCAGGTATAACATTATCGTCATCAGATGATAATGTTTCCTTCTGAGGGTGAACTGCCTTCTTTGGGCCTTCAAGAGTCACGCGCCTCGAAACATGCCTTTTTGGGCGTGAGTTCTCAGCGGGCTCTTGGACTTCGATGCGCAAATTAGCATGCGCAGCTACCGTGAACTCCTTGTAATGTTGAAGGTGGCGGCTACCCCCAGCATGTTGAATTGTTCGGGGCTTCTTCATTGGGCCCAAACGTTCCTAAACTGGAGCTTTGCCTCGCTCCTTGGGAAGTGGA
>NC_033797.1:98260184-98261366 GCF_001876935.1 Asparagus officinalis | reverse complement strand
GTTTTCTCTGGTGTACGTCAGACTTAGAGGAAGAACAGGTTCAGCTGGGAGATCGTCAGGAGCCAGAGGGTTCTCAGCATAAGTGCCTTGCAAACGTAGTAGAAGAAGAAGCCGAAGCTTAGTCATTCCTTTCAGTTTGTTTTGTAGCACCTTTATTTCCTTTTGATCAGTGTATTTTTATATTTTCCAGTCTTTCATTCAGATAGTTTTTGTATAAGGGCATGTTTGACCCGAATATTATGTCTTGGATGATATTCATTTGTGATATGTATTATTTTATTCTGAGTTTGTCTATTATATTCTTGCTGATTGTGATCGGGGACCTGTGACTTCGTATTGTATTTATTTCCAGACGCTTAGCGTATTGGATTGAGAAGAAAAGAAAAGAAAAAAAAAATAATAATGTATATTTCTTCTCAATCTAATACGTCGCGGGCTTGTTCACGTTCCGATTCCCGGGTATTTTGGGAAGCGGGGCGTGACAGGTTTTAGTGGTGGCCCATGCAGGTCACGTTCCCGATCACGGTCCCGATCACGGTCTGGTCACGGTCCCGAGTTTTCACTAGTAAGAATATGATGGACAATTTAGATACATATCATATTCCATCCGTGAAACTATTCTTGAGCTATCATTCAATTTTCTTGATAGATTTCGTTTCGTCCCTATCTTATCACTTTTGACTCCGGAGCTTCCCCCTGTTTCTTGCATCGTAACTTCCCGCTACACGTTATCTTCCTATAATTTTCTTTTCTCGTATCGGTCATTATTTTATGTCTTATTATTTTACACTATATTTTCTATGATTTGACATGTGTATCGTTTGATTGTATTGAATTCTATATTATTTATTATATTACTTTATGTATCAAATACAATATTATATTGTATGTTTTTATTTGTTTATAAATCTATTTTATCTTTCATAGTTCATGTTTTATGTATTATACATTTTATTTATGTATATTATGCTGATTGTATTTATGTGATTTTTGACTACTACACAATATACTACTATGTCTGAATTGATTTTATATAGTGATGATTATTGTTGTTATATCTTATTTATATTTATGAATATTACTAAAACTTATAATTTATCATATTGTTTGTCAAATATATAATTATATTCTTCTTATTATGTTTTATATAATATGTTTATTTTAAATCACGTCATTAAGAGT